>NC_066583.1:530384683-530984683 GCF_024323335.1 Lathyrus oleraceus | reverse complement strand
GACCAAGAAGCAACCTATCTCTAATGCAAAGCAATTCACTTGATCTTTGATCAATATAATTTGATTTGGATCAAAGAAGATTAAGCCCCTCATATGTCAAGGCTAACCACCAATCATTAACTCATTGATCAAAAAGAAAAAAGAAGAAGAAGAAGAAGAAGAAATGGAATGTACATAATTGAAATTCAAATGACATAGCCAACACACATTGATCAAACATGAATAAAGGTCAAACTTCAAATCCAATTCAAATCAACTTGGAAAAGTCCAATTGGATCATCATAAGTTCAACATGGTCAAACAAGGTTTGACAAAAGTTTTCATCATTTTTTGAAAACAGAAACTAATTTTAAACAATTAAAAATGAAGAAAAAATAACCTAATTGAACTAAAATCTCAAATAAATCTCAAATCAATTAAGAAATTGATGAGAATATTTTTCATAGATTCATCATCATCCAAAGAGGTTAAAAAAATATTTTTGGCATTTTTGAATATTGAAAAGTATTTTAAATGAATTAAAAACAATCAGAAATGAAATAATTCATAAAAAATATTAAATGGAATCACAAAAATAATTAAGAATCATTTTTAGAAACTAGAATTTAAGAGAAATTTTTTGCAATTGGTCCCATATTTTTGTGATTCCAAATAATGAAGTTATGAAATTTTGAAAATAATTGGAATAAAAGAAAATTAAAACTGAAATTAAAAATTGGAAAAAACCACAACGCTTGGATCAACACTCATTAATTGGCGTGGCTGATCCAAGGAACCAGAGGCACGCGCGTATGGTAGGGATGAGTCAAACGCGTAACACACATGATTAAATGAAGTCATAACAACTAAGGGCCAAGATTAGATCTGAGAATGTGAATCCAAGGGCCAGGAACTCATCCACATGGGGACGGTGGTGGAAACCACCGTCTTCTCCGGTGAGACTCATTGTTCCGGCCAGAGTTGCAGGTTTTTAAACTTTCACCAAAATGCACGATCTATACATCATTAGAAAGTTGGGGTGATGTACATCACCCCTGTAACCTTAGTTTCTACTCTAGACTCTCATAGAAGGAGAAATCTGAGATAGAAAAATGAGGTGTTCAATCTGAGTTTGCTCAATTCACTAAATTAAAAACACAAATCAATTGCCTCTCACATGAGGACTTCAGAGGTACCAACCAACACAAAAAATGATCAATATCCAAGGTGATTCGAAGGAAAACAGTTGGAGGGAAAACCTTTAGTGAGCAGCTTTCGATGGCACGATCTGATCCAAATCTTCAGTGTAGCTTGGTCTTGAGGTAGCAAGGAAGCAAGGCTAAGGAATTGAAGTTCAAAGATCAACCAATGAAGTTGAAAATTGAACTTGAAAAATTGAGAGAAAAATCAAAATTCCTTTGAGTGAGGGTTAGGATTTCACTTGTGCAGAATTTCAGGCGCCTTTAGGTTGCCAAATGAAGTGAAATGAAGCTTCTATTTATAGCCAAGGGTGATGCAATGCACGAAGAAACTCGTGTGCATGTGAAGTTGGGTCCTCCATGCATGGGCCTGTACAGGCGCATGGGAGGCCCAAATGCAATGACAATTGAGTGCTAAACATCAGCCAAATGAAATTGGACGTGCAGATTGTAATGTGTAAGCTTGTGCATGGAGTTTTATCATGTTATGCATAATTGTAACACAAATTTCTCCTCTTCGAAAATGCCATTTACAAAATTGAAACATAGGCATGTAGGTAATGGTTGGAAAGGTCTTGACATGAAGAACAAATGTTATGTTGAACAAAAATCCATTTGGAGTTGGGAAAATATTGAAAACTGGCCATGAAGTTCAATGTACAAAACATGTATATGGAAATTTTGCCAAAATAGATCAACTTCAAGCCCTTCTGTTTTAATGATGCAAAAGCCTCAAATGACAAAACCTCCAACATCAAAGTTGTATATCGTTTTAATAAAATCAATTTGGAGTTAAATTTTGCATCATTTGGATTTTTGATGAGAAAGTTATGGGCACTTGAAGTTGGACTTTTTCACATTTCAATGACTTTGGTCGAAAGTGACCTATAATGTTTTGTATTATCACATGTATTTCTTTTAGGATTATGAAATTTTGTCCAACATAAAAATTGAAGTAGACATCTTAAAATTTCCAATGCATTTGGTCCCACCCCAAAATCTAAAAAAATGAAGGAGTTAGATCCTTGGGAAGTTGACCCAAAATTAGGGTTTCAGTCAAAATGACCTATAATGTTTTGAAATGAATGATGACCTTCCAAGATTCAAATGGATTTTTGATGAACATGAAAGTTGTGCATATGGTTCGTAAAAACATTGTTTCTCTTGGGGTCATCTTCATTTGACAAACACATCAAAAGTTAGGTCTCAGTGGATTTCAAAATAGTTAGATGAATTGACTGATCAACTTCTCAAGTCCAAACTTCCAATCTTGATGAATAAATGATTGAGGACACTCACATAGGCACAAATATGAATAAAATGATTAATGAAAGAACTTCCCTTGATTGTATTTGATCATGGGTTGAGGTTGCTTCATGAGCAAGGCACGGTCAATGCACAGTTGAATTAGGGTTTCCTTGGGAAACAATCCTCAAGCCCTTTGGTTTATCTTGATCAAATTGACAAATTGAGACACTTGGGAGGCATATATGATGATTGGGAGCTTTGGGAACCATTGTCATTCTTGCTTTCACTTTCATCTGGCCACTCTTTGAGCATAGGGGCCTCCTAGGAGCCTTGGATCACATGATTGCTCAAGCTTCAAAACAAAACAAGTTAGTGACATATTTTTGTGCTTTTGGTTAGTAAACAAAATAAGAAAAGCAATAATATACAATTCAAGCATGCTTTGTGGTCTCAAACCAACTCACACAAGTCCCAACCCAAGGGTAAAGGAGCCAAGATGCTACGATCCTTGAGGCAAATGCAAATGAGCAATGATATGATGCCATGAGGGATCTTAGGGTCAAAATTAGGGTCTTACAGTTGGGGATGTATTTCTCCTCCCTAATATGATTTAATCGCGAACATCTTTTTGGATCAAACGAGATTTGATCGTGGAATTTCGCAAAAATCAGTCGTCGATTTCCACATACAACGTCATTGTTCCGTACGGGGATCATAATTGGGATTGATTCATAATGGTAGGCTCTTAACACAATGGTGTGATTCTCCATTGCAGCAATGCTGGGTGAATCTGCAAGATTATCACTTCAACGCCAAATCAATTATAGAATTCAAAATAGAAAAATTATAAATCTAAAAAAAGAAAGTGTGTCAACTATATATAATAAATAATTTTAATAAATTTTGCCGTATTTAATATTTGGCCGGTCTAAAACAATTTCTTTGATTTACTTTATAAAGGTTAAATATATTATTTTTTTACGTTTAGCAACCAATGTAAGAGGTGTTTATCAAGAGAGAAAGAAGAAGAAAAAAACAATTTAGTAGGCGTGTGTCCGCCCCTGGATTGGTGAGTAGGTTGCGGTTGACTCAAGATATATTCATAAAAAAACAAAATTAGAGACATACTATTGTCTTGTCACTATAATAGTTCGTCACAAATTCAATATTTTAGAGATAACAACAAGGTATCAAATTTATTTATTAACTTTTTAAAGTTTTGTTTATTAAAGTGGTAGACGAATATTTATATTTGAAGACGTAATTATTATATAAATAAATATGTATTTAATGCACAGCAGCCGTCACTGTTTGCATTTTGGTTACCGGTCAATCCACGCATATACAAATACTATTATTATATAAATAAATATATATTTTAATGTAACGAGTCTAAATTTGATAATACTAGTATCAGATTAAATATATAAAAATAATTTTTTTAATAAAAATTATTTAAAGATAGAAATCAAATAACTGATAGTAGATTAGATTCAAACAATTTGAAGATACTTTAAGATCTTTTAAACTAATATAAATTATAAATATTTATTATATTTTAAATTAATATAAAAGATGCTATAAAATATTTATAATATTAATATTTTAACAATTAGTTAATTATATTTGGAATTATATATATATATATATATATATATATATATATATTATATATATATATATATATATATATATATATATATATAATTCTTGTTTAAACAATTTTTAGAACTTTATCAATTGAAGCTAAAAGGGTTTTAATTTATATAAAATTTAGTTAAGGAAATTAAAAAACACTTCTAAATATTTTAATTTTTTTTATTTAAGTTATTTGCAATCTATTATAACAATTTTTAAAAATATAATTAATTAGATATAATGAATCAGATAGGTGTTCTCTCTAGAATAAATTGTTTGACCAAATTGGATAAATAAATTATTCTATTCTTGTCTTTTATTTATTTTTCTAAATTATGTTGATTTTGTTTTCAATTTTGAAATGTTCTTGTATTGTTTTAGACGATTTATTATAGTTGTCATTATTATTTATTATTTATGGCAAATGCTAATATGTGTCCCAATGACACAAGTTAATGACTTATTTGTAGAAATATTCTCTTTGAATGTGTGCATTTAATTTTTTAAAACTTAAAACATTGTTTTTTTTCACACAAATTTTTTAATTGTAATATTCTTAACATGTGCCTTAAGGGTTACCCTTACCCATTATTTATCCTTGTATTCAAATCAAAATCAATAAGGAGTAGAATATTTAAACTTAGAATAATTAATTGCTTTAAGTTTTTCATAAATATTTTTAATGTTAACTTTTTGTTTGATAGCATCAAATCAACATAGACTTTTTCTTAAATAGAATATTAAACGTTTTGCTTATGACTTTAATCATTTGGGAGATCCTACTCCTTATTGATTTTGATTTGAATACAAGAATTTAGTTTCAAGTGTGTTTGTTTTAGTTTAAAAATTGTTCCACTATTTTTATTTTTGATTTTTATGACATTTGTTTCTATGATATTTAGATTAACTTAGATACACCATGTGTTTAGTATTGTTTTAATATATTTATTTAACTTTTTAAAAAACAAATAAATAAATAACATATTACACTCTTCTCTAAATCATTAAAAGATTAAAATATAATAAGTTAAAAAATTAATTTATAGAAAATTTATATTAAAAAAACAATAAAAATTAATTATATATTTTTATTAAAATAATGTATAATTTCCAAAATAATTTTTTTTATTTAATTTTAAACAATAATGCTCCTACAACTACGACAAAACCAACTCAAGACATGATGAACCGTTGAAATTAATATTTTCTCTTTTCGGGTATATGAGAAAAAATCACATTTAGTAAGCAAAATATAACAATTTGAAGTAACATTTTTTGAAAATATTTTTTCATGAAATAAGCTTTATAAAAAAATGTAAAACTAATTTTAATTGAATATTAATTGTAACAAAAATTCTAGAGAGTAAATTAAATGTAATCTTTTACTTATAATTTAAGAAGAAAAAATATTTTTTATATATTTTAAGCCAGGGGGATTAAATATTAAGATTTTTTTTAGACAATGAAAATTTATTGAAAAGAAAAAAAGGAAATAAAAGAGGGGACTAAAACTAAAACCCCTCAAACAGACATTAATCTAATCTTGGGGAAATCAAGGTTATTGTGCAAAAAAGCATCTTTAGCTTTCCTAACAACATAATTGTACCAAGTGGCATTAAGTCTAAACTAACAAGAATATCATCACTAATTGGAGGAGATTTCCATAACATCAATGTTTCCTTTTATCTTTGAAAAAAAAATATTGATGTCTCTTAAGGATTGTGAACTCAGGCCTGGTGTTGAATCTTAAGATTGTTGTTGGATCTTAAATTTAAGTCTTGTTAATTGATGGTACAAAATGTATGGAGTGTCTTCCATTTTAATAAATGAAAAGGAAAAAATAAGTTATTTTTTGCTTACAAATATTTTAGGTGAAATGAATTTTGAAAACTTACGCAAATCCGAGTAAATATAAGATTTAGAGAGCTTATAAATTATTGATTGGATTCTTTTCATATCGATACTATAAGTTGAACTCAAAATTTGATAGGATGTGAATCAATTTCTTATAAGTTGAATCAACCTTTATTAATAAAAGAGGTTAAATTTTGATGAAAAAATAAAAATATTTTAGCTTCCTTAAAAAAAACTAAATCTATTTGATTTGATTAAATATTACTATCTCTATTTTAAATTATATATTTTGACAATTTCATATAAATTAAAAAATAATATATATATATATATATATATATATATATATATATATATATATATATATATATATATATATATATATATATATATTAATTTACAAAATCATTCAAAATGATATAAAAATTATAAATTAAAAGAGTTAATAAAATCGAACGTTAAATAGTTAAGGGCATACATTGATAAAATATATGAATCCTATAAAATAACATATGATTAGAAGATATATAATTTAAAACTAAAAGAGTATTTTGGTTGGATTAGCATTATACTAACACATATTTGACACAATGGCATATTAACTTTCGCTAGCATGTGAAAAAAATACTTTAAAAAAAACTGAACTATATTTTTCTTTTTACACAAAACCTGAACTATATTAATCTTTAGAATTATTACAATTGCTATGGGGTTGGGCTTTGAACCATATGGTTTATATGGGGATTGCTTTAATATACCTTAAGTATTGTTTTCTTATCCTAATGAAAAATTAAAACTATTCCTAAAATTTTGAGATATATTTTTGGATGCACTTCAGTTCATATTTGTATTTGAGTTAGATTTCATGATTATGTTTAAAAAAATTACGGAAATATATTTCTGTAAAATTTATGGAGATGCATCTCCGGACGCTATGTTAATCGAATACGCGTCAGTCTTTTTTTCTTCCTCACTTCTCAAAACTCTTAAACTCTCAAACTCTCAAAACTCTCAAAACATCTCAACTCTCAAACTCTGAAACTCATATAACACACTTTTAAAGTTCTACCATCAACATTTAATCGATCAGAGAGCTCACCATCAAACTCAAATTTAATAAGTTTTTTATTTTTTTAGACTTTTTTTATTACAATATACATTTGTAGAAATGGAGCATTAGGTTATGTTATAGGTAGTTTGGATATGCTATTTAAATGAGTAATGTGTTTGATAAGTAGTTTAAATGATCAATGTCTTTCTGTCATTTTTGTCCTTTTTGAGTTATTGAATATTACGAAGATGCATCTCCGAATTTGCTCAACGTTTTTCCAGAAATCGAAGATGCATTTCCAATTTTTTTTGTCTGCATTATTTGCATTCATTTCATTGTGTTTCATTTGTATAATGCTTGTGTGATTTAATTATAGGCATTATGGTTGATAAACAAGATAGATTGAGGCACGAGAGAGATGTGCATCATGCATCGGTTCAAAGGGAAAAAGCTCGACCATCGCAAACACCGGTTAGTTTTAATTCAATTGATGCGGAGGCATAAACTTCTCGGACTCATGCATCTCTTCCTTTGTCTTCCCGTAGGAGGCATCTGTCACCTCTTGATGCCCTAGAAGCCCAACTGGTACATGATACACATGAGGCACCCTAGGGATTTTGAGGAGGCTCGTCTGACTTATCGTTGTTGCCTCTATATCTAAACCATGTTGCCTGGCATGTGTGGAACTGAGAGGTAAAATTCAATTGTATGCATTATATGAAACACATTTGTTATAATATTCAATGTTTCGAACGATGATCTATTTTTATACAGAAACATGATTCTTTAAAATGCATCAACCATGATCGAAAGATTACGGGTACCACAACCTGCTGAGCAGTGGTTTCGGAATGTGATGAAGTTATCTGGACTGTGAGACTTGTGCATTATCAATTATGTTACGTTTAACCATGGTATGATGTTAACGTTTGTAGAGAGATGATACTCAGAGACGTTATCCTTACGTCTTCCACATGGTGAGATGTCCATCACATTGGACGATGTCTCATACTTGCTGCATATTATGATTAGAGGAAGAATATTAGACCATGCCATAATTAATAGAAATGAGCCAGTGAAGATGATGGAAACCTATATGGCAGTTGACCCCGAGGGTTTCATTTTGGAGTTAGAAGCCACCTTAGGGTGTCATGCCAAGTTTTGATTCCTAGAGAGGTTGTATACACAACAACTGCATGCGGTAGAGAAAACTGCTGGTGATGATAATCATGTCATGTAGCATAGAGCATACATGTTTTATTTGGTTGACACATCCATTTTTATGGACAAGAGTGCCACTTATGTGGATGTTGTTTACCTGAGATACTTCACTGGCTTAGAATGGACCTATGAGTACAAATGGGGGCGTTTGTTTGGTCTGCATGTACTCCAAGTTAGCTGAAGGTTACATGTGGAAAATGAAATAGATGGTAGGCAGCTGCACACTGTTGACGATAATATATTTGCATCCTTTAGTGTTTATGTGTAATTTTCATAACACTTGTGGTACACCATTACTAATAATTCGTATGTACCATTTCCAAGTTTGAATCCTCCAACACTTGCCAGGCATATCTGGTTGGTCATATGTTATGACCAACATTGAGGATATTCCACGTGCTTCTGCATTCATCCTGCTCAGAGGGAATCAGATGACATAGCCCTTTCGAGTGTATTTTGACCGATTGGTAATAGAAGATATACACTTTCAGGCATACACATATCACTGTCAAACGTATCCTTTGGACGACCACTACTAAAAACTTCGCGTTTAGTGACAAAATTAGAGACCGAAAAGCTTAAAAATTGGCCACTATAACATTTAGCGACCAATAAGGTGACTTACTTATCGGTTGGAAAAATGCTAGTCGCTAACCTTAAGCGACGAAATTCGTGATTGATTTTTTACGACTGTTTTTCATTGGTTAATTAAATTAAAATAATATGAAAATGATCACGATACACAAGAATCATACTTGTACCTTTGGTTGTAGGTGCTCTCTCGTGACCAACGGAAGACATCGATAAAGTTGTTATATTTATATTTAAATTTCTATATAATATTAATGAAATAGAAATTTAAAATACTCTTTAAGAATCTCACACTAATCATCATTTAAATTATATTTTATTAAATTAATAAATTTGTGTTATCATTTTTTTACATAAATAAAGATTTTATTTGTTAAAACAATAAAAATGTGAAACTTTGACTAAAAAAATTAGGATAAAATTAAAGTATTTAAAAAATAAACGAGGAAATTGGGAGGGAAAAAACATAAACTATTAGTGACCGAAATTTTGGTCATTGAATTTTTTAAGATTATTAATATAAATTGTCACGATCACAAAATTTCAGTCACTAATTTGGTGGCTAATTTTATTTTGTGATTGATTTTGCAATTTTTAAAATTTTATTAACATGATGTCAAATTTTAATGGCTAAAGTGACCATAATTTTCCACTCACTAATTCAGTCACTTAAAGCAATTTTTCTAGTAGTGGACATAGCCTTCTACTCTGGATGGTTGACTTGCGGGTCACGTCTGATGTTTCCACACCTGTTTGAGTGTGTCATGCGCCAGTTCGGCTATATGCAGTTTGTTCCCAAAAGACCCTTTTGAGTCTGCTCCTCCCACAATGGTATGCATAGATGTTAATGTCATGTATGATGATTACCTTAATCATTTGGTACCAAATGAAACATGTGGTATCATAACTCCTAATGATTAGAGTGTTACACACGACTACATCCAATGGTTTTTTAGGGTCTCACATCCTTAAATGGTATCGGATGCTCCATGATATCTATCTAGGTCAGTTCATCAGGAGATGCTAGAGGAGGAACAAACGATGGCATATCATGTTATTGATGTGTTGCCTAGATGTCATTGTATCATGGAGTTTGGGCAGGAAGGTATATACATAGGACTCTTTCTGGATGGTGTAAGACCCTAATTTTGACCCTAAGATCCCTCATGGCATCATATCATTGCTCATTGCATTGCCTCAACGATCATAGCATGTGTGGCTCCTTAACCCTAGGGGTGAGACTTGTGTGAGTTGCTTTGAGATCACCAAGCATGCTTGTATTGTATATTATTGCTTTTCTTATTTTGATTACTAACCCAAAAGCACAAAAATATGTCACTAACTCTTTTTGTTTTGAAGCTCAAGTGATCATGTGCTCCCATGCTCCTATGAGGCTCCTAAGCTCAATGAAGTGGCTAGATGAAGATGAAAAAAGGCATGTATCGCATCTCGAAAAATATGATTCCTCGCGATGGTCGCGGAAAAATTTATGTTCGAACAGAGTCGCCACCGAACTATTTATCCCAACAAAGGAATAGGAAAATATGGATAAAACCTTTAGGAAATAGAATAATGGTCGTCGCAACCATATTCGGGTTCGGGAGTGGATTACGTAAGGGGAAGGTATTAGCATCCCTTACATCCGTTGTACTCAACAGGAACCTTTTATTTCTAATTTGTATTTCATGTGCTAATTTATGTTTGTTTGTTATTTTTGGGTTATAAGATATTGAAAAATAGAAATGGATGAGAACCTCAGAAAGGGAAAGGGGAGGTTTTTTATTAGTGTGCTCGCGAAGATACAGCAATCTCCTGCCTACGTATCCTTATGGTATAATAAGGAAATCAGAGCATTTGTAGTTCGGGGAACTACGGTTGGTTGGTGTTTTTTAATGAACAACTGTTTAGATTGCATCCTAAAGGCTAAACGTTGGCTTGTCTACTCTCGGCGGAGGCTTAAGCATTAGTTTGTTGTGCGCATCAGAAAGGATTAAATAGTGTTCTTTTTTAAAAGAGTTTTGATCACGCGTAGGTGACAAGTTGAATTAATGTGTTGGGTGTTTTGTTTGATTGGTTATGATCGCACGAGGGAGAGAAAAGATAGGTTTGATGTGTTGAGATATTTTTGGTTGGATGACGATTACTCGGATAGTCGAGTAAGACAACTCGTATCCTAATAACCGAGAAAGGGAATAGATGACTCTAAACCACTTTCTGTTTCATCTGAGTATTTACGAAAATAAGGTTATATATGGTTGACGTATTTTTATAATAAAGGACAAATACTTGAATGATTGAGTAAAACAACTCATATCCAAGCATTTGAGGAGAGGAATCGAAGGCTCAAGACCATCTCCTTTTTCTTATAATTTGTTATGAAAGTGGTTTGATTGAATTATATGTTTGCGGAAAAATGACAACTCCTTTTTGAGGAGTGAAGTTGAAAATTCAAAGTCAACTCCTTTTTCATTCAACCTATTGTAAAAAATATTTTGATTTAATCGGGGTGTAGAGGAACGACAATTATTTGACTAAACAAGTAAGAGAACTTGTATTCAAATAGTCGAGGAGAGAAAATTGAAGACTCAAAGTTATCCCCCTTTTTGTTTCTTATTGTAAAAGAATTTGATTTGTTTGTGCTTAGGTGGATTAGAAATGATGGTTGTTCGATTTAATCGAGTAAAAGAGTTCATGCTTAAATAATCGAGGAGAGGAGTTGAAAACTCAAAACCATTACCTCTTTTATTCCTAAGTGAAATAATGTTTAATTATGATTAAGTATTTTAATTCTTAATAAAGAATACTCGATGTTGGATCGAGGTTTTAAATTTGTATTTTGTGAATGGATTGAATTTATTTAGTGAATAGTTCGTCTAATCGATTCATTAAAACCGAATAGGTCTCATTGTAAGAAGGCCCAAGAGTAAGCCATGTGAGGTTGATGGAGATACTTTTACAAGTAATCGACTTATAAAGGTGTTTTGAATTGATTTGGAAAAGGCGCACTCGAAATTGACCGAGGTTTGTATTTACATGTGCATATGAATTGAATTATGAAAATGGTCTCGAAATGAGATTGCTTATGAATTTTAGCTCATGCAACGTGAATGCAAAGTAACCAACAAGAAAATAAAGAGTCTCATTGTAAGGTAGTCCAAGAGAAAGCCTTTTGTGTGCTAAAGTGACCTAAGCTAAACAAAGGATAATGGTCTTACAAACATGCATGTAAGTTGCGGGTGAAAATCCAAGTGTTTACAAAGTATCACAAAGAGTAAAGGAAGGCTTCCAAGCAAAGGTCCTAAGATAAAATCCTCTAAGTCCAAGTTGATTAAGAGTGGAGTGAATATTTTTTTTGTCTTACCATTTTATCATGTTTTGGTTATTTTTAATGTATGATGACAATAAAATGAATAACAAGTAAATAAATATGCATGATGAGTTTGTACAATGATGACGATAATGAGTACTTGAATGTAAATTACAAGATAATGACATAAAAGTAAATCATAAGATAAAGAATGACAATATCACAATAATAATGGTTAGTGAATGTAAATGACATTTGAATAAATAACAAGTTAGTAGTATCAAAATCACAATAACAAAGGTTAATGATAAACAAAGTTAGTGAAGTATAATTAGTGGTTAGTAATATGTACAAAATGAACATCTTGAAGACTATTTTTCATAGGTCAAAAAGACTCAAAACATGACACATTAAGGGATAGCTTATCTCTGGGGATCAACGGAGTAATTTCTTACATGATATAATCGAGATATTCTAACAAGGGAATGATACCTCAATCGTATCTAAGATTTCTCCGAGGATACTAGAGCAGTATCTTGAAAACAAATGAGATTCTTCAAATGAATGAAATAGTGCCTCAAACAGACAAATGAGATTCTTCGGATAAATGAAGCAATATCTCAAATAGATAAATGAGATTCTTCAGATAAATGAAGTAATATCTCAAACAGATAAATGAGATTCTTCAGATAAATGAAGCAGTATCCCAAACAGTAAAAATGAGATTCTATGTATCGAGTCGAAACAGTATCTTATGTTATAGAATTAAGATATTCTAGATAAAAGGAATGATGTCTTAATTAAATCTAAGACTCTTCGAGGATACTAGAGGAACATCTCTAAAAGATATGGAATGAGACTCCTCATATTGATGAAGCAGCATCTCAATAAGCAAAAATGAGATTCTCTGTATCGAGTTGAAGCAGCATCTTATATGATAGAATTAAGATATTCCAGCAAGGGAAAGATACCTTAATTGAATCTAAGACTCTCCGAGGATACTTAGAGCAGTATCTCTAAAAAATCTGGAATGAGACTCTTCACATTGATGAAGCAGCGTCTCAAACAGCAAAAATGAGACTCTTTGTATCGAGTCGAAGCAGCATCTTATATGATAGAATTAAGATATTCCAACAAGGGAAAGATACCTTAATTGAATCTAAGACTCTCCGAGGATATTAGAGCAGTATCTCTAATTAGATAAATGAGATTCTTCAGATAAATGAAGCAGTATCTCCAACAGTAAAAATGAGACTCTCTGTATCAAGTCGAAGCAGCATCTTATATGATGGAATTAAGATATTCCAGCAAGGGAAAAATACCTTAACCGAATCTAAGACTCTTCGAGGATATTAGAGCAGTATCTCTAAAAGAATCTGAAATGAGACTCTTCATATTGATGAAGCAGCATCTCAAACAGTAAAAATGAGATTCTCTGTATCGAGTTGAAGTAGCATCTTATATGATAGAATTAAGATATTCCAGCAGGGAAAGATACCTTAATTGAATCTAAGACTCTCCGAGGATACTTAGAGCAGTATCTCTAAAAACTCTGAAATGAGACTCTCTGTATCGAGTCGAAGCAGCATCTTATATGATGGAATTAAGATATTCCAGCAAGGGAAAAATACCTTAACCGAATCTAAGACTCTCTGAGGATATTAGAGCAGTATCTCTAAAAGAATATGAAATGAGACTCTTCATATTGATTAAGAAGCATCTCAAATAGTAAAAATGAGATTCTCTGTATCGAGTCGAAGCAGCATCTTATATGATAGAATTAAGATATTCCAGCGGGGAAAGATACCTTAATTGAATCTAAGACTCTCCGAGGATACTTAGAGCAGTATCTCTAAAAACTCTGAAATGAGACTCTCTGTATCGAGTCGAAGCAACATCTTATATGATGGAATTAAGATATTCCAGCAAGGGAAAAATACCTTAACCGAATCTAAGACTCTCTGAGGATATTAGAGCAGTATCTCTAAAAGAATCTGAAATGAGACTCTTCATATTGATGAAGCAATATCTCAAACAGTAAAAATGAGATTCTCTGTATCGAGTCGAAGTAGCATCTTATATGATAGAAATAAGATATTCCAGCAGGGAAAGATACCTTAATTGAATCTAAGACTCTCCGAGGATACTTAGAGAAATATCTATAAAAACTCTGAAATGAGACTCTTCATATTGATGAAGCAGTATCTCAAACAGTAAAAATGAGATTCTTTGTATCGAGTCGAAGCAGCATCTTATATGATAGAGTTAAGATATTCCGAACAAGGGAATGATACCTTAATTGAATCTAAGACTCTCTGAGGATACTTAGAGCAGTATCTCTAAAAAATCAAATGAGATTCTTCAAATTGATGAAGCAGTATCTCAAACAGAGAAATGAGATTCTTCAGATTAATGAAGCAATATCTCGAATATTCATCTGTTGGGGGAATTTTAAGAAAAGACTCCTTTTGAGGGAGATTTACTGGAAATGCTCTGTAGGGGAAAAAGCTCATAAGAGACTTTTTATGGTAACCTCTGCTTGGGGAGCGATGATTGTAAAGAAAATTCCTGGGAATATCATTATTAATCGTAAAGTCGAAAAATGATTTACTGAGATATAATCCCATGAGCATATGCAGGGTAATAACTTCATTTGGAATGAGGAATGTCCAAGATATACATGAATGACCTTGGATCCTGACATTTTATATTTGATTTTTGTATGATGTCCCACTTTAGGTGGGATTTCCATGCATGGGATGATGCATGGGATGTATGCAAATATGCAATTTACTGGGGATATTTGGCTGTGCATGTAGGAATGCGAATGACTTTTTTTTATTTTGTTGAACTTCCCATTTTATGGGAGTGTTATGCATGAGTATGTTGATGATTAATATGATCGTGTTTTTTTTTAATTCTTCTGTTCTGTAGGAAAACCATTTACGAATGATTTATATGATGCATGTCAGAATGAAAATAGGTAATTGGACATGCCTCGGTTAATACGTTTTTGCTTGGGGGTATGATGCCAAAAGTGGGGACTTTTGTTATTGGGGTGTGATGCCAATAGTGTGGACTTTTGTTATTGGGGTGTGATGCCAATAGTGTGGACTTTTGTTATTGGGGTGATCCAGGTTATTGAAAGGTTCAGACCTCTCAACACGCGATACTCCATCCATGATTTACCAATGTTTCTGCTGGAAATGTGATGGAGCCTTGCCCCGGTCTGGCTATACCATGAGTACATTTATGAGAGGTATGAATTAGTAGTTGAAAGGAGCATAACTATCTGCAATCATTCCTACACCTTTATGAAAAACAAGAATGAATCTTGGAGACTAAAGTATTTGCCCGTTTACTATTTCAAAAGCAATTTTACCACTTTATTTAACCTGTGTTTTATTTTCTCCCATAATTTTTTAAAAGTGATATTTATCAAAAATAAAAGGGTACTTTGCAAACAAACAGATAAAATACAAAAAAAAAATGATTTGGGCATATTTTGGTAGAGAAGATTTCTCTTTTATTGATTTGACCTTTAAATGGGAGATTGTACATAAAGATGAAATTCCTTAATGAGGTAATTGTTGTGCATAGAAACAAAAATGGCAATGAAAGGTGGGTCCTTATCGAGTTTCCACACTGCTATGATCCTTATGTCTTTGATAATCCGAGCACTTTGCTTTTGAAAAGTGAGGTAAGGTGATTCTTTGTCTTCGAGGATACATCAAATGTCTGTAAGTACAGCTTTTTGCCTTGGAATTAATCCCTAACTTTTTCCTGGACTGCCCTTTCGGGTTTTCGATCCACCGGGATACCCATTTTTCCTGAGTTGCCCTTTCGGGTTTTCAACTCAGCAGGTCAAATTCTTTTATTTTCATCCCTAATTTTTGCCTGGATCGCCCTTTCGGGTTTTCGATCCACCAGGATATCCATTTTTGCCTAAATCGACCTTTCAGGTTTTTGATTTAGCGGCTTTTATTATTCCATGTTTTTAGGCGAAGTACTTCTTAACAGCATCAGTGTTAGTGGGAAGCGGCAACTCATCACCATCCATAGTAGCTAGGATCAAAGCGCCTCCGGAAAAGGCTCTAACCACCACAAACGGACCTTCATAATTTGGTGTCCATTTCCCTCTGGAGTCTTTGTGAATAGGCAAGATTTTCTTCAGTACTAAATCTCCCTCTTGAAACACCCTGGGATGAACTTTCTTGTCGAATGCCTTTTTTAAGACGCCTCTGATATAGTTGACCGTGACCTAACGCTTTCAAGCGTTTCTCCTCAATAAGGTTGAGCTCGTCATACCTTGATTGAACCCATTCCACCTCGTCTAGCTTAGCCTCCCTCAGGACTCTCATCGAGGGGATCTCTACTTCTATAGGGAGAACTGCTTCCATACCGTATACCAATGAATAAGGGGTCTCCCCTGTTGAAGTTCGTACCGACGTGCGATAGCCATGTAACGCAAAAGGTAACATCTCGTGCCAATCCTTGTACGTGACAACCATCTTCTGGATGATTTTCTTGATATTTTTATTTGCAGCTTCAACATCCCCGTTCATCTTAGGTCGATAGGGTGATGAGTTATGATGCTCAATTTTGAATGTTGCGCATAACTCATCCATGGTCTTCTTGTTGAGATTGGACCTATTATCAGTGATGATCTTGTTGGGAATCCCATATCGACATATGATGTTATTTTTTAAGAAACGGGCGACTACATGCTTTGTGACATTCGCATAAGATGCGGCTTCCACCCATTTGGTAAAGTAATCTATGGCCACCAAGATAAATCTGTGTCCATTTGATGCTTTGGGTTCTATCATTCCAATCATGTCGATGCCCCACATAGAGAAAGGCCAAGGTGATGCTATGACATTCAGCGGGGTAGGCGGTACATGTATTTTGTCAGCATAGATTTGGCACTTGTGGCATGTTCTGGTGTAATGATAACAGTCAGCTTCCATCGTCAACGAGTAGTAACCTGCCCTTAGGATTTTCTTTGCCATGGCATGCCCATTGGCGTGCGTACCGAAAGACCCTTCGTGTATGTCCCTCATAAGCTGATCTGCTTCATTTTTGTCCACACACCTCAACAAAACCATGTCATAGTTTTGCTTGTACAATACTTCTCCATTCAAGAGGAATTTTGATGCCAACCTCCGGATGGTCCTTTTGTCAAGGCTGGAAGCCTCTGTCGGATATTCCCGCTTCTCCAGATACTGTTTGATATCAAAGAACCAGGGTTTACCATCTGGCTCTTCTGCTGTCGTCAGGCAATGAGCAGGCTCGTCAAAACGCCTAATTTCAATATGAGGCTGATGGTTTGGCCATATCAATTTGTACATGGAAGCCAGAGTTGCTAAGGCATCTACAATCTGATTCTCTTCTCGAGGAATATGAGAGAAAGTGATTTCGTCGAACTTTGGGAGTAGCTTCAACATATAATCCCGGTATGGAATTAGGTTAGCATGTCTTGTTTCCCAATCGCCTCTGATTTGATGTATGACTAGAGCGGAGTCCCTGAATACTTCTAGTATCTTAATCTTCAACTCAATAGCTTCTTCCAACCCTAGTATACAAGCTTCATACTCGGCCATGTTGTTTGTGCAGGGAAAACAAAGCTTTATAGTGAATGGTAGATGGAAATTCTTGGGAGACATTAGCACTTCCCCAATTCCATGGCCTATTGCATTTGAGGCACCATCCAACATGAGCGTCCAACCTGCTTTTGGCTTCAGACTTTCCTCTAGTTTGGAGTCTTCAACATCCTTAACAGCCATGATGTTCTCATCTGGGAAGTCGAACTTCAAATATTGGTATTCCTCCAGTGGTTGGTGAGCCAGATGATCTGCTAATATGCTTCATTTGATCGCCTTTTGCGCGACATATTGGATATCGTATTCTGACAACAACATCTGCCAATCGGGCAATTCTACCAGTGAGAGCTAGTTTCTCGAATATGTACTTGATGGGATCCATTTTAGATACCAACCAAGTCGTGTGAGTTAGCATGTATTGCCTGAGATGCTTAGCAGCCCATGCGAGTGCACAACAAGTCTTCTCGAGTAATGAATATTTGGTCTCACAATCATTAAATTTCTTGCTCAGATAATAGATGGCGTGCTCTTTTCTACCAGTCTCATCTTGTTGTCCCAATACACAACCCATGGACTCATCGAGCATGGTTAGATACATGATAAGAGGTCTCCCTTCGGCAGGGGGAATTAGAATCGGTGGCTTTTGCAAGTATTTTTTGATTTTATCGAAGGCTATCTGACAGTCATCATTCCACTCCACGCCTTGATTCTTCCTCAGAAGCTTGAATATTGGTTTGCATGTTGCATTAAGGTGAGAGATAAACCTGGCGATGTAATTTAGTCTCCCTAAGAAACCACGAACCTCCTTCTCAGTATTTGGTGTGGGCATGTTCTGAATGGATCGAACCTTGTCAGGATCTACTTCAATTCCCTTTTGGCTTACAATAAATCCTAAAAGCTTCTCAGATCGAACCCCAAATGTGCATTTATTAGGATTAAGTCTCAACCTAAACTTCCTCAAACGAGCGAATAGTTTCTCCAGGTTGGTGATGTGCTCTTCTTCTATCTGGGATTTGGCAATCATGTCATTGACATACACCTCAATCTCTTCATGAATCATGTCGTGAAAGAGAGTCACCATGGCACGTTGATATGTTACCCCAACGTTCTTTAATCCAAACGACATTACTTTGTAACAAAAGGTGCCCCAAGGGGTAATGAACGTAGTCTTCTCCATGTCCTCGGGATCCATTTTAATTTGGTTGTATCCAGAGAAACCATCCATAAAGGAAAACACGGAGAACTGAGTTGTGTTATCCACCAATACATCAATTTGAGGTAATGGGAAATCGTCTTTGGGACTGGCTCTGTTTAAGTCTCGGTAGTCTACGCACATGCGGACCTTTCCATCTTTCTTCGGTACTGGTACAATGTTAGCAACCCATTGTGGGTACTTAGCGACTTCCAGGAAACCAGCGTCAAACTTCTTTCTCACCTCTTCTCTGATCTTGAGAGCCATATCTGGTCGAGTTCTTCTTAGCTTTTGTTTGACAGCAGGGCATTCTTCTTTAAGGGGAAGCATGTGGGTCACGATATCAGTGTCTAATCCGTGCATGTCTTGGTATGACCAAGCAAACACGTCGTCATATTCGTGGAGGAGCTCTATCAACCTTGTCTTCACTGTATCTTGAAGTGCGGCACCTACCCTCACTTCTCTCCTATCTTCTTTTGTTCCCAGATTGATAACCTCAATGTCTTCTTGGTGTGGTTGAATGACCTTCTCTTCCTGTCTGAGTAATCTAGCCAACTCTTCAGGGAGTTCGCAATCTTCCCCTACTTCATCTTCAGCTTGGTAGATCGAACAATCAAAGTCATATTGGACCATAGCTGTGTCGTTATCAATGATCTCGGTGGTGTTTCTGCATGTTATGATTTATGTAGTTTATTTAGAAAGTGCGTGCATAAAAATTGATTGCCATTTTTGTAAATAGATCAAAATGAAAGAAAAGAAACAAAAATTTGGATGCAAAATGTCATTTCATTAATGGTAAAAACTCTTGAAAAAGATAAAGGAGGCCATACAACACGCCATTGTGCCTTGGGCAGAGCATAAGGTTTTGTCTATAAATGATAAAATTACTTTTGAAATATTTGGGGAACTTCCACAACTTTCCAGTTTGTCAATTCTTCATTAGGTGCGGCTTGACGCATCCAGCTGGGCACCCCCTCCTCGCGATCTTCTTCGCTGATCATCGCCACCTGCTTGCCAAAGATGTGGCCAGCGCTGGTGAACGTTTTCTCCACAGAAGGAATCTGTTCTTTGTCATGTTGGTTACCGACTTTGTGTGATGATGGATCATACCCCAGGCCAAACTTGTCTCGTTTCTCTTTCACTTCCACCACTTTGCCCCAGTCTTAAGCATCTTCACTTTCCATAACAGCTTTAGCTCCTTTCCACGAGGCCATGGATGGTCCTGACTTCGGGACCTCCAAGGTCTGTTGGACGACCATCATGTTTACCACTTCCAGGGATTGGAATGGTGTTTCGGTGATTTCACCATCTACCTCGATATATCAGAAAGATGTCAAGTGACTAACCAAGATGTCTTCCTCTTCTCCAATCACAATCATCTTGTCATTTATAATGAATTTCATCTTTTAATGCAGAGTAGAGGTGACAGCACCTGCAGAGTGAATCTAAGGTCTCCCAAGTAGGCAACTGTAACCAGGATGTATGTCCATGACCTAGAATGTGATATTGAAAATAGTTGGACCTATCTTGGTTGGTAAGTCAACTTCTCCTATCACTGCTCTCCTTGAGCCATCAAATGCTTTTACAATTAGGATACTAGGTTTCATACTTATCCCTTCCATTGGCAGCTTTATCAAAGTTGTCTTCGGCATGACATTCAGTGAGGAACCTGTGTCTACCAACACTCTTTCCAGTATAGTATTTATGTATTTCAAGGAGATATGGAGGGCGTTGTTATGGTTCTTTCCCTCGATTGGTAGTTCATCATCATTAAAACCCAAGAAATTCCCAGTTGTCACACAAGCTATCACATCATCAAACTGTTCTATTGTTATATCCTTCGTGATATGAGCGGCACTCAATACCTTCAACAGCGAATTCCTGTGTGCTTCTGAGTTGAGCAGTAGAGATAACATGGAAATTTTGGAAGGTGTTTGGTTTAGCTGGTCCACCACCTTATAATCGCTCTTCTTGATTATTCTCAAAAACTCCTCAGTCTCCTCACGAGTGACAGCAGCTTTAGGAGACAGGTGTATGTCTTGCATTCCTTGATTAGGGATCGGGATCTGGACAGCAGCCTCCTTCTTTTTAGCTCTTTTAGAAGTATCAGCAGTTCTTGGTGCGAACACTCGGCCACTACGTGTCATTCCTGTTGGCCCCATAATTGAAGTGACATTTGGTTCGTTGATCATCAAAGGTTGATCTTCCTGCCCCTACTTAAAAGCTCTGGGTTGATATATCCACGGGACTGCCTTCTCATCTTTATATTCGAATGGTGTCGGGAACTGTATCACCAATGGGCTTATAGGTATTTCTACTTTAACCTCGTCATAGGGGATGTCCACCACGACTATCTCTTCCTGGCGCTTTCTCTTGATGCGGAAATTTATCTGTAACTCGCCTCAATCCAGCATTTATTGTATAAAATTCCTCAACCCTTCATCGTTCTCTTCCTCAACCAGCTCTTCTGGGATCAGACCACTCTTCAGCAATTGTGCTCATATCATGGTGATAGGGGTTTGAATCTCCTCAACCTTATGGATCAATTTTCCTTGATCACTCTCCTCAATGGCACTGACGGAAGCATCCTTATGCGTCGGCATAGGGTTGGTGTTCAAGTTCGGGCGTCTCGGAGTGAATGAGACGTCTTTCGCTTCGATCAAGTCTTGTACCCGATTTTGAAATGCAAAGCAATTCTCCAAGGTATGACCAGGTGCTCCCATGTGAAACTCACAATGGGCGTTAGCATCGTATTCGGGTGGGTATGGAAAAACAGCTGGTTTTAACTCCCTTAATGTTAGAAGGCCCTCCTTTTGCAGATATGGGAATTCTGACTATAAGACACTGGTAGGGGGTCAAGTTGCCTTCTTGGAAGTCTTGGCTTGAATTGTCTTGGTGGTGCGGTATTTTGCTGATGATGATGTTATTGATGTTGTGGTTGATACATTTGTTGTTGCTACATTGGTTGTTGATAAGGTATGGGTACCACGGCGGCGACTTGACCGTATGAAACATGTTGCTTCCCTTTATAGTTTTTGGATATGGCATTTGTTTCACCTTCTCTTTTCTTCGGGAAGCCTCCAGAATATTTCTTCGGTGCGCTAGGGGCTGTCACTGCTCCTGGAATCTTTCCATCCCTCAACCCCTTCTCTATGCGGTCTCCAATTGTGACTAGATGTGCGAAGTCAGATGCTGCACTGCTCACTAATCGATCAAAGAATGGGTCCTTCAAGGTGTTCACAAATATCCCGGTTATTTCCTTTCCAGACAATGGTGGCTCTACCTGAGCTGCCAACTCTCTCCACCGCTGGGCGTATTCTTTGAATGACTCACTCTCCTTCATAGCCATCCCTTGCAACTGCATCCGGTCGGGTGCCATATCTAAGTTATATTTGTACTGACAAAGAAATGCATCAGCCAAATCCTCCCAGCTTTGAATCCTCCCTTGCTCTAAGCTCATGTACCATCTCAGAGATGCTCCACTCAGACTGTCTTGGAAACAGTGTACAAGTAGTTTGTCGTTTTCGGTATGAGCAACCATTTTCTTGAAGTACATTACCAGGTGACTTCTTGGACAAGTCTGTCCTTTGTATTTCTCGAAATCAGGAGTTTTAAATTTAGTCGGGATGACTAAATTTGATACCAAACGCATGTTCATGCCAGAAGCACCGAAGATATTGTTTTCTTCTATGGTTTTGATCTTCTTTTCCAGGGCACGGAGCCTATCTGCAGCAGGATCTGGAAGTATCTTAGGTTTTGGTGATCAGGCATATAGAATGCATCGTACTGGTCATCTCCAATTTCGGACCCATGATGAGTAGACGTATCAGAAGGTTCTACGCGATCTCCATCTCCTTTGCCTCCTACCGGTATCTGAACCAATCTCTTCTTGGTGGGGACATAACCCTCGTCTTGAGGGTTCAGACCTGGCGTGCCATCATTCCTTTTTGCCCTAGCTTCCTCCTCCTCAATCCTCTCTCTTTGAGCAATCGCGAGCATTGTCTCCAACAGTTGATCCATCTTCTCTTGGATCATATTGATGTCTGTCCTCATGGTAATCTGGTTGGCCTCAACTTGCTCTAATGTCATCTTGTATTTGCTTCGCGTCTCGTATCGGTGTTGATTAGTCAGTGTGGCTGGATAAAGGGTAAAAAGGTTGGGTAAGTTTTTTTGAATTTTTATGAAGCGTGATGCATAATGAAGATGCGAATGTTATGCATATTTTATTTTCAAGGAATCATTTGAGTTTCATTAGTTGTTAGTAATTCGAAGAAATAAGAAATACTTAGAGTAGCAATAACGAAGTGATTTTTTAAACGTCATTCATTCAAGTACATAACATAGAGGTCCAAAAAGGTCATAGTTCAAAAGTACATTTGTTAAAGGAACAAAATACAAGACATAAGCAAATTAAACAACTGGCTTTCTGGCCTGAAGTTCTTCTAGTTCCTCATTGAATCTCTTCAGCAACCTTTTACATAGCAGAATAAAACTGATTATGGCTGGAGGAGTGCTATCTTCTTTCAATTCTTCGATTGCGTCTCTCAACTTCCATGGTAATTCTTTAGCCGCCCAATTATAGAACCCTACTATCCCATCGAGTTTCGCATGAAACTTATCCCTATCTCCTTGTAAGAAGTCTATGGTCTTCTTAAAGGATTCATAATCTTCAATCACATAGTCTCGCTCTTTCAACCATATGGAGCTGTCTTGGCATAATGACTCTAGCTGGTTCTTCCAATAGCTGACAGATTCCCTTGCATCTCTTACTTCTCGACACTTCTCGATACTTCTCCTCCCATATCATGGGTGACACCCTAGAAGCTTCAGTGGCTATATTCTTGAGTCGTCGCTCCTGATCTACTTCAGCTTTTGCATGATGAACAGAATTGGTGAGTAGTTTTATCTGAGCCCCAAGTGTATCCCTTATCGTCTTGTTTTCCTTCGTGGCTAGATTCCACCAATGCTCATTGTCTTGACATTCTTTCTGAGCTTGTCGTAGTTGACCCTTAAGAGTATCCAAACAATGAATAGCTTGTTCTAGTCCCACCTTGATCTTTTTCCTCTTATGCTCCTCCTTGTTGAACTTTTCCACATGGGCTTGAAGTTGTGCCTCTTTTCTCTCAAGCTCCCATTTCATATTGTTCTTTTCATTGATGGTTTGTTGGAGTTTTATTTGCGGCTCTTCATTCTCTTTTTCTAGCTTTTCCATGGTGGTCTTGAGTTCCTCCATTTCTTCAATAGGGACATGGGTGAGCTTAGGTTCAGGAAAAGGTATAGGTGTCCGAATGACAAATGGCATTTTAATCATCTGCACCCTTTCCTCTATCCACTGAAAATATGGTTCTTTTGTAATCCCATTTGCTCTCCCTAAATCATCTTTCCCTTTTCGATTGACATTCTTCCAAGCTTCTTTGATTTGCTGGAATAAGCTAGGATTCTCAACCCCAAAGTCAAGTAACAAGAAAGCTTCCAAAGAATTTTCCTCTGGAGGGCCTTCCATTGGGTAGCCAAGTTGTCTGAGTGATAGGACTGGATTAGCATTCACACATCCTTGAGTTCCAATAAGCGGTAGATTTGGGAAATCTCCACAACTAAATATGATATCATGTTGATGTATTCTTTGGAGTACCAAGAGAGATTTTTAGATCGGAGTGATCCCAATCTCTGAGGCCAACTAACATCTGTCTGCTCAACCCAAGCACTTATCTTCGGAAGATGTTCAAGAAACCACTGATACAATAAAGGAGCACAACAAGCAATCAATCCCTTCTTCTTAGTATACATATGACTTATGTAATAGTAGACATCAGCTAACAAAGTAGGTACTGGGTTCCTAGTAAGGAAAACACAAATGGCAGCCATGTCTACGCAACCATCCATATTTGGGAACAGGACGACGCCATAGATGGCCAATGCAATAACAGAGTAACAAGCATCCCAACTTTCTGCCTTCAATAAGGTATGTTCTCTTTCCAAAAGAAAACTTAGTGAAAATCCTTTGGTATTCCCTTTGGTCTCTAAGTTAGCTTTTGCTTCCTTTTCATCCATGTGAAGCGCACTAGCAATGACCTCAAGGGACAAAGATTCATCTATCCCTTCAAATAATTGCTTGTTCTTCATAGGAATCCTAACAAGACGCTCAAATTCTTCCAACGTTGGTGCTAGCTGGAAGTCTTGGAATGTGAAGCATCTTAAAGGTAGGTCATAGAATTGGGCTAAAGTGATTAAGGTTGTATGGTCCACTTGTTGATTGAGAATGCTGAGCAGATTGCCATAATTCTTTCCAAAGTTAATTCTCTATACTTGGTGCATCTAAGAGACCAAGTAACATAAGCTCCTTAGATCGGGATCTTTGAACTTGAATGAGTAAATATTTCTTTTGCTTGATTCCATGTTTCCTGGATTCCTGCAACTCATGACACACAGATTCCTTGGAAATAAAATAATATGAACGCTATGCTATGAATGATATTATGCGTGCCACATGTAGGTTGACATACAGGTCGTGAGAGTGGGTATTCTTGGTTACTAAACAAAACCCTTTTGGGAGGATGCTAAAGTTAAAAGGTTCCCAAAGTCATCAATCAATATTTAGGAAAGTTATTGTCATGATGAAAACTCATCTGCAAATAACATCCCCAAACAAAGTCTCATTTGGGTGAGGCCTTCGTATGGTCCAATTGTGGAGTGAAGTTGAAAATTCAAAGTCAACTCCTTTTTCATTCAACCTATTGTAAAAAATATTTTGATTTAATCGGGGTGTAGAGGAACGACAATTATTTGACTAAACAAGTAAGAGAACTTGTATTCAAATACTCGAGGAGAGAAAATTGAAGACTCAAAGTTATCCCCCTTTTTGTTTCTTATTGTAAAAGAATTTAATTTGTTTGTGCTTAGGTGAATTAGAAATGATGGTTGTTCGATTTAATAGAGTAAAAGAGTTCGTGCTTAAATAATCGAGGAGAGGAGTTGAAAACTCAAAACCATTACCTCTTTTATTCCTAAGTGAAATAATGTTTAATTATGATTAAGTATTTTAATTCTTAATAAAGAATACTCGATGTTGGATCGAGGTTTTAAATTTGTATTTTGTGAATGGATTGAATTTATTTAGTGAATAGTTCATCTAATCGATTAATTAAAACCGAATAGGTCTCATTGTAAGAAGGCCCAAGAGTAAGCCATGTGAGGTTGATAGCGATACTTTTACAAGTAATCGACTTACAAAGGTGTTTTGAATTGATTTGGAAAAGGCGCACTCGAAATTGACCGAGGTTTGTATTTACATGTGCATATGAATTGAATTATGAAAATGGTCTCGAAATGAGATTGCTTATGAATTTTAGCTCATGCAACGTGAATACAAAGTAACCAACAAGAAAATAAAGAGTCTCATTGTAAGGTAGTCCAAGAGAAAGCCTTTTGTGTGCTAAAGTGACCTAAGCTAAACAAAGGATAATGGTCTTACAAACATGCATGTAAGTTGCGGGTGAAAATCCAAGTGTTTACAAAGTATCACAAAGAGTAAAGGAAGGCTTCCAAGCAAAGGTCCTAAGATAAAATCCTCTAAGTCCAAGTTGATTAAGAGTGGAGTGAATATTTTTTTTTGTCTTACCATTTTATCATGTTTTGGTTATTTTTAATGTATGATGACAATAAAATGAATAACAAGTAAATAAAGATGCATGATGAGTTTGTACAATGATGATGATAATGAGTACTTGAATGTAAATTACAAGGTAATGACATAAAAGTAAATCATAAGATAAAGAATGACAATATCACAATAATAATGGTTAGTGAATGTAAATGACATTTGAATAAATAACAAGTTAGTAGTATCAAAATCACAATAACAAAGGTTAATGATAAACAAAGTTAGTGAAGTATAATTAGTGGTTAGTAATATGTACAAAATGAACATCTTGAAGACTATTTTTCATAGGTCGACTCAAAACATGACACATTAAGGGATAGCTTATCATTGATGCAAAGTATTGAAGATGATTGAAAAATCAACTAACAATAGATTTGTAACGAAGAAATTTATGCAACCCTAAGTCCATCTATCAATATTTTAAAAGATTATAATTTGTTCTCTTTATTTTTGTTTTTACTTCTCTTTTATTTAGCAAGATATTAAGAGAGTAAATAGATTAGCATAATATAAATGATATGGTTAGATAACAATAAACATAAACATAAACATAAACATAAACATAAGGTACTTGAAATAAAGTGAACAATAAAATAAATTGCGAGGAAGTAAAGTGCAATAATATAAATGTTAGGAGTTAGTAGTTAGTGGTTAGTAGGATAACAATAAGCAAATAGAATAACAAGATAATCTAAAGAAAATGGTTTCATCTATGTATCAAATGACCCAAATATGGTTGAAATAGAGGCAAACTATCAATGCCTCAAAGTATCATGAAGGATCTATTGATCAATCATTAATAGGTTTGAAACATTGAAGGTTTTATCAACTCTAAACAACCATGGCCATGATCTAATAGATCTCATCAACCAAATAAATGTGAAAACAAGTCAACAATAAATAGCAAATAAAACAAAATACAAAGTTTGATTAAAGATGGTAAACAACCATTTTCAACACACACAAAAACAGAACCAAAAGTTAACAAAGTTTAAGCTAAAATCATTACCCAAAAAATGTTGAAAAAGGGTAGGTTGAACTGGTGTTGAGCTTGGATATAAAGCAATGGGTTTGGGATGAAAGTGTTTATGGTGGAAGTTTAGTGAAGGAGCTGAGTTATGAGTTTTAGAGAGTGAGAAGCTTTGAAAAAAATATGAAAGAGGACAAAGAAAAGTTTGTGGGATGACTTTTCTAAGTGAGAAAGATTTTTTGTTTTGACTTAGGTTTGGAGAGGAGAGTAAATGGTACTTGGACAGAACTTTTGGGGGCTAGGAAGCATGAAAAATGAGGGGAAATAGTACCTCTATTTATAGGGAAAGTAGGTGGAAAAGGGGGTGATCCTAAAAGTACACTGTGTAAAAAATAGACCTACTACAGCTGCCTGCGCAGGTGTAATCCGTTACCATGATTAGGGTAATCGATTACACAGTCCAAAATGGCCAAAAAATCAATTTTTGGTCTGGGTAATCGGTTACCCTGATTAGGGTAATCGATTACACAGTTCAAAATGGCCAAAAAATAAATTTTTGGTCTGGGTAATCGGTTAACCTGATTAGGGTAATCGATTATCCATTCAAAAATGGCCAAAAAATCAATTTTTGGTTTGGGTAATCGGCTACCCTGATTAGGGTAATCGGTTACCCAGTCAATTTATTTTTTTAAACTTCAACCAAATAACCCCAGTTTTTCCCGGGTGTAAACACCATGCCTTGAGTCTGTGTAATATGTATTTGGTTATGAAAGTTCAATGAAATTATGATGATGAAATAATGAAAGCATGCATGTGCAGTATGACCATGGATCAGATGAAAATTGTATCGGGGTAGCGACAAAATTGGGGTATGACAGCATGACAATGATCCACAAAGTTCCTAATCATCATATATGTCTCCCAAGTATCTCAATTTGCCAATTTGATCAAGATAACCCAAAGGGCTTGAAGATTGTTTCCCAAGGAAACCCTAATTTCACTATGCTTTGACTGTGCCTTGCCCATGAAGCAATCTGAACCTATGATCAAATTAAATCAAGGGAAGTTCTTTAATTCATTATTTTATGCATATATGAGCCTATGTGAGGATCCTCAATCATTCATTCATCAAGATTTGAAGTTTGACCTTGAGAAGTTGACCAACCAAGTCATTTGACTAAACTGAAGATCACTAAGACACAACTTGTGATGTGTTTGTCAAATGAAGATGACCCCAAGAGAAAAAATGTTCTTAAGAACCATATGAACAACTTTTATGTTCATAAAAAATCCATTTGAATTAGTTTCCGGCCCAATTTAGTATCGGGATGGAAGTCCGCCCCAATGTGTCTATCTTTCCTTCTTTATTCCCCACTGAGTTATGTCCTCGTGGATGATTTTTGTTTTAGTTTCCTCCCCAATTATGTATCGGGATGGAATTACTCCCCTGAGTTATATCCTCATTGGGTTGAGTCTTGCTTCATTGTGTCTTTCTAGTTTGTTCCTAGATTGACTCCTTTCTTGTTATCCTCTGCAGTTCCCTGTGGTTTAGTCGTTCAATTGCTCAGTAACCAGTAATTGTTCATCCTTTCCCCAGTGGATCTTCATGGCCTTATACCCAGTAAGCGGTAGTTGTAAGTCCTAATTCTATGGTTTTCTACCCAGTAACTGGTAGATGTAATCCCCTCTTTGTTGATTATCTTTACCCAGTAATCGGTATTTATATTCCTTCGTTTTTGAGTGTACCACCCAGTAACCAGTGATACATCTCTTGGATAATTGCTCTTATCAAGAAATTTATCCCCTTGCGAGTCATATTTCATTTACTCTTGTTTGGTAATGATTGTTTCTCCCTTTGATTGGTCATCATTTTATACCCAGTATCTGGTATCCCGATGTCCTTTCTTTTCGGTCGATTTATCCTTTATTAACCCAGTAACCGGTTGTGGATAATCTTCCATGCGAGTATGTTATCTACGTTCTGACAGTAGTAGATAATATATCTCATGCGCTCTTCAGTTGAAGTCTTTTTCTTCCCCAGTTGAGTAAGATTTGTATTTCCCTATGGAATCGAATGCCCATCCTGTAAGTCGAGTTTGCTTTTTCAGCCCTCCTTTCGGATGATGAGTTTCTTGGATTTGTTCTTAATTCACGCCTGGTTGGTCACCTATTATATGCCCAGTAACCGGTGTCCCTAGTGTTCCTTCCTTCTGCTCCCTATTATGACTTTTTGTCCCCTGTGGAGTCAGATTTTCCTGAGTTTGAGATGTGCCTTTTGGGTCCTCCTCAGATGTTTCAGATGATTGATATCTCTCACCATTATACTGGTCTTAGATATTCTTTATCCTTGAGCGTGTTGTTCTCTCACCCAGTAACCGGTGTTGTGATAACATGTCTCTCTGTGAGTTTATTACCCAGTAACCGGTAATATCTCGTTGTTTCTTCCTCAGCAGGATCCTTTACGGACATCCCCGTCTGAGTCCGGATTTTTATCTGAGGTATCCTTTATGGATAGTTTTGCTGTATTGGCATATTCCCTAATACATGCATCTTTGCGTCAACTCGAGTCTTTCCATTGATTTATTTTCGTGAAATCCCTTCTTGTTTCCCAGCAAGTTTCAAGTCATGACCTGCTCACGCATTTTTACCTTATCTCCCCCCAGAGTCTCTATCTCCCTAGTGAGTGTATTACTCCTATGGATTTTTCAGTTTCTCCTGATTGCTTTTCCTTTGTGGCAATTATTCACCATGAAGATTTTATTTTGCATGCATACATTTGCATCATGAGGTCTCTTAGGGACAAAAATTCGTCTCTTTGTTATTAGTTAAGCCCATTCTACCTCGTCGAGACGAAGATTTTAACCTTCATATCTCCGGCTTGAATGACCTTAAATAGGGGCATCTGTAAGACCCTAATTTTTATCCTAAGATCCCTCATGGCATCATATCATTGCTCATTGCATTGCCTCAAGGATCATAGCATGCGTGGCTCTTTAACCCTAGGGGTGGGACTTGTGTGAGTTACTTTGAGATCACCAAGCATGCTTGTATTGTATATTATTGCTTTTCTTATTTTGATTACTAACCCAAAAGCACAAAAATATGTCACTAACTCTTTTTGTTTTGAAGCTCAAGTGATCATGTGCTTCCATGCTCCTAGGAGGCTTCTAAGCTCAATGAAGTGGCTAGATGAAGATGAAAAAAGGCATGAAAATGGTCCACAAAGTTCCTGATCATCATATATGTCTCCCAAGTATCTCAATTTGCCAATTTGATCAAGATAACCCAAAGGGCTTGAAGATTGTTTCCCAAGGAAACCCTAATTTCACTATGCTTTGATTGTGCCTTGCCCATGAAGCAATCTCAACCTATGATAAAATTCAATCAAGGGAAGTTCTTTCATCCATTATTTTGTGCATATATGAGCCTATGTGATTATCCTCAATCATTCATTCATCAAGATTTGAAGTTTGAACTTGAGAAGTTGACCAGTCAAGTCATCTGACTAAACTGAAGATCACTGAGACACAACTCGTGATGTGTTTGTCAAATGAAGATGACCCCAAGAGAAAAAATGTTCTTACGGACCATATGAACAACGTTCATGTTCATAAAAAATCCATTTGAAACTTGGAAGGTCATAATTCATTTCAAAACATTATAGGTCATTTTGACTAAAACCCTAATTTTGGGTCAACTTCCCAAGGACCTAACTTCCTTAGTTTTTATTACTTTGAGGTGAGACCAATTTCATTGGAAATACTAATATGTCTACTTAAAATGTTATGTTGGACAAAATTTCTTAATCCTAAAAGAAACACATGTGATAATACAAAACATTATAGGTCACTTTGGACCAAAGCCATTGAATTTTAAAAGTGTCCAACTTTAAGTGCCCATAACTTTCTCATGAAAAATACAAATTATGAAAAATTTGAGTCTAAATTGATCATCTTGAAAATATCTACAACTTTTATGTTGTAGGTTTTTCCATTTGAGGCTTGCATCACTAAAACAGAAGGGCTTGAAAGTGCTTGCTTGTGGTGAAAATTTTCAAAGGGAACCTAGACATGTTTTGTACCCAAAACTTCACAGCCAGTTTTCATAAATTTCTAATTTCCATATGAATTTTTGCCCAACATGACTTTTGTTCCTTATTTCAAGGGCTTTCCAAACATTACCCACATTAATTTTTTGGACTTTTCATGAGTGAGTTTCAAAGAGCTTAATGTTTATGATCATTTGTGCATTTCACTTTGAAACTTCATGTCCAAGCAAATGTCAAGCCAAATGCACGTCCAAATCACTCCCATATGAGTTCAACTTGGATTTGCATTCATTCTTGGGCCTCACATGCGCCTATACATGCCCATGCATGGAGGATCCAATTTTAATGCACACGAGGGAAAGCATTGTTGTGCATCCATTCCAGCTATAAATAGAAGCTCATGCTCATTCAAAAATCAACCACATGCTCATTCAAAAATCAACCACATGTGAGGATTTCCCTATGGAATCGAATGCCCATTCTGTAAGTCGAGTTTTCTTTTTCATCCCTCCTTTCGGATGATGAGTTTCTTGGATTTGTTCCCAATTCACGCTTGGTTAGTCACCTATTATATGCCCAGTAACAGGTATCCCTGGTGTTCCTTCCTTCTGCTCCCTATTATGACTTTTTGTCCCCTGTGGAGTCAGAATTTCCTGAGTTTGAAATGTGCCTTTTGGGTCCTCCTTAGATGTTTCAGATGATTGATATCTCTCACCCTTATACCGGTCTTAGATATTCTTTACCCTTGAGCGTGTTGTTCTCTCACCCAGTAACCAGTGTTGTGATAACATGTCTCTCTGTGAGTTTATTACCCAGTAACCGGTAATATCTCGTTGTTTCTTCCTCAGCTGGATCCTTTGCGGACATCCCCGACTGAGTCCGGATTTTTATCCGAGGTATCCTTTATAGATAGTTTTGCTGTATTGGCATATTCCCTAATACATGCATCTTTGCGTCAGCTCGAGTCTTTCCATCGATTTATTTTCGTGAAATCCCTTCGTGTTTCCCAGCAAGTTTCAAGTTATGACCTACTCACGCATTTTTACCTTATCTCCCCCCAGAGTCTCTATCTCCCTAGTGAGTGTATTACTCCTATGGATTTTTCAGCTTCTCTTGATTGCTTTTCCTTTGTGTCAATTATTCACCATCAAGATTTTATTTTGCATGCATACATTTGCATCATGAGGTCTCTTAGGGACCAAAATTCGTCTCTTTGTTATTATTTAAGCCCATTCTACCTCGTCGAAACGAAGATTTTAACCTTCATATCTCCGGCTAGAATGACCTTAAATGGGGGCATCTATAAGTGAAATTCTGGATTAGTCAGAATTCAGATGTTCTACTCCAAGTCATGACATCTGATCTAACCTTGTAATTAATACAGCAAGACAGTTATCAACCCCTGTACTAATATGCACACGTTCACAGATGTCACGACATCTCATTCTCTTTCACCCTAGAATGGATGAACACCTGGTTCTGTGTATCAGGAAGAAGGACTCAACAGAGATCTATCCTAGTTCTCACTTCTGTTGTTTCATACACAGTTATCAGCATGATGTCTTACTGTTGATTTTGGACATCATTTATTACATTGTTCCAGTGTGTTTGTCTTTTACATGTATTTCCTGAATGAACACGTTAATCTAATTACCACTTATTAGATTGCTAACAACTAGGCTATTTGTTAGGTTCATTAATTGTAGCTTGGTTGTTGATTTCCTGGATTTTCTCTCAGCTGTTGAGTCCCTGAAGAATAGCCTGAGAAAAAGCTGAAACAGAAAACTGAACAACCTACAATTTAGCACATGCTGTTGGGAATGAATGTCACAACATTCAGTTCGACAGTCAGAACATATGTTGATTCTGTCATGTTCCTGGAACCATGCTGTGCTAAGTTAGCAGTACTGTAAAAGACCAACTAGTCTCTACTTCAGTATCAGCCTTCAGTATCAACTGTCAAACATCCAGTTTAACAGTTTCACCATGATCCTTCGGCAAGGTCTGTTATCCTGGAAGAGGACAAACTTAAATAAATACTGAACTGAACCTAACCTGCTTATTGTTCAGTATACACTGTCACTAATGAATGTTACAACATTCTGATTGACATTCCAACAGAAGGCTATCTACCAGGTCTGTTATCATCTTGATAAGCTGACTGGAATACCAGCTGAGTTATGATAGTAACAAAAACACAAGCAGAAGGAAAACAAACACAGGAAATTGTTAACCCAGTTCAGTCCAACATGACCTACATCTGGGGGCTACCAAGCCAGGAAGAAGATCCACTATCAGCAGTATTAATTCAGAGTTAAACTCCCCCGTTTACAACTCTTCACTTAATCCCTACCCAATGCAATCTATACCTAGGAACTCCTAGATAGAAACCTCCAGTTTCCATTCCTATCACTACAGATACAATGTAATGTTCAAACACCTTGAACTTGCTTCACAGCTTCATTCAAGAACAAAATCACTCTTGCCTACAGGCTTCGAGTTACAACAACTCTCAGGATTTACCACTGAGATACACATGGTAACCTTCCCACAGATTGGGAGGTTTACCTTACACACACCCCTAAAAATTCATTCTAAGAGCTTACAAAAACTAGGTTACAATCAACTATTTATAACCTAATCACCCAACTGGATTTGGGCCTTCAGAAATCGCAGCAGACATGTTCTTTGCTGTTACAACTTCAGTAGAAAAATTCTGCTACAAACAAGGTCTTCAATCCTAGAATCTCTCCATATATATCTCCATATTTTGAGCCTATATATCTTCTGATTGAATCTTCAAGACCTTCACCTGGGAGTTAGGATATTCACCAGATATCCTTGCTGATCCCAGAACATATACTGAATTAATTAATTCAGTTTTCTACACATGTGCGATGTCACAGACCTGATGTCGTGACATCGTACATGACATGTTGGTCCAGATGTTGAATTTCTTCAACCCAACATATTAAAACAACAGAGATGATTACATAATTTGTTTTCTAAAATTAATGTCAATCCTAAGGAATTAACAATCTCCCCCTTTGGCAAATTTTAGCTAAAACAAATAAACAATACACTAGACAAAACATCCCAATTTGGGAATGCTCTTCATCTCTGTCATTGGCTCCACCACCACAAACACCAAAGTTGGTGTACATGGGGAAGAAGAGGGACAAGACTCAGTTGTACCAGAACCCTTCCCCTCAACCGGAGAGCTTCTAGAAGAATATGTAATGCTGAGTAGATAGACAATGTAACTCAGATCACAAGGCACAACTGTCTTCTTAACTCAGATCACAAGACACAAGTGGTAAACCCAGTTGGTGGATTTTGTGCCTGACGCCAACTTCTGTTTGCTGCCACACCCACAGTTGGCTTGCTTCTGGTGCATTTTCAACCCCAGAACTATATTTCTCTCCCCCTTTTTAGCTAAACATTTGTAAAGGCACCCCTCACAAAACCAGATCCAGACGCAGCTTGCCCAAACCTTAACATACCCCATGATTCTGAGGGATTGGAGTGTTTTTCTTGTGAGAAGAAGAGGGTTATTGCATCCTTTAAATAGTCCATCCCGTGCTTAGGAATTAACGGTAGGAATTAATGCTTGGTCAAGATTCATTAATTTTTGCTGAGAAACAGTCAGAGAATCACCAACAAAATCTCAGACTATCTTTGAATACCTTTTATAGCTCTTGACTGTTTCTTTTCCAAAACAGCAGTTCTAGTGCATGGAGACTATTCCATGTATGCAGTCAGACACGTTGCATGCGATGTCTTAACATTCCACGCGGCTTTTTCCTGCATTCTGCCAGTATTCAACATTTCCCAAGGTTCCTGTCATACCTCCAGTAGAGACTTGACATCTGGCACTGCTACAGTCAAATTCCCACACTTCAGCAGATGGTTACTCCCCCTGTACCACACAGCTGTAGCCATCAGGCTTATTCTGATTTAGCAGAATTTGACACAACACCCTTATAATTCCTAATGACTTTAAGACTCAGAAGGAATTTACAGTATTGTCCAGGGCAATGTCATGACATCCGGTCAGACATTCTTCTGCTCACTCAGCCTTGACATACATCACAGCATCCTGATAACAGACAAGGTGCCATACCTAGTTATCTGAGTACACATAGACCACAAGCTTGATGATTACTTGCAGCATCAAGGACAGAACTCCCCCTGTCATGGACACCCTACTCTCCTCTTGAAACTTGGAGGTCACACATGAGCTTATCCAACACCCAAAAGTTGGACCTTCACATACTTCCTGATTCAAAGAGAATCCAGACCACTTGATGAATGGAAAACATAAGACGCATCTTCATGTCTTCAAGAGCACACCCTCTGTTCAACCCTCTTAGCTGAACACATTCACACTCTGTGTCAATCTCTCTTCTAACCAGAACAGAAGACCACTTCACAAGATGTTCTAACATCAGCTGGGACATCCTTCACAACGAGGAACACCATCTGATAGTCTTCAGATATCACTGAGTCATCAGCTTGATCAAGAAGACCCCAAACATAAATTGGGACATATACATTTTCATCCCATTACAAGAGAGAATCTTCCATAGATGGCTCAGAACTCCTACCACAAGCTCCAAGGGATGAATAGAAAACACCTCCTTTTGTCTTCAACTTAATACTTTTCTGCTCAAAAGTAATTTGTCTCAGACTTTCCTCAAGAATAATCAACTGCCATATGTTGATTATCTTGATTCTTCGAACTCACTTCTGAGGTAGACCAACTGCCACTGGTGGATTACCTCCTTCATGAATCCTCATATGAAAAGGTCAATGCTGCTTTTTGACCTCCCCAAGTTTATCAGACTTCTCCCAAAGATATTCTGACCTTCCAAGTGAGATTTGAACTTCAAGTTACATGTTGAACAAAGCTCAGGTTCTCTAAGACATGAACATGTAACATCTTCTCCAACCAGCAACTCCTAAGAACTGCAATGAGACTGACCCTTTTGAAGTACCCAATCCACAACTCTGTAGACCCTTCTATCTTAAGTTGATGTGCCACTTCACCAACTAAGAATCTGATGTTAAACCAAATGTCACAACATTGTGTTTAGACATCTAGCTGTTGAATTCAGCTCCTTCTTCTGCCACTTGAAAGAACTTACTCCCTTCACAGAACAAGAGTTCAATGTTCTCATAGACTTGATTGTGGAACCAAGTTTGAGTAAACAACCTCCATCCTGCAGATTTGCAGTAAAGTCATCCAAGCTCACACCTTGATGAATCCCTGCTTCTTCTCCAAAGATCTCAGACACTCTGATGCATGAGTCTTCAGAAGGACTAGTTAGACACTACCCCTTCATCTATACCAAGGATACCACTTCCTAAAGCGAGGCTGTTTCCATGATGTCAAGACTGCTGCCACTTGTTCTTGACTCCACAGTGTGCATAAGCTAATGCACTTCCTTACCTAGATCAGAAATAAATTGATCCAAGTAACCACCATCAAGACTATGATGTCTTCTTCTTCTTGTACATACCAAGGCTGAACATGTTTCTTACCAGGAAACCTTTTCAGAGATCATATGCTTTTGCTGCCACCAAAGAGATAGATCATAAGCCAATGTACTATCCTTCCTGTGATTCTGCACAGGGTCTTGAAGAAGTGATGTTCCAACATCTTTAAGAACATCAGTTATCTTGAGCTCCAAGGATAATCAATTAAACACTTGTACTTGGCACAAGTAGACATTGATCTTAAATCCTTTCCCAATTATCCTTTCAGATACTTCCACCATAAGACTACTTTGAAAGTACTCTTCTTGTGTCAACATCTTCTGCTTGCAAGCACCTCGACAATTTTGAACGTCTTCCCAGATTGAATTCACCCTTAGGAATAAGAGAGATGAATTCTTCCTTGCAAATGCGTCACACAACCACCAGAACCCATGTGACACAGGTCAACAGCCAACCAGACCCTAGGCTGACCAGACTTGAGGAGGTTAACCAAAACTCCCCCTCAACTTAACAATCATGGAAACTCCACACCAATAACCATGCATTGTATATAAATGTCTCAACCTGACTTACACCATCTCTACCAGTGGCAACTAACTCTATGAGTTATACCTATACATACTCCAATCACACCAATCAGACTCCAGCTGACCATAAGTACTAGTGATACAAAACAGCACCAGTCAATGGTAAATATGCATTGCTAGAGCATACTACCTCAACTAACCTCTGAATCTTCATATTCTCACTCCTCGAAAGAACTGCCACTTCTGAAACGTGGTGTTTGAATACAAGATTCATGGTTCCAATCCTCTTAACTGGTATAGCAATCAGGTTATCCCATTATTGACTACTAATATCCAGGGGACTTGTCTTCCAACACAACATAGTACTTCAGGGAACAGCTATCCAACCCTGATCAATCAACAGGAATATGCCAAACAGCAGGAGATTGCACAATGTCACATCTCAACCAGCTCAACTTCTAGAGATCAGACTTCTAAAGGTGACCTTCTTGAGCACACACACAGTTGACCCTACCCTTGTCAACTTAGCACACACAGATGTCTCCTCTTCCAGGTCAGGAGTAGGTTCCAAACAGAAGTATCCCTTTGTTTGATACCTAAAAACATCTGCTCTTCAACCAGTAGTTGCATACTTGTTGAACAACATGTTCTAACATCGCATAGAACATTAGTTCCACCTCCTTGGAACAAACCTTACTTGAAGGTCTTCAAGGTCTTCATACACCCTACTCTAGTGAGTAAAAGAATCAGTGATTAAGTGATTCTTACCATCCTGAAGTGAGAACGTCATGATGAGTGGACTTGAGGAGACTCAAGTATCTTTGACATCTTCAGTAGATTATGATGAGATCTTGAATACAGCTACCTTTCATCCACATGAGGGGAAACAACATCAGAGTTTGAGTTTTGCCAGGTATTATGCAGCGGAAATCATAATACAACTCAACCTATGAACACACACTTCACCAGATCAGCCTCCAAGACCATACCAAGTTTGAATGTGATTCAATACTGGCACAGTTGTCCCACACACAGGCCAATTGCCACCCTCCAGAGACAGGTACACACCATTCCTGTCATGAACAGTCCATCCACCTACTTCAAGGGACCATTCAGGGAAATTACAGAACCTTTCACAGGTTCCAGCATCAGTACTAACATAACTCCTTGCAAGATACCAGAAAGTATCACCCATGGATCTCATCCAGAAGCAGAACAGGATGCCTGCTCTGATACCAATTGAAATTCTGGATTAGTCAGAATTCAGATGTTCTACTCCAAGTCATGACATCTGATCTAACCTTGTAATTAATACAGCAAGACAGTTATCAACACCTGTACTAATATGCACACGTTCACAGATGTCACGACATCTCATTCTCTTTCACCCTAGAATGGATGAACACCTGGTTCTGTGCATCAGGAAGAAGGACTCAACAGAGATCTATCCTAGTTCTCACTTCTGTTGTTTTCATACACAGTTATCAGCATGATGTCTTACTGTTGATTTTGGACATCATCTATTACATTGTTCCAGTGTGTTTGTCTTTTACATGTATTTCCTGAATGAACACGTTAATCTAATTACCACTTATTAGATTGCTAACAACTAGGCTATTTGTTAGGTTCATTAATTGTAGCTTGGTTGTTGATTTCCTGGATTTTCTCTCAACTGTTGAGTCCCTGAAGAATAGCCTGAGAAAAAGCTGAAACAGAAAACTGAACAACCTACAATTTAGTACATGCTGTTGGGAATGAATGTCACAACATTCAGTTCGACAGTCAGAACATATGTTGATTCTGTCATGTTCCTGGAACCATGCTGTGCTAAGTTAGCAGTAATGTAAAAGACCAACTAGTCTCTACTTCAGTATCAGCCTTCAGTATCAACTGTCAAACATCCAGTTTAACAGTTTCACCATGATCCTTCGGCAAGGTCTGTTATCCTGGAAGAGGACAAACTTAAATAAATACTGAACTGAACCTAACCTGCTTATTGTTCAGTATACACTGTCACTAATGAATGTTACAACATTCTGATTGACATTCCAACAGAAGGCTATATACCAGGTCTGTTATCATCTTGATAAGCTGACTGGAATACCAGCTGAGTTATGACAGTAACAAAAACACAAGCAGAAGGAAAACAAACACAGGAAATTGTTAACCCAGTTCAGTCCAACATGACCTACATCTGGGGGCTACCAAGCCAGGAAGAAGATCCACTATCAGCAGTATTAATTCAGAGTTAAACTCCCCCGTTTACAACTCTTCACTTAATCCCTACCCAATGCAATATATACCTAGGAACTCCTAGATAGAAACCTCCAGTTTCCATTCCTATCACTACAAATACAATGTAATGTTCAAACACCTTGAACTTGCTTCACAGCTTCATTCAAGAACAAAATCACTCTTGCCTACAGGCTTCGAGTTACAACAACTCTCAGGATTTACCACTGAGATACACATGGTAACCTTCCCACAGATTGGGAGGTTTACCTTACACACACCCCTAAAAATTCATTCTAAGAGCTTACAAAAACTAGGTTACAATCAACTATTTATAACCTAATCACCCAACTGGATTTGGGCCTTCAGAAATCGCAGCAGACATGTTCTTTGCTGTTACAACTTCAGCAGAAAAATTCTGCTACAAACAAGGTCTTCAATCCTAGAATCTCTCCATATATATCTCCATATTTTGAGCCTATATATCTTCTGATTGAATCTTCAAGACCTTCACCTGGGAGTTAGGATATTCACCAGATATCCTTGCTGATCCCAGAACATATACTGAATTAATTAATTCAGTTTTCTACACATGTGCGATGTCACAGACCTGATGTCGTGACATCGTACATGACATGTTGGTCCAGATGTTGAATTTCTTCAACCCAACATATTAAAACAACAGAGATGATTACATAATTTGTTTTCTAAAATTAATGTCAATCCTAAGGAATTAACAGTAAGACCCTAATTTTGATCCTAAGATCCCTCATGGCATCATATCATTGCTCATTGCATTGCCTCAAGGATCATAGCATGTGTGGCTCCTTAACCCTAGGGGTGGGACTTGTGTGAGTTGCTTTGAGATCACCAAGCATGGTTGTATTGTATATTATTGCTTTTCTTATTTTGATTACTAACCCAAAAGCACAAAAATATGCCACTAACTCTTTTTGTTTTGAAACTCAAGTGATCATGTGCTCCCATGCTCCTAGGAGGCTCCTAAGCTCAATGAAGTGGCTAGATGAAGATGAAAAAGGCATGAAATGGTCCACAAAGTTCCTAATCATCATATATGTCTCCCAAGTATCTCAACTTTCCAATTTTATCAAGATAACCCAAAGGGCTTGAAGATTGTTTCCCAAGGAAACCCTAATTTCACTATGCTTTGATTGTGTCTTGCCCATGAAGCAATCTCAACCTATGATAAAATTAAATCAAGGGAAGTTCTTTAATTCATTATTTTATGCATATATTATCCTATGTGAGGATCATCAATCATTCATTCATCAAGATTTGAAGTTTGAACTTGAGAAGTTGACCAGTCAAGTCATCTGACTAAACTGAAGATCACTGAGACACAACTTGTGATGTGTTTGTCAAATGAAGATGACCCCAAGAGAATAAATGTTCTTAAGAATCATATGAACAACTTTAATGTTCATAACAAATCCATTTGAAAATTTTAAGGTCATCATTCATTACAAAATATTATAGGTCATTTTGACTGAAACCCTAATTTTGGGTCAACTTCCCAAGGACCTAACTTCCTTAATTTTTATGATTTTGAGGTGAGACCAATTGCATTGGAAAGATTAAGATGTATAATTCAAATGTTACGTTGGAAAAAATTTAATAATCATAAAATAAACACATGTGATAATACAAAACATTATAGGTCACTTTGGGCCAAAGCCATTGAATTTGAAAAATGTACAACTTCAAGTGCCCATAACTTTCTCATGAAAAATCCAAATGATGCAAACTTTGAGTCTAAATTGATCATATTGAAAATATCTACAACATTATTGTTGGAGGTTTTTCCATTTGAGGCTTGAATCACTGAAACAGATTGAATGTGCTTGCTTGTGGTGAAAATTTTCAAAGGGAACCTAGACATGTTTTGTACCCAAAACTTCACAGCCAGTTTTCATAAATTTCCAATTTCCAAATGAATTTTTTCCCAACATGACTTTTGTTTCTTATTTCAAGGGCTTTCCAACCATCACCCACATTAAATTTTTGGACTTTTCATGAGTGAGTTTCGTAGAGCTTAATGTTTATGTTCATTTGTGCATTTCACTTTGAAACTTCATGTGCAAGCAAATGCCAAGCCAGTTGCACGTCCAAATCACTCCCATATGAGTTTAGCATGGATTTGCATTCATTCTTGGGCCTCACATGCGCCTGTACAGGCCCATGCATGGAGGATCCAATTTTCATGCACACGAGGGAAAGCATTGCTTTGCATCCATTCCAGCTATAAATAGAAGCTCATGCTCATTCAAAAATCAACCACAAGGAGATCTGAAACGCTGCTGAATTGAAAACCAAACCCTCACCTAAAGGAATTTCAGTTTTTCTATTTCATTTTCAAGCTTGAATTTCAACATCATTAGTTGAATTTCAAAGCATAATTCCTTAACCTTGCATCATCATCACACTTCCAGATCAAAATTGGATCAAGAGCTTGGACAATTCGTGTTGTTTGAAGCTCCATTTCAGAGGTATATCACAAAACTTTTTTTATTCAGATCTTGAATTATAGTGTAAATTCCTTTGGGTTTTGCTGTTTTCTGAAGTCCTCATGCACGAGGCAGGCCAGTGGTGGTCTCAATTTTGCAAATCGTGATGTTTCAGATCAAGCACCATGATCTTCAAGCTCATGTTTCTCTTTAAATAGGAACTTTGAGGAGAATCCATGGTTATAGGGGTGATGTACATCACCTCAGCTTCATTTTGATACCCTACTTTTTCATTTTCATTAAAGTTTGATTCCCTGCGCGTGGTGGCCAGAATTGGTTGTCTGGCCGGAGAAGATGGTGGTTTCCACCACCATCCCCACGTGGGAGCCCCAGAGCCCTTGGATCTTGATAAAACGTTTTTATCGTGGCCTTGTATTATGTTGACTTATTTTAATTCAATGTGTGATGCGCTTGACTCACGTATACCATATGATCGCGCCTCTGAACCCTCAGATCATTGCCACGTCAATTAATGAAGTGATCAAATGGCAGCGCATTTTTGCTATTTTTCCTATTTTTTGTTAATTCCATCTATTTCCTTTTATTTTCAAAAATTCATAAATATTTTATTTAAAGTCACAAAAATATGAGACCAATGCCAAAAAATTTCTTGAAAAATCTAGTTTCATATTTTGATTTTTAGTTATTTTTGTGACTTCATTTATTATTTTTTTGTGAATTATTTGATTTTTAATAGTTTTTAATTCATTTTAAATACTTTTTGATATTTGAAAAATCCAAAAATATTTTCCTAACACATATGAATCATGACAAGTCAATGAAAAATAGTCTCATCAATTTCTTAATTGATTTGTGATTTATTTGAGATTTTAATTCATTTGTGTTATTTTTCATTTGTTTTTAATTGTTTTAAAATTGTTTTTGATTTCAAAAATTATTGAAAAATTTGTCAAAGCTTGTTTGACCATGTTAGACCTATGAGAATTTAATTGAACTTGTTCAAGTTAATTTGAATTAAATTTGAGGTTTGACCATATTTTATCCATTTTATTTTTGCATTTATTTTTTATTCAAAAATACCAAAAAAAGAGGTTTGACTTGTTGACTTGTGATCTTCATTTCTCTTCTGTTTGAGATTGGTTGATGATGATTTGATTCACTTTTGACCAATTGTGTTTGATGCTTGAATTCTCTTTCCATTCATTTCATCTTCATCTTTTTATTTTTATTTTGGTCAATGAGTTAATGTTTTATGGTTGGTCTTGACAAATGAGAGGTTTAACCTTCTTTGATCCAAATCAAACTCAACTTGATCCAAGATTAAGTGAGTTGCTTTGTGTCCAAGATAGGTTGCTTCTTGGTCAAGCAAAAAACCTAAAGTCCATACAAGGCCTTCCTCTTTTCCTTTGGCATGGCAAGTTGTTGGAGCTTGGCTTACTATTCATGATCTCTAACTTGTGTTTATTTGACTATAGTTTTATTGACCAGCCTCAGATAGGTGTGACTACTACATTAGTCCACTTACGATTGCTTAACATAGCGCTAAATTGTCTTATGACAAACTAACATAACCATACTAATTACTAACTTTAATTTGAGTATTTAATTTCTTGCGATTTACTTTAATGCAATTTACTTCTTGCTCATTTATTCATATTGCTTTTCATTTTTCTCACTTGAGCACATATTTTATGTTTATGCCATTTTCCATTTGCTCATTTGAGCTCATTATTGTATATAAGTATATTGTTGTCTTGTGTTGGTTTTGCTTTTGTTTTGTGTGAATCCAATGCAAAAAGAATAAAGGACTTAGAATTAAGACTTACCTATGCTTAAAAGAGTTCAAGAGCAACTAGGCCTCATGCCTTTAGAATGCTAAATTTGTTCAAGAGCAACTAGGCCTCATGCCTTTAGAATGCTAGATCTCAAAGTTGACTTCAAAGGACTTCCTTTCCAAAACTCATTCTTTGTCCATTCCTCTTATTGTATTGTGAAATTTTTGATGTTTGCTCTTGTGTGATAGGGATTCCATCTTGAGATAGTAAGGAGGACCATTGTCATGAGTAGCCAAGTTAAGAGAGACAAGCCAAATGGAGATCCTAGGAGCTTGAATCCAAATATTGTGTGATAGCTTGTGGTTTACTAAGTCCAAAGGAAAGGAGCATCTTGAATCATCTCTATGATTTCAAGAAAAGGAACTCCAAGGTTTTTATCTTCTCTCTTATCTTTGTATGCTTTAGGACTAGCCCTTCTCTTCTTCTCCTCACTCTAACCCAAGCCAAACTCTTTTTGTGCAAACTTTGACTTTGTTTCAAATTAGAAACCTAGGCCTTATGCCTTTGACTTTTCAAAATATTTTCATTAATACTCATTGTGAATGGATCTTAATCCAACTTTGACCTCATTTTTTTGTAAATAAGTCTAAATTGTAAATACAACTCACTTCAAGTTGATTTTGTGGTTCCAATGACCACCTTTGTTAAAACCTTTTCATAAAAATTAGTCATAGGTTTGAGTTATCATAGTGGTTGATGTAATCCTCACCTTATCCTTAGTGATTGGACTATAAGTCTTCCATGCTTATTATAGGGTTAACCCCTCACTAGTATGTTGAAGCCTTCCTCACATGGTGGATTGTTGGTTTAGGTTGAGTTTTCTCCCTTTGATAACAAAAGACCTTAAGGCTTTTGATCAAATCAATTCACCAATCTTTGTGATTTCTACCCCAAACTATGAGGTTTTGATCCTACCTTTGTGATGGTACGTAGGCAATGGGTTCATCCATTCAAACAACAAATTTGTAAATATAATTTATTCTTTTCTCATCCCCTAAATCTTTTGCACATATTTTCACAAATACCAACCTACAACACATATTTGCAAAAAGAGGTTCCCTTAGAGTATTAAGGATGTTTTTGGTGCGTAAAACCTTCCCATTTCATAACCAACCCCCTTACCTAGATCTCTGACATTTTTATTAGTTTTTGATTTGATAAAACTTCTTACTTGGCTTTTGTTCGCTTTTTAGCCTTTCCTTTGGACAAATAAAAGTGCGGTGGCATCTCGAATTGTATGTTTACTTTTGGTTTAGTCAATAAACCATGAGATAACGAATACCCCGCTACAGATGGCTCTGAGGTTAGAGACGTTCTAGATGTCATCACGGAGGAGACACGAGTAACACTGTAGTACATGAGACATCGTAGGAATAAGGGCCCCCGAATCTGGTGTACTCAGTAGTGTATAATATTTGTATTGGGGCACTATTATCGTTTGTACTTTGTTTTGACTTTATCATGTATTCCAGATTTATTAATTTATATATGGTATTTTTGTAACACCCTTCTAAAATACCCCAAATATTAATTAAAACAACAAAATATAAATCAGAGTAAATATGCAATTAAGGGTGTCACACTTGACACTTCACACCGTTTTCCAAAATATCCTGTCATGCTCATTTATTTAATCAAAATAAAACATTTGCATAATTCGCAGCGGATAAAATCTAACAACAATACAAAACATGTAACACATTACATGTAAACTTGTTCAACAATCATCAATGAAAAACAAGTAAAATATCCCGTCCCGATGTTACATCTACCAGAGCATGACCCACTAAGGAACTACACTAGACTCCAAGGACTAGCTTCTACTCAATCACTGCTCGTTACCTGAAACATAGTTGTAAGGGTGAGTTCCTCAATCGATATAATAAGCATTATAAGATATCATGTAATGCTAAGTAAATTAACACATCTTATCACCCTAATCAGATCACACATTCAGCAACAGCAACATCAACTCAATATCATAGTCATACTCAACATAAACACACAACACACGTATAATATTGGAATACATCCATTCATATTATACGCCATACATACATTATGCAATAAGACTCCATTTATGCGGTACCGACTATTCGTGAACATATAGTTCAACCTCACCGATCAAATCCAGATACGGCTACCAAGCTCACTAGTCCCACTCATTTGAGACCTAGTGACTCACTCACTAATTCCTCACCATGGGAATTAGCTACCACCCCAAGGGCTATGATATGCACGTTAATCACCTAGCATGCAAACATCAACAACAATCCAAAATAGACATATGCTCACAGTCTAAGCCATAAAACAGCCCATTCCACAATTCATACATAATACATACATTCACAGCATTATGCATATCATCATACATCATCAGCATATTATCACAAAATCATATCATGTCATGCCAATTACTAATCACAGTATTAGCACACTCTACTAATACCTACACTGCTCAAAACAACGGGAAATGATCCCTACTATATCATACATCAGCTAAATTACATCACCCAGCTGCAACGACCAAAACTGCACAACAACGACTCAGAAAAATCACAATTCTGCCCATACGCGTATTGCCTAGTCCCATACGCGTATGGCCCATTTCTCAGCCAATCTCATACGCGTATCACCTGTCTCATACGCGTATGCTACGCGTACCACTTCCCCATACGCGTACCAACAGAGACCAAACCACGTTCAAAACATCATCTTCCTCATCCATACGCGTATTGCCTAGTGCCATACGCGTACCAGACCATCTCATACGCGTATCACCTAGTGCCATACGCGTATGACCAGAAACCAGATTTCCAGATCTGCTATGGTTTTCTCTGCTACGAGATTCTCAGATCCAACCTTCCACATTCCAATTTTTACACAACATTCATTCATATTGTCTAACACAGATCATACACTTTCAATCTCACAATTTCTAACCTTATTACCTCTAATTCCTACGAATTTCCTTCAATTATAATCCAAATTTCGTTCATCCAATATTTCACAAATTTCAGCATACATCATTCTAATCAGAGTCAAATCAATGGTTTATCACTACCCATTACATGTTAACCCATAATACCCATCAAACGACGATAAACCCCCCCTTACCTGAGTTAATCCGACAATCCTTTAGCTTCGAGCTCTTCCTCTCTTCAACCCTTGTTCTCTGGCTCTTTTTCCACTTTTCTGTCTCTTTTTTCCTTTTCACGTGAAAAATAACCCTTTTTACCAAATGGGACCTTTTTAATTCCAACTTTTATTCCAATAATAATAATAATAATAATAATAATAATCCAATAATAATAATCCAATTATTTAATTAAATTAATAAATATACTATTAATTTAAATTAAATAATTATCCTTATTTCATCGGGGTGTTACAACTCTCCCCCACTAAAAGAGTTTTCGTCCTCGAAAACATACCTCAAGCGAATAACTCCGGATAAGACTCCTTCATCTGACTCTCAAGTTCCCAAGTCACATTGCCACCTGCTGGTCCTCCCCAAGCTACCTTTCCCAAAACAATCTCTCTACCCCGCAACCGCTTCAACTCTCGATCCTCGATCCTCATAGGTGATGTTTCAATAGTCAGGTTATCTCTCACATGTACATCATCTACTTGGACCACATGCGACGGATCATGAATGTACCTCCTCAACTGAGACACATGAAAAACCTCATGCAAATTCGCAAGCGACGGCGGTAAAGCGATACGATAGGCTACCTCCCCTATCCTCTCCAAAATCTGATAAGGACCAATAAATCGAGGTGTCAACTTCTTCGACTTCAAAGCTCGACCAACCCCAGTTATCGGAGTAACACGAAGAAACACATGATCTCCCTCTTGAAACTCAAGTGACTTCCTTCTCTTGTCGTGATAACTCTTCTGACGACTCTGAGCAATCCTCATCTTCTCCTGAATCATCTTAATCTTTTCCGTAGTTTGTTGAACAATCTCTGGTCCAACCACAGCACTCTCACCGGACTCATACCAACATAAAGGTGTCCGACATCTCCTACCATACAAAGCTTCAAACGGTGCCATACCAATGCTCGAATGAAAACTATTGTTGTAGGTAAACTCAATCAAAGGTAAATAACAATCCCAAGCACCTCCTTTTTCCAAAACACAAGCCCTCAAAAGATCCTCTAGTGACTGAATCGTCCTCTCAGTCTGACCATCAGTCTGCGGATGATATGCAGAACTCAATCTCAGCTTAGTTCCCAAAGCCCTCTGCAAACCTTCCCAGAACTTCGATGTAAATCTAGGATCTCTGTCCGAAACAATACTCGACGGAATACCGTGCAAACTTACAATTTTCTCAATATACAACTCAGCTAATCTCTCTAACGGATAATCCATTCTGATCGGAATGAAATGAGCCGATTTTGTCAATCTGTCAACAATCACCCAAATAGCTTCAAAATTCTTAATTGTCCTCGGTAAACCAGAAACAAAATCCATACTGATACTATCCCACTTCCACTCTGGAATAGCCAACGGTTGCATTAGCCCAGACGGCTTCTGATGCTTAATCTTTGACTTCTGACAAGTCAAACAAGAATAAACAAAACTCGCAATTTCTCTTTTCATTCCCGGCCACCAAAATAGCTTTTTCAAATCATGATACATCTTCGTAGCCCCAGGATGAATACTCAAGCCACTACGATGTCCTTCCTCAAGAATACTCTTCTTAAGTTCGGTAACATCCGGAATACACACCCGATTACCAAATTTCAAAACACCATTCTCATCAACTCTGAATTCACCACCTTGACCTTGATTCACTAGAGTTAACTTATCAACCAAAAGCACATCGGATTTCTGACCCTCTCTAATCTCATCCAGAATACCACTCGTTAACTTCAACATTCCCAATTTAACACTATTGTGAGTACTCTCACACACCAAACTCAAGTCTTTAAACTGCTCAATCAAATCCAATTCCTTAACCATTAACATAGACATATGCAATGATTTCCGACTCAATGCATCAGCCACCACGTTTGCTTTACCCGGATGGTAGTTCAAACCAAAGTCATAATCCTTCAGAAACTCTAACCATCTCCTCTGTCTCATATTCAGTTCTTTCTGATCAAACAAATACTTTAAACTTTTATGGTCACTGAAAACCTCAAATCTTGACCCGTACAAGTAATGCCTCCATAACTTCAGAACGAATACCACAGCTGCCAACTCTAAATCGTGTGTCGGATAGTTCCTCTCATGAACCTTCAATTGTCTCGAAGCATAAGCTACAACCTGCTTATTCTACATCAAAACACCACCCAAACCCAACAATGAAGCATCACAGTAAACCTCAAATGGTTCCGACGGACTTGGTAATATCAGAATAGGAGCAGTAGTTAACCTTCTCTTTAACTCTTGGAAACCTTCTTCACATTTTGAGTCCCAAACAAACGCTTGCCCCTTTCTAGTCAACATCGTCAATGGTAACGCCAACTTAGAAAATCCCTCAATGAATTTCCTATAATAACCTGCAAGTCCAAGAAAACTCCTTATCTCAGAAACTGACTTCGGAGCTTCCCACTTAGATACCGCTTCTATCTTAGAAGGATCAACAGCAACACCACCTCTTGAAACCACATGACCAAGAAAACTAACCTCTTCTAACCAAAATTCACACTTGGACAGCTTAGCAAATAACTTATTTTCTCGTAGAACTCCTAAAACCACTCTCAAATGCTCAGCATGCTCTTCTTCAGATTTCGAATACACCAAAATATCGTCAATAAACACCACAACAAACTTGTCTAGGTACGGATGGAAAATCCTATTCATATACTCCATAAATACCCCAGGCGCATTAGTCACACCAAAAGGCATTACAGAATACTCATAATGTCCATACCTTGTTCTGAAAGCAGTCTTCTGAATATCCTCAGTTTTCACACGTATCTGATGATACCCCGATCTCAAATCTATTTTGCTGAACGCACTTGCCCCAACCAACTGATCCATCAAATCATCAATCCTCGGCAAAGGATACTGATTCTTGATCGTCACTTTATTCAGTTGCCTGTAGTCTACACACAACCTCATAGTACCTTCTTTCTTCTTAACCAATAACACTGGTGCACCCCACGGTGACACACTCGGACGAATAAATTTCTTATTCAACAGATCTTCCAGCTGACTCTTCAATTCAGTTAACTCAACAGCAGACATACGGTACGGAGCCATCGATATCGGCCTAGTACCAGGCACTAAATCAATCGAGAACTCAACTTCACGCTCTGGCGGTAATTCATTCACTTCTTCAGGAAACACATCAGGAAAATCACACACCACGGCTAGATCGCAAATCACCAGTTTATCTTCAGCCTCCAAAGTCGCTAACAGCATAAACAACTCTGCCCCATCTGCTACTGCCTCATTCACCTGCCTTGCTGATAGAAACAAACTCTTTCCTTCCTCAATCTCAGGAAAAATCACAGTCTTATCAAAACAGTTGATATACACTCGGTTAAACACCAACCAGTTCATACCCAGGATAACATCAATCTGCACTAGTGGAAGACACACTAGGTCCATCCCAAAGTCTCTACCAAAAATACTCAAAGGACAATTTAAACAAACTGAAGTAGTAGTCACTGAACCCTTCGCAGGAGTATCAATCACCATACTTCCATGCATCTCAGATATCTCTAATCTAAGTTTCACAGCACAATCCAAAGATATAAAGGAATGAGTCGCACCTGTGTCAATAATAGCTACAAGAGGAAAGCCATTAATATAACACGTACCTCGGATCAAACGATCATCTGCAGAAGTCTCAGAACCCGATAAAGCAAAGACCTTGCCCCCCGACTGGTTCTCTCTCTTCGGCTTAGGACACTGTGGACTGATATGACCCACCTCTCCACAATTGAAACAAGTCACAGTCTTCAACCGGCACTCTGCAGCCAAGTGACCACCTTTGCCACACTTGAAACACTTCTTCTCAGTACTGGTACACTCATGGATACGATGTCCAGCCTGACCACATCTGTAACACTTAGCAGGGGCACTGGAGTCTCCCCCACTAGGTCTCTTCATCCCACTCTGTCTCTGGAAACCTTTGCCAGCTGCATACGGTTTCCCACGATCATTCTGATTCTTGCCTTTCCTATCAACCCTCTGCTGATAGCTCTCTGCTCTAGCCTTGGTATCCTGTTCAAAAATCCTGCAACAGTCAACCAAGTCAGAAAACACTCTGATCCGCTGATACCCAATAGCCTGCTTGATCTCGGGACGTAACCAGTTCTCAAACTTCACACATTTCGAAAATTCCCCAGTAGCCTCATCATAGGGAGTGTAATACTTCGACAGCTCTGTGAACTTAGCAGCATACTCAGTAACAGACCGGTTGCCCTGCTTCAATTCTAAGAACTCTATCTCTTTCTTTCCTCTGACATCCTCTGGAAAGTACTTCCTCAGGAATCTCTCTCTGAACACCGCCCAAGTGATCTCAGCATTCCCAGCTGCTTCCAACTCAGTGCGGGTAGCAACCCACCAATCATCTGCTTCCTCCGACAGCATATGCGTACCGAACCTGACCTTCTGATTATCGGCACACTCAGTCACTCGGAAGATCCTCTCGATCTCCTTCAACCACTTCTGAGCACCATCTGGATTGTATGCTCCCTTGAACATTGGAGGATTGTTCTTCTGGAACTCACTCAGTTGACGAGCAGCTCCCAGTCCCACAACATTCAGATTCCCTCCAAGTACTCCAGCTAGCATACCCAGAGCCTCAGCAATCGCAGCATCGTCTCTACCTCTTCCAGCCATCTCTATTCTGAAAACCCAACAAGCTAAAACAATAAGTACTGATAGGGTTACACAACACCTATCACGTACAGGGAAACAGAATAATTACGACTCGACTCGACCGACTATGCTCTGATACCACTAATGTAACACCCTTCTAAAATACCCCAAATATTAATTAAAACAACAAAATATAAATCAGAGTAAATATGCAATTAAGGGTGTCACACTTGACACTTCACACCGTTTTCCAAAATATCCTGTCATGCTCATTTATTTAATCAAAATAAAACATTTGCATAATTCGCAGCGGATAAAGTCTAACAACAATACAAAACATGTAACACATTACATGTAAACTTGTTCAACAATCATCAATGAAAAACAAGTAAAATATCCCGTCCCGATGTTACATCTACCAGAGCATGACCCACTAAGGAACTACACTAGACTCCAAGGACTAGCTTCTACTCAATCACTGCTCGTTACCTGAAACATAGTTGTAAGGGTGAGTTCCTCAATCGATATAATAAGCATTATAAGATATCATGTAATGCTAAGTAAATTAACACATCTTATCACCCTAATCAGATCACACATTCAGCAACAGCAACATCAACTCAATATCATAGTCATACTCAACATAAACACACAACACACGTATAATATTGGAATACATCCATTCATATTATACGCCATACATACATTATGCAATAAGACTCCATTCATGCGGTACCGACTATTCGTGAACATATAGTTCAACCTCACCGATCAAATCCAGATACGGCTACCAAGCTCACTAGTCCCACTCATTTGAGACCTAGTGACTCACTCACTAATTCCTCACCATGGGAATTAGCTACCACCCCAAGGGCTATGATATGCACGCTAATCACCTAGCATGCAAACATCAACAACAATCCAAAATAGACATATGCTCACACTCTAAGCCATAAAACAGTCCATTCCACAATTTCATACATAATACATACATTCACAGCATTATGCACATCATCATACATCATCAGCATATTATCACAAAATCATATCATGTCATGCCAATTACTAATCACAGTATTAGCACACTCTACTAATACCTACACTGCTCAAAACAACGGGAAATGATCCCTACTATATCATACATCAGCTAAATTACATCACCCAGCTGCAACGACCAAAACTGCACAACAACGACTCAGAAAAATCACAATTCTGCCCATACGCGTATTGCCTAGTCCCATACGCGTATGGCCCATTTCTCAGCCAATCCCATACGCGTATCACCTGTCTCATACGCGTATGCTACGCGTACCACTTCCCCATACGCGTACCAACAGAGACCAAACCACGTTCAAAACATCATCTTCCTCATCCATACGCGTATTGCCTAGTGCCATACGCGTACCAGACCATCTCATACGCGTATCACCTAGTGCCATACGCGTATGACCAGAAACCAGATTTCCAGATCTGCTATGGTTTTCTCTGCTACGAGATTCTCAGATCCAACCTTCCACATTCCAATTTTTACACAACATTCATTCATATTGTCTAACACAGATCATACACTTTCAATCTCACAATTTCTAACCTTATTACCTCTAATTCCTACGAATTTCCTTCAATTATAATCCAAATTTCGTTCATCCAATATTTCACAAATTTCAGCATACATCATTCTAATCAGAGTCAAATCAATGGTTTATCACTACCCATTACATGTTAACCCATAATACCCATCAAACGACGATAAACCCCCCCTTACCTGAGTTAATCCGACAATCCTTTAGCTTCGAGCTCTTCCTCTCTTCAACCCTTGTTCTCTGGCTCTTTTTCCACTTTTCTGTCTCTTTTTTCCTTTTCACGTGAAAAATAACCCTTTTTACCAAATGGGACCTTTTTAATTCCAACTTTTATTCCAATAATAATAATAATAATAATAATAATCCAATAATAATAATCCAATTATTTAATTAAATTAATAAATATACTATTAATTTAAATTAAATAATTATCCTTATTTCATCGGGGTGTTACAATTTTCATATGAGATTAATTGAAATACACTGTCAGTGTAAAAGGGTTTTACACCATCACTTAATTATAGACGTTGGATATTAAAAGAAGTTTGACTTTTATTTAAAAAATCTATAAAGTAATACAAACGGGTGATGGTGATGAATCGACGGTGTAAAACTTTTCACACTGACAGTGTATAGTAATTAATCTCTTTTCATATTATTTGATAAGTGTATGATCTAATTTATATAAAATTGAATATGATAGTATAACTATAACACGTCGTTAGTTACATTAGTGTGAATACAAAAATTCATCTCTGAGTTCTGTCTGGTGTGAATACGGAGATGCATATCCATATCAATTTATGTCAAAATGAGTGTATTTTGGTTATGAATGTCTGGGGTGCGTATATGGTGAATTCGAAGATGCATATTCAGACTAATTTTTGGCAAAAATGTGGGGTGAGACTCACTTAGGATGTGATTTTGTGAGAAAAATGGTGCATCCGAAAATGCATTTCCGAAATCGAAAGGGCATATTTGGATTTTCTTAGGGTATTTTTCCACCACTTAGGGTGGGATAAGCAATACCCTTTTTTATTGCCTTGTATTGATTTTTTTTTACTAGATTATGGGCTTTTATAGGTCTGTTTCTTTTAGTTTTAAATTATTTTTTTGTGTTTTTAAAAATGGATTTTGCAAAAATGTTTTTCAAAATATTGTAAGTTTTTTCAATTTTTTTTTTATAAATTAAAAGACTAATTTTAACCTACTATAACATAAATATACATTATTGAAGATCAAAACATAGTCAAAATAACAGTTTTTTAAAAAAGTTGTATCTCAAAAATAGTTTTTATGAAAAATTACGTGAAATAGTTTCAAAATTAAGTAATTTTTTAAAATTGTGATATCTATATTTTTTTAAATAAAATGATGAAATGTCTAAAATAATATTTTATGAATAACTATTTAAATCAAATTTTCATTCAAAAAAAAATTATGAATTTTTTTTTTTTATAAAAAATTTATTGTTTGTTTACAATAAAATATGTTAAAGAATAAAAAATCATTTTAAAAAAAATTCAAAATGAACGGTCCTATATTAGACTCTATTATGGATAATCAGCTAGACATCGAGAGACATCTACGTTTTTGTGAATGCTATCATCAATTTTTTCAATGTGGCTTCTATCATTCTCCTTAGCGTCGTTCCTTCTATCCTCGGAAACTCTAATAACCATCTCTTTGCAATCAAAGTTGATTTCCACCATTTTTACTTCTATCTTCCTCGCGATTTTTATGGCATTGAATATGGCTTGAGCTTCACAGCAGTTGGATTGGAGGAATCTCTTTGCTTCAAGGTAACTTCACCAATAATTTCTTCATTAACCTTGGATATAGCTCCCATACTCCACTCACAATTAACCACTTTTTTTTCCTGATAATGTCTCTATGCTCTCATTCTTCTTATAGGAGTTAATGATGATACTCTCTTGGTTGATATCATTCTCTACTTTCCTGATAGTGTATTCTATAGAACCATTAATGCCTTCAAACACCTCTTTATTTTTAATCCACCAAATACTACAAAGAATGACCATGACATTATAGTTTCATTTTCTTTTGTCTAAATAGTATTCCATACTAGTCCTTAACATCTTCAGCTTGGGTATGGGTGAAGTTTATGTTAATATTAGATATAAATCAAGTATTTTTAGTCAAGTCACAACTTCTAAATGTGTGGTCTAGGGTCTCTCCAAACTTGAGACATTTAGGACAAACACAAAGGGAAATTTACCCCTCTTTTGTTAAGCTTAATCCTAATAAGGATTTCTTTATTTAGAATACGCCAATATAGTGGTTTTATTCTAGGTTGAGTTCTTATATTCTAGAATTTCTTCCAAGTTTTATTATCCTTATGATAGTAAGAAGTACCAGGATTATTGATAATCTTAATGTTTCGGAAGAAATGCTTGTAAGATAATGAAAATGGTGTCCTTCTCATTGATCTGAATAGAATATATATACATCAATGTGTAACATTTGGTCAACTATCTAATTATGATACAACATAATTATAGGAAACTAATTATGACTAATTATAACAAAATATTTTATTCTATCACACCCCCGCAGTCGAAGCGGGAGGTTCACAGACGCTTAGACTGGTCTGAAAATCATCAAAGAGAATGCGAGGAAGTCCTTTGTGAAGATGTCTGCGATCTGATGTCTTAAGGGAACATGAAGGATGCGATCCTGACCATGATCTACCTTTTCCCGAACAAAATGAATGTCCATCTCAATATGCTTAGCACACTGATGCTGCATAGGATTACCGGATAGATAGATGACACTAACCTTATCATAATACACCAAAGTGGCCTGAGGAATAGGAAAATGGAGTTCCAGAAGAAGATTGCGAATCCAACACGATTTGGAGACAACATTGGCAACTCCCCTATATTCGGCTTCAGCACTGGAATGGGAGAGAGTTGGCTGCCTTTTGGAAGACCAAGAAATAAGATTGTAACCTAGAAAAACACAATAACCAGATGTAGAACATCTGGTGTTAGGACATCCACCCCAATCAGCATCAATGTAGGAGATAAGCTTTGCAATGGGAGATGGGGATAAGTGTAGTCCAAAATGTAAGGTGTCCTGAACATAACGCAAAATGCGCTTAAGAGCAAGCATGTGTTCCGTGCGAGAGGCATGCATGTGAAGACAAACTTGTTGAACAACATATGATATATTAGGTCGAGTGAAGGTGAGATACTGTATGGCCCCTACAAGACTCCGATACAAGGAGGGATCCTCATAAGAAGTGTCGGAGGAGGTGCTAAGGTTCTGCTTGGTGTCAATAGGAGTGGCTAATGGTTATACAGGACGCCATGCCAGCATGCTCAATGATCTTTGATGCATAAGTGCTTTGACTGAGAAATACGCCATCAGGATGACAAGATACTACAATACCCAGAAAGTAACTCAGAGGGCCTAAATCCTTCATTGCAAACTTAGATGCTAAGGGTGATATAATTGATTGGCGGAGGACCTGAGTGAAGGCGATGAGGATGATGTTGTCTACATACAGCAGAAGGTAGTCCATGTCTAAACCTTGTTGAAATATGAAGAGGGAGTGGTCAGATGTGCTATGGTGAAAGCCAATGGTTGTGACATAGTCAACAAAATTTTGGTACCATGCGTTAGGCGCTTGCTTGAGACCATACAATGACTTCTTCAACCAACATACATACCCAATGGATGATGCATGTAAACAGTCTCATAAAGATCACCATGTAAAAAGGCATTATGGACATCCAGTTGATGAATGGGCCAGGATTTGGAGAGAGCAATGGTAAGCACTGTTCGAATGGTAGTGGGTTTCACCATGGGGCTAAAAGTTTCATCACAATCCACACCTGCAACCTGTGACTTGCCATCACCTACAAGACAAGCCTTATAATGCTCAAAGGAGCCATCAGAATTTTTATTATGCCTAAAAATCCACATACATCGAATAAGATTAGCATCACAAGGATGAGGAACTAAATCCTATGTCTTATTTCGAATAAGAGCATCAAATTCAGATTGCATTGCAGGTTTCTAATTCGGGTCTGATAAGGCTAGTTTGGGGTTTTTAGGTATGGGAGAGATGGTGTGGTCAGAGTGAGAGATTGATAGGTTAAATATCGTGTGGGGGTTTGACAATGCCTTTCATGCTTCAGATGGTGATGGTTTGGGTAGGTGGAGGTGGATGCGGTTGAATTGATGGTGGTAATGGATAGTTTATTGTAATGGGTGTGTTGATCGAAGAGGTAGGATATGATGATTGTTGGTTTATTGAGGGTAGTTGTTGGTCAATTGGGATTGTGGGTGTTGGTTGGTTATGTGCAACAGGTGGTGAAATTTGATTTTGCCACTAATGTATAAGGTGGGGGTGAAGGTCATCATCTAGGAATTGATAAGAGTGAGGTGAATGAGAGTGTATCTTGGTGAAGGAAAATTGAGTTTCATCAAAGATAACATGCCTCAAAATTATTAATTTTCTATTAGACAAATCAAAACACTTATAACCTCTATGGTTCGGCGGATAACCCAAGAAGACACACGGAATAGAGCGGGGTTGTAACTTATGAATGGTAGATGACGGGAATAATGGATAACATAGACAACCAAAGACTCTGAGATGTGTGTAGGTGGGATCACGATGATACATGAGTCGTGTTGGTGACTGATTATGAAGTGTTTTACAGGGAATAATATTTAACACGTAAGTTGCCATGTGGAGATCATGATGCCAAAACGAGGGGGAACAGAAGAATGAGCTAGCATAGTGCGTATCATATTATTAATAGTTCTTATTTTGCGTTCCACTTTCCCATTTTATGAGGATGTGTGGGGACAAGAGAAACAAAAAACTAGACCATGACCAATGCAATATTTTTGAAAAATCTCATTATTATATTCACCGCCATTATCACATTGAAATGTTTTGATTTTTTGCAAATATTGAGTTGAATGAGTTGAGTAAGTGACTTGAACGTTTCAAACACATGAGATTTTCTGCTAATAGGAAAAGTCCACAATAAGTTTGTAAAATCATCTAAGAATAAGATATAATATTTATGACCAACAGAACTTAAAATTAGAGACGTCCATAAATCACTATGTAAAATGTCAAAAGGCATCAAAATCGTAGTTTGAGAATAAAAAAATGGCAATTTAACATGTTTGCCTAAAACACAATAGTCACAAACGAAATAAGACTTAAAAGGTTCACAACATATGAACTTATTTTTGCAAAGGGAATTCAAAACAGACACGCCAGGATGACCAAGTCGACTATGCCAAAGACTGGATGTGAGACCGGCAAAACTGGGAAGAGTGGTAACTAGATAAAGATCTCCACGACTGTCACATCTGAGAAGGGTGATCCCCGTCTAAAAATCAGAGACAGTAAAACCAAAAGCATCAAAGAAAACAGAAACATCGTTGTCAGTGGTGAGTCGTCTCACATAAATTAAATTTTTAATAATTTTCGGGGCATGCAGGACATGGTTAAGGTGAAGTGGTTGGTGAGATGTGGTTATTTGTGTGTGTTCGGTGTCGTGAATTGGAATTCCATGGCCATCATTGCCTACAATAAATTTCTGATTTGAATTACTTACTAGAAAATAAGACGAGAGATTACCTTGTAATGTGGCTGTGTGAGATGTTACGCCCGTGTCCATGTACCACTACTTCTCAGGAGTGTGAAGTGACATGGTGTGCATTGTGGTCTCAATGTATGTCGGTATCTGAGATGAGGTAGAGGTTGCATACACCTGAGGACGTTGTCCTAGAACGCCTGGTTGCTTAGGAGGACCAGAAGGGCGTGTCCACTAAGAGGTGGGATACGAACACGGTGGCATAGTCCATGGTGGTGGAGTCCAACCCCATGGTTGTTAGGTTGGAAACTGATATTGTTGTTGCCAAGGAGGAGCAGACCAAGGTGAGAGAGCATTGGGAGCTCAAGACTGAGGTGCATTGCGGTTACCACGTCCCCCTCCGCGACCCTGGTTGCCACGGGAGCGAGAATGGTTGTTGGGGTGGCGGTTGCCACGCTAAGAGGTGTCTTTAGTAGGTTTCGATTGAGTGGTGTGCATAGCAGCATGAGAGCCTGTGTTTGCCATTTTAGACATACCGGCTTCTTCAAAAGTAAGCATGGAACGAGCCTGATAGAATGTCGGAAGAGGGTTGCTCTGGCGAATCAAAGTAGCAACACTGCGGTAAGCTTCTAGGAGACCAGAGATCAGCGGAAGGACCAAAGGATGATTGTTGACAGGGAAGCCGACATTTCCCAACTGATGAGAAAGCATCTTAAGATGCTGATAGTAAGCTGAGACATTGGGAAAATCCTCCATACGAGTGTTAGAAAACTCTTGCTCAAGAGTGACAGCTCGAGCATTTTGGTTGTCCTGAAAAATATCTTCCAAGCGATTTCATGCTTCCATTGTAGTGGAGTTGGGTTCTTGAGTAGTGGTCAGTAAATCGGTAGAAATAGTGGAATAAATCCACTGAAGAACGGTGGCATCAAGAGTGGACCATTGTTCATGGTTGGCATCGGTAATTGTTGGTGGCTCTTTTCTGATATATGGAACGATGTGATGTAAGACTCGATGTGAGCGAGAATGGATGCGGAAAAGCTCGGCCCATGTACCATATTGATCTTTTCCCATCTCAAGAATAATAGGAATGTGGTTCCTAATATTGGAGATGGAAAGAGCGGGATGAAACTCCGATTTAGAACCTCGAAACGTGGTGTTCTTTGGCTGACCAGAATCACCAGTATCGGCGGATTTGTGGGTATCAACGGATTTGTGGGTATCGGCGTCACTGTGTTCTAAATGGTATGATTCAAACATGGTTGTAGGTGAGACGGAGAAGACGCGAACAGAGGTGGAAGGAAAGAGAATATGGTGGTTCTCGTGTTCGGTGGCGGAGGTACAGAGTACGGTAGTCCTGTTGCAGCGACAGACTTCAAGGAGGGAGAAGAAGCATGTGGCGGCGGGCTGTAATGAGGAAGAAACGTGTTTCTGCGTTTGCTTTTTTTTATTTTTTTTATTTTTTTATTTTAGAGAGAGAGATCAATTAGGATTGATACCATGTAAGATAATGGAAATCGTGTCCTTCTCATTGATCTGAATATAATATATATACATCAATGTGTAACATTTGATCAACTATCTAATTATGATACAACATAATTATAGGAAACTAATTATGACTAATTATAATAAAATATTCTATTCTATCAATGCTAACCAGTTTTAACCGTATAGTTTCCTTCCTTAGTACTCATCCACATTATAGTATCCTCCTCATTCAAATTTCCAATTGTAATTTGGGTAATCCTATTGTTGTTATAGAGTATGAAAGTCTCATTAATGAGTGTAGTATTCTACTCATCACTTGTTTGATCAATTAGATCCCTAACCAAAGAACCTTGAAGTTCAAAGGCTTTTAAGTTGGGACTTTATACCTCCTTGATAGGGGAGCCATGGATGCTCTCACACATTAACAGTCTTACCATTTCCAATTTTTCAAGAGCAGTCTTCAAGAATATATATATATATATATATATATATATATATATATATATATATATATATATATATATATATATATATATATATATATATATATATATATATATATATTATATATATATATATATATATATATATATATATATATATATATATATGCCTTTCGATTTACTATTAGCTTTATTAAGGGTAGAAGTGGGAAAGCATTTAGTTTTGATACATTTGTGTATCCATGTCTCTTGATTATGATAATTATCTGTGAGTGTAACTTCCAGTTAGATGTATTTTGTATGATGTCAAAACTATGATACTTTAGCGTTTATGTATATTGAACACTATCCTTTGAGTCTTAATCTGCATCTTAGTATTAGGAAGCATAAAAACATTTTAAAATGAGTTAGAAAAGGTTTCGTGCATTAAAAATATGTTTTTATGGAAAAAACAGTTTATGTGTCGAAACATACGTGTTATAGGCCGACATATAGAAGAATTTTTTTCTTTGAGTCGACACATATGAGTTATGATTTGATACATGTAAGTCATTTTTAAAGCCCATAGCTTCTGTTTTATGTGTTGACACATGACCTATATAGGTCGACACATGCATCAAATGTGTCGACATATGACTTACATAGGTCGACACATGCAACACATTTCTTATAGGTTCTATTGAGTTGATCACAATCTATTAGATTGTGGTTGGATTTGAAAATAAACAAAATCATACAAAATTCTAAACAAAATCGATTACACACAAGGTCTTCGATAATTTGTCTTAGTTGCACTTTTGTGTATTTTTGCCATTGGGAATATACCTTAATTTTAGTATAATACTAAATTGATTGTGGTTGAAAGTATTTTGATCAATTTTGTTCTCAGTATCATACTTTGATTGTATATATGCATATCCGATATTTTTTATAGCGGTTCGGTTTAGACGATTCGATCCGGGTCACTTCCGCTAGCCATTAAAATTTTCAAAATATTTTTTGTTAAATTTTTACTTGGGATCTATTCACCCACTCTAGATCGAAGACTATCGTCTAACAAGTGGTATCACGAGCTCTGGTTAATTCCTTGCTTCAATATTTGCTCATTAGAAAATGACTACCGAATCTAAAGGGTCGTACAATAGAGCGCTCATATTTACCGGTGAGAATTATGCCTATTGGAAAGCTTGTATTCATATCCATATTAACTCGGTTGATAAGGGTGTATGAGACGTCATCATCGATGGTCCTAATCAAATTACAATGATCAATGGTGAAGGTGTCGTTGTACAAAAACCGGAAGATCAATGGAATGATAATGATAATAAATTGTGGTTATGTGATTGGAAGGTACAAAATAATCTCATGTTCTCACTTGGTGTTGATGAATATTATTATGTTTCCCATTGTGAAATTGCCAAAGCTATGTGGGACACATTAGAAGTTTCCCATGAGGGAACTAATAAAGTCAAACAAGCTAGGATCAATACCTTAAATCAAGATTTTGAACTATTTCGCATGAAGCATGGTGAAACCATTGCCGACATGCAAAAGAGGTTCACACATCTTATAAATCGTTTGAATGCTCTAGGTAAGCCCATTTCCAATGATATTACTACTAATAAAGTTTTGAGGTATCTTAATAGGGAATGACAATCTAAGGTCACCGCAATCAAAGAAGCGAGTGATCTTAAAACACTTGATCTCACAACTTTATTTGGCAAGCTAGAAGAACATGAGAAAGAACTCAATTGCTTGGAAAAACATGAAGAAGAGCACGAGAAAAAGATAAAGAAGGAGAAAGATAAATATAAGGAGATAGAAAAGAAATATATTGCTATAAAGGCTTCAAGTTCAAAGTCCTCAACAAATGAGCAAAGTGATTGTGAAACAAGAAATGATGAGAATTTTGATGATGAAGAGATGAGGTTGTTCGCCAAAATATACCATAGGTATATAAGGAAAAATAGAGTCAAGCACTCCGACAAGAACCTAATCAAATTTAGAAGGCTATCTAACTCCTCAAAGGAAGATGAGAATAAGAAGGGTAAACTTAGAAGTTCATGCTACGATTGTGGAAAACTCGATTATTATAGGCCGGATTGTCCTTTGATCAAGAAAGATAAAGAGAAAGTCCATCACAAGAAATCTAACAAGTCTAGAAAATCCTATATTGTTTGGGAGAGTGAAGTTGATTCTTCAAGTGATGAAAGCTCAAGTTCAAGTGTCGAATTGACCAAGCTTTACTTCATGGCCAACAAAAAGAAGAAGAAGAATGCAAGCCATTCTAAGCTTGAATCTATTAATTAGTTATCTTATTCTCAATTACAAAAAGCATTTGAAAATCTACAAAGAGAAGCAGTAGACGCTTTTAAAAAGTTAACTTCAAACAAAAGAATATTTTCACACTTAGAAGCTAAAGTTTTAGAAACCGAAAAGAATATGGAAGCTCTTAAGCAATCTATGATAGATATTCAAAAAGACAAGAATGAGGATGAATAACCTTCATGGTTTGGTTGTGAAACTTGTCACATTTGGCAAAAAGAGGTAAATACTCTTCAAGCTAAATTGGACAAGACATTACAACCAAAGATTACATTTGCTATTGATCCATCAAAGTTTAAACGGTCTTTGAACCCTTCATATAAAAACTATAAATATGTTTTAAAATACTAAAATAGAAAAAGTACATCTCATGATAACTTATCTTGTCACTATTGTTGCAAGAAAGATCATACTATTGAAAAATGCAAGTTTAGGAGACTCTTTGTTCCTAAAGGTGTTTTTTAGTGGTTGTCCAAATGCAACCTTGATTTCACTCACTCTCAAGAACCCAATAAAAATTAGGTACCTATTACTCTTGTTTGATTATATAGGTTATATGTCTTGGTTTTACGGAGAAAATGTGGTTTCTCGATAGTGGATGCTCAAGACATATGATGAGTGACATATCTCTATTCATTAACTTTGTACCAAAGAAGAAGTGTTTCATTACCTATAGAGACAACAACAAGGGAGCAATACTTGGAAAATGTAGTATTGGTAATCCCTCGTCTACTACTATCTTCGATGTTATGTTAGTTTAAGGTTTTAAACATAATCTCCTTAGCGTTAATCAACTATGTGACAAAGGCTTTAACGTTACTTTTACAAATACTTACTGCTTGTTTGAACATAATGAAAATAAAGATTGTATGTTTAAAGGCTTCAGGGTTAATAACACCTATATGCTTAACTTAGATGACGTATCCTTGATAGGAACTAAGCATCTAATGACCATGAATGAAGACTCTTGGTTATGGCATAGACACATAACTCATGCCAACTTTGATAAATTCCTTTAGTGTTGAAATATTAAAACTTTTGTTAAGATAATTGCAATCTATAAACTTGCAATTGGATTTTCACATCAATAACACAAAGAAAAAATCAACTTGGTGTTTATTGCACCCCAAGTGTTTGACAAATTGTCATATCCAATTTTTGTTTCTTAATTTCATTGGAAATTGATTATCGAAGTGTAAAATTGTTCAAACGAAATTTTTGAAAAACTTATTATTTGTTTTCTCATCATTGTGGTACGTTAATTTCATTTCGTTACAGTTTAATACGCATATCCAATTCTTCCTATAACGGTTTGAAATAGACGAGTGTTGATCCGAAACCGCTTTCGTCTATCATATAAAATATTTAATGATCATTTCTAAAAAAAGTGTGAAATTATTAATAACGAATATGATCATTTCATTGAGGCATCATTGGTGTGTGTATATATATATATATATATATATATATATATATATATATATATATATATATATATATATATATATATATATATATATATATATATATATATATATTCTCTACTAAAAACAATGACAACGGGGGTATTTAGATCAACCCATAATTCTTTTAATAGAAAAAGAAAAGAAAATTAAGGGTATATGAAAAGGGATAGTATCACAAAAAATGTGAAAAAACCAATTTGACATTTGGATCCAAAAATCCCCCGCAAGCTAAGTCACATACATCTTATAACAAAATCCAACGAGAAGTCCAATAAAGAAGTCCAATATACTATGCCACAAGAAAAGAAAACATCACATCTTTATAAAAAAAATGACATTGATATTTCATCTAATCCATTCTTAAGTGATGAAATCACTCACATTTAAACCCAAAATTATGTTACAATTCTTTAAAAAATAAAACCAGAGTAATGTTATTCTTACACTAATATCTTATACTAATATTTATATCAAACACTATTCATATTATTTATATAATGAATAATATTTTTCAAAATAAAATAATATTAAAAATTTAGTTTAAACTTTTTTTTATAATTTAAAAAAAAATTGTAAAAAAAAAATAATATTTTTTAATAATCAATTTTGTTATTGCATTAACTATAAAAATATATGTGGTTTTTTTACCAAAATAACCCACTTTTTCAAGGAAATTTCAAAAATACCCCTAGTTTCAAAAAAAATCCCAAAATACCCCCACTTTTAGGAGGAGTCGCCAATTGAATTGGAGATACCTCTTAAAACTTGAATGGAGGCGCCAATTGGATTGGCTAGGGCAGGTGCCCTAGCCAATCCAATTAGTGCCCCTGTGTAGGTTTTAAGAGGAGTCGTCAATTCAATTGGAGACTCCTCCTAAAATGTATTTTTTTGTGTTTTATGGTATAAGTGAAAGATAAATTTGATATAAGACGACTTGATATTAATAAAGTTTGGAGTTTACACAAAGAAACCTAATGGTGATGACTGGGATCACCTAACCGACCTCCGGTCCCACATCCTCTAGCTACCCTAACCCTTGGCCCTAACCCACGTTGACGATTCTGCATCGGTGTTTGATCATCTGAGGGGCCAGGAGCGTCACTACCAACTACAGGAGAAGGTCCGTTGAGGTATTCAGACAAGTCAGCATAGTCTTCAATATGCATTGATGGTGTACCGCCGTAGCTGAGCTCATGACCCATGCCAGAGAAGTTGGGATGTGGTTGACTCATGGATGGGCGACCGGGACGGTTGAAGGGAGACATGGGTGTGAATGATGCGTCGAGGAAAGGTTGGAAAGGTTGTTGGGGTGTTTGGTAGAGATAGGGTTGTTGGATGTTTTGGTTTTGTGATGTTTGGGCTTCTTGGCTACGGTAGGAGGAGGGGCGGTTGGTGTTTTGGCTAAGGCGACTTTGGTAGGGTGATGGGGTGAGTGCGAAGCGATGTTGGGTCTCAGGTTGATGGTCAATTTGTTGGTGGTGGTATGAGGTATGCTCTTGGTATTGGGGTTGGGTGAATGACATGTTTTGGTTGTATGTTTGTGTGTTTGGGGAACAGAAAGTTTGACGGATAGGGGGTTGTGAGTAACCGGGCTGAGAATGTTGTTAGGGGTTAGATGTTGATCCTTCTTGTGTGTAAGTTTCATGACGTGGGTCGTATAGGTACATATCTTCGGCGATGAACTGAAAACCAACCAATCTGTACCAAGCCATATAAGTACGATTTGGTTTTACCTCAGTTGGCATGACTGCGCCAGTTAAGACATGGTCATGACGGTGCTTCCATTTGCGACACTCCGATCTTGCGAAGCTTTGCCATGGATTGAAGTTCCATTGGTCGTTAACTTTACGCAGATGCCATTCTCCTAGGCTAGTTGGGGGATCTGGGATATTCTGGACCATACCGAACTGCAGCTTCATACGATCGGTGTTGTGCATCTCCACAGTTGTGAACCGTATTATCGGTGTCCATGCAGTCCATACGGCTGCATCTTCAGCGTTGATCTCATGGTCATGATCCAAATTAAGGTATGGACGCCAAATGAACTGAAATGTGAAAGAAGATAGGATTATAATCAATGTAGAAAAAGTTAACAAAATATAACGAAATAATTAAGTTATTTTGCTTACGTCTGTCGGTCGAAGGTGATCCAACAGGTTGCGATACTGAGTAATACAGTGTCTCGGACATCTGTTGTAACTCATACCACGTGCCGACCATCTACACCAAAAATTCAAAAAAAATTAGTTTGAGGTAATAAACTTTAAGGAAGTAAGTAAAGATATAGCAATTTAAACAAGTTACTTTTGTGCATATGGAAAAGTGAAAGGGTTGTTATTGACCGGTGCTAGAGACGGTAACTTCCTATTCTATCTACATGTCTAAGTAGAGGTAAGTACATAATATGCATGCTAGAACCACTACCTTCGGGAAATAAAAACGATCCAATTAACAGCATAATGTAACACCTAGTTTTTATTATTCGAGCATCATCGGTAGAATGCTCATCTAAGTATAAACTATTATAGTACGACTTAAGGCATGAGAGTAGTATACCTTGACCTCTAGCATTATCATCTAACAAATCAGTGTCTAAGAGCTCCATGAAACAATCTCAACTAACCGGTCAGGATGAATCTGGTGAAGATGATCGACAATGGTCAGATAACGTCAACCCAAAAGCAGAGGCAGGAGTGGATGTCGTTGATGAAGAAGAAGAGGAGACCGAGATACAGGTTAATCACATGCTGAACAACGACGATGAAGATGATGATCAACCACCACCAATACCTCCTAGTCATGTCTACAATCCGCCTCAACATATGACAAATATGGATCTTCACGAGGATGAAACATCCAACAGTGTTTTCTATAATCCGTATCCGAGATCAGAAGGCGAATTAAAGGTGGGAGACATGTTTCGTACCAAATAAGAATGTGTTCTGGCAATCAAAAAATTCCACATGAATAACTCTGCTGACTTTACAGTGAAACGCACTGATTCTAGAAGGTATGTTATCAAATGTCGTAACATGCTTTGTAAGTTTCGTTTGGCTGCGTCTTACAAGAAGAAAAACGAATCTTGGGAGATCGCTTCAATAGACCCACCGCACAGTTGCATTGCAACTAACGTTGAACAAGATCACCGTAAACTAAGCGCAACTTTGATATGTCAAGACATTCTGTCGTTGGTTAATAAAGACCCATAAGTGAAGGTGAGTATAATTATATCCCATATCAGAACAACATATAATTATACTCCATCTTACAAGAAAGCCTGGATTGCGAGGACAAAGGCTGTTGAACAGGTTTTCGGCAACTGGGAGGATTCATTCAAGGAATTGCCACGGTTTTTATGGGCACTAAAAACATATGTCCCAGTGAAATTCTGGCGTAGTCAGAATTCAGATGTTCTACTCCAAGTCATGACATCTGATCCAACATTGTAACTAATACAGCAAGACAGTTATACAAATTAAAACCCTGTACTCAAGCACGCTTTCACAGTTGACACGACATCTGCTACTGTATTACCTTAGAATGGAAGAACACCCAGTTATGTCCTTCTTGTACAAAGACACATCATAGATCAAACACCACACTTACTTCTGTTATGTTTGCACAGTTATCAGCATGATATATCAATATTGATTTGAAAATCACCTGTTACTGTATTCCAGTTTGCTGGCCTAGTACTCGTGTTTCCTAAACTAAAAGTCAAGCAAGTTAACCTAATTTCCACACATTAGGGAGCTGACAAATAGGCTATTTGTTAGGTTCATTAATTGTAGGTTAGTTGTTATTTTCCTGGATTTTAGCTCAGCTGTTGGATTCCTAAAGAATAGCCTGAGAAAAATGCTGAAACAGAAAAACTAATTATCCTACAATTTAGCACAAACTGTCAGGTGTGAATGTCACAACATTCAGTTTGACATCCAGAACATATACCACATGTTGATTCTGTTACGTTCCTGAAAACAGACTGTGTTAACTTTGCTATACTGTGAAAGACTAACCAGTCTCTACTTCAGTATCAGCCTACACGAACAACTGTCAAGACATCAAGTTTGACAGTGTCACTATGAACCTTCGGCCAGGTCTGTTATCCTCTTGAAGACCAGACTTAACTAAATACTGAACTGAGATCAACATGCCTATTATTCAGTATGTGTTGTTAATGATGAATGTCAAAACATTCTGATTGACATTCAAACAGAAGGCTATGTATTAGGCCTGTTATTAACTTGATAAGAAGACTGAATTACAACCTGAGTTATGGCAAACAGGATTATAACATGCAGAAGGTAAACAAACACTGGAAATTGTTAACCCAGTTCGGTGCAACATCACCTACTCTGGGGGCATACCAAGCCAGGAAGAAGATCCACTATCAGCAGTATTAATTCAGAGCTAAACTCCCTCGTTTACAACTCTTCACTTAATCCCTACCCAATGCAATCTATACCTAGGAACTCCTAGATAGAAACCTCCAGTTTCCATTCCTATCACTACAAATACAATGTAATGTTAAACAACTTGAACTTGCTTCACAGCTTCATTCAAGAACAAACAACTCTTACCTACAGGCTTTGAGTTACAAATACTCTCAGCTTTGAACACTGAGAAACACATGGTAACCTTTCCACAAGTTAGGAGGTTTACCTCACACACACACCCCTAATTTTTCATTCTAAGAGGCTTACAAAAACTAGGTTACAATATGCTATTTATAACCTAATCACCCAACTGGATTTGGGCCTTCAGAAATCGCAACAAACTTCTTCTTTGCTGTTACAAAATCAGCAGAAAATTTCTGCTACAAACAAGGTCTTCAATCCTAAAATCTCTCCATATATATCTCCTTATTTGGAGCCTATATATATTCTGATTGAGTCTTTAAGACCTCCACATGGGAGTTAGGATATTCACCAAATATCCTCACTAATCCCAGAATATATACTGAATTAATTAATTCAGTTTTCTACACATGTACGATGTCACAGGAATGATGTCGTGACATCGTACATGACATGTTGGTCCAGATGTTGAACTTCTTCAACCCAACATATTAAAACAACAGAGATGATTACATTATTTGTTTTACAAAACTAATGCCAATCCTAAGGTATTAACAATCTCCCCCTTTGGCAAATTTTAGCTAAAACAAATAAGCCTCTGTCATTATCTCCACCACCACAAACACCAAAGTTGGTGTACATGAGGAAGTAGAGGGACAAGAATCAGTTGCATCAGAACCCTTCCCCTTAACGGTAGAGCTTCCAGAAGAATATGTAATGCTGAGTACATAGATAATGTAACTCAGATCACAAGACACAACTGTCCTCTTAACTCAGATCACAAGACACAAGTGATATGCCCAGTTAGTGACTTATGTGCCTGAAGCCAACTTCTGCTTGCTACCACATTTTACTTGCTTCTGGTATATTCTCAGGACTATATTTCTCTCCCCCTTTTTAGCTAAACATTTGTAAATGAACCCCTCACAAAACCAGATCCAGGCGCAATTTGCCCAAACCTTAACATACCCCATGGTTTAGAGGGAATGGAGTGTTTCTCTTGTGAGAAGAAGAGGGCTATTACATCCTTTAAATAGTCCAGCCCGTGCTTAGGAATTAACGGTAGGAATAAATGCTTGGTCAAGATTTATTAATATTTGCTGAGAAACAGTCAGAGAATCACCAACAAAATCTCAGACTATCTTTGAATACCTTTTATAGCTCTTGACTGTTTCTTTTCCAAAACAGCAGTTCCAGAGCATGGAGACTATTCCCTATATGCAGTCAGACACGTTGCACGCGATGTCTTAACATTCAACGTGGCTTTTGCCTGCATTCTTCAAGTATTCTTCCTATCAACATTTCCTAAGACCACTTTCGTACCTCCAGTAGAAACTTGACATCTGGCACCACTAAGGCCAAAATCACAAACACCAGTAGATGGTTACTCCCCCTTGTCAAGCTTGATGATTACTTGCAGCACAAAGACAGAACTCCCCCTGTCATGACCAACCAACTCTCCTCTTGAAACTTGGAGATCACACATGAACATATCCAACACCCCAAAGTTGGACCTTCACATATTTCCTGATTCAAAGAGAACCCAGACCACTTGATGAATGGAAAACATAAGACGCATCTTCATGTCTTCAAGAGCACACCCTCTGTTCAACCCTCTTGGCTGAACACATCCACACTCTGTGTCAATCTCTCTTCTAACCAGAACAGAAAACCACTTCACAAAAATGTTCTAACATTAGTTAGGACATCCTCACAACATAACAAAGAACACCATATGATAATCTTCAGATATCACTGAGTCACCAGCTTGATCCCAAAGAACCCAGACACAAATTGAGACATATACATTCTCATCCCATTACAAGAGATAATCTTCCATAGATAGCTTAGAACTCCTACCACAAGCTCCAAGAGATGAATAGAAAACACCTCCTTTTGTCTTCAACTTACTACTTTTCTGCTCAAACGTAATTTGTCTCAGACTTTCCTCAAGAATAATCAGCTGCCATATGTTGATTATCTTGATTCTTCGAACTCACTTCTGAGATAGACCAAATGCCACTGGTTGATTACCCCTTTCATGAATCCTCATATGAAAAAGTCAAATGCCAGTTTTTGACCTCTCCAAGTTTATCAGACTTCTCCCAAAGATATGCTGACCTTCCAAGTGAGACTTGAGCTTCAAGCTACATGTTAAACAGAACTTAGATTCTCTAAGACATGAACATGTAACATCTTCTCCATCCAGCAACTCCAAAGAACTGCAATGAGAACGACCTTTTTGAAGTACCCAATCTACAACTCTGTAGACCCTTCTATCTTAAGTTGATGTGCCACTTCACCAACTAAGATTCTGATGTTAAACCAAATGTCACAACATTGTGTTTTAACATTTAGCTGTTGAATTCAGCTCCTTCTTCTGCCACTTGAAAGAACTTCCTCCCTACACAGAACAAGAGTTCAATGCTCTCATAGACTTGATTGTGGAACCAAGTTTGAGTAAACAATCTCCATCCTGCAGGTTTGCAGTAAGTCATCCAAGCTCACACCTTGATGAATTCCTGCTTCTTCTCCAAAGACATCAGACACTCTGATGCATGAGTCTTCAGAAGGACCAGTTAGAGACTAACCCTTCAGCTATGCCAAGGATTCTACTTCCTAAAGTAAAGTTGTTTCCATGATGTTAAGAATGTTGCCACTTGTTCTTAACTCCACAGTGTGCATTAGCCAATGCACTTCCTTACCTAGATCAGAAATAAACTGATCCAAGTAACCACCATCAAGACTATGATGTCTTCTTCTTCTTGTACACCCCAAGGCTGAACATGTTTCTTGCAAGGAAACCTTTTCAGAGATCATATGCTTTTGCTGCCACCAAAGAGATAGATCATAAGCCAATGTACTATCCTTCCTGTGATTCTGCACAGGGTCTTGAAGAAGTGATGTTCCAACATCTTTAAGAACATCAATTATCTGGGGCTCCAAGGATAATCAATTAAATACTTGTACTTGGCACAAGTAGACATTGATCTTAAATCCTTTCCCAATTATCCTTTCAGATACTTCCACCATAAGAATACTTTGAAAATACTCTTCTTGTGACAAGATCTTCTGCTTGCAAGAACCTCAATAGTTTTGAGAATCTTTCCAGATTAGATTCACCCTTAGGAATGAGAGAGATGAATCCTTCCTTGCAAATGTGTCACACAACAACCAGAACCCATGTGATACATGTCAACAGCCAACCAGACCCTAGGCTGACCAAACGTGAGGAGGTTAATCAAAGCTCCCCCTCAGATTAACAATCATGGAAACTCCAGACAAATGTCTCAACATGACATACACCATCCCTACCAGTGGCAACTAACTCTATGAGTTATGCCTATACATACTTCAATCACACCAATCAGACTCCAGCTGACCATAAGTACTAGTGACAACAAAACACCACCAGTTAATAGTAAATATGCATTTCCAGAGCATACTACCTCAACCAACCTCTGAATCTTCATATTCTCAATCCTTGAAAGCACTGCCACTTCTGAGCGTGGTGTTTGAATACCAAGATTCATGGTCCCAATCCTCTTAAATGAAATAGCAATCAGGTTACCCCATTATTGACTTCTAACATCCAGGGGACTTGTCTTCAATCATAACATAGTACTTCAGGGACCAACTATCCAACCCTGATCAATCTACAGGAATAGGACAACCAGCAGGAAATTGCACAATGTCACATCTCAACCAACTCCACTTCTAGAGATCAGACGTCTAGAAGTGACCTTCTTGAGCACACACACAGTTGACCCTACCCTTGTCAACTTAGCACACACAGATGTCTCCTCTTCCAGGTCAGGAGTAGGTTCCAAACCAAAGTATCCCTTTGTTTGACACCTAAAAACATCTGCTCTTCAACCAGTAGCTGCATACTTATTGAACAACATGTTCTAACATCACATAGAACATTAGTTTAACCTCCTTGAGACAAACCCTCCTTGAAAGTCTTCAAGGTCTTCATATACACTGCCCAGGAGAGTACAAGAATCAGTGATCAGGTGATTCTTACCATGAAGAGTGGACTTGATGAGACTCAAGTATCTTTGACATCTTCAGTAGATTATGATGAAATCTTGAATACAGCAGCCTTTCATCCACATGAGGGGAAACTACATCAGAGTTTGAGTTTTGCCAGGTATTATGCAGCAGAAATCATAATACAACTCAACCAATGAACACACACTTCACCAGATCAGCCTCCAAGAACATACCAAGTTTGAATATGATTCTATACTAGCTCAGCTGTCCCACACAAAGGCCAATTTCCAATCTCACGAGGCAGGTGCACACAGTTCCTGTCATGAATAGTCCATCCACCTACTTCAAGGGACCATTCAGGGAAACCACAGAACCTTCTACAGGTTCCAACATCAGTACTAGCATAACTCCTAGCAAGATACCAGAAAGTATCACCCATGGATCTCATCCAGAAACAGAACAGGATGCCTGCTCTGATACCATTTGAAATTCTGGCGTAGTCAGAACTCAGATGTTCTACTCCAAGTCATGACATCTGATCTAACATTGTAACTAATACAACAAGACAATTATACAAATTAAAACCATGTACTCAAGCACGCTTTCACAGTTGACACGACATCTGCTACTGTATTACCTTAGAATGGAAGAACACCCAGTTCTGTCCTTCTTGTACCAAGACACAACATAGATCAAACACCACACTTACTTCTGTTGTGTTTGCACAGTTATCAGCATGATATATCAATATTGATTTGAACATCACCTGTTACTGTATTCCAGTTTGCTGGCTTAGTACTCGTGTTTCCTAAACTAAAAGTCAAGCAAGTTAACCTAATTTCCACACATTAGGGAGCTGACAAATAGGCTATTTGTTAGGTTCATTAATTGTAGGTTAGTTGTTATTTTCCTGGATTTTAGCTCAGCTGTTGGATTCCTAAAGAATAGCCTGAGAAAAATGCTGAAACAGAAAAACTAATTATCCTACAATTTAGCACAAACTGTCAGGTGTGAATGTCACAACATTTAGTTTGACATCCAGAACATATACCACATGCTGATTCTGTTATGTTCCTGAAAACAGACTGTGCTAACTTTGCTATACTGTGAAAGACTAACCAGTCTCTACTTCAGTATCAGCCTACACGAACAACTGTCAAGACATCCAGTTTGACAGTGTCACTATGAACCTTTGGCCAGGTCTGTTATCCTCTTGAAGACCAGACTTAACTAAATACTGAACTGAGATCAACATGCCTATTATTCAGTATGTGTTATTAATGATGAATGTCAAAACATTCTGGTTGACATTCAAACAGAAGGCTATGTATCAGGTCTGTTATTAACTTGATAAGCAGACTGAATTACAACCTGAGTTATGGCAGACAGGATTATAACATGCAGAAGGTAAACAAACACTGGAAATTATTAACCCAGTTCGGTGCAACATCACCTACTTTGGGGGCATACCAAGCCAGGAAGAAGATCCACTATCAGCAGTATTAATTCAGAGCTAAACTCCCCCGTTTACAACTCTTCACTTAATCCCTACCCAATGCAATCTATACCTAGGAACTCCTAGATAGAAACCTCCAGTTTCCATTCCTATCACTACAAATACAATGTAATGTTAAACAACTTGAACTTGCTTCACAGCTTCATTCAAGAACAAACAACTCTTACCTACAGGCTTTGAGTTACAAATACTCTCAGCTTTGAACACTGAGAAACACATGGTAACCTTCCCACAAGTTGGGAGGTTTACCTCACACACACCCCTAATTTTTCATTCTAAGAGGCTTACAAAAACTAGGTTACAATATGCTATTTATAACCTAATCACCCAACTGGATTTGGGCCTTCAGAAATCGCAGCAAACTTCTTCTTTGCTGTTACAAAATCAGCAGAAAATTTCTGCTACAAACAAGGTCTTCAATCCTAAAATCTCTCCATATATATCTCCTTATTTGGAGCCTATATATATTCTGATTGAGTCTTTAAGACCTCCATATGGGAGTTAGGATATTCACCAAATATCCTCACTAATTCCAGAATATATACTGAATTAATTAATTCAGTTTTCTACACATGTACGATGTCACAGGAATGATGTCGTGACATCGTACATGACATGTTGGTCCAGATGTTGAACTTCTTCAACCCAACATATTAAAACAACAGAGATGATTACATTATTTGTTTTACAAAATTAATGCCAATCCTAAGGTATTAACACCCAGGAACTGTGGCAATTATGGAGACAGTGCCAGCGATGATGCCAGACGGAACCTGTGCTACAGGTAATAGAATATTTCACCGTCTCTTTTGGGCACTTGACCCGTGCTTCAAAGGTTCCGCATTCTGCAAACCTATTATTCAAATTGATGGCACTTGGTTATACGGAAAATACAAGGGTACTTTGCTCATGGCGGTTGCACAAGACGGCAACAACAATGTCTTTCCCATTGCCTTTGCTCTTGTTGAAGGTGAAATGGCTGGTGGATGGGGTTTCTTTCTTCGACATCTCAGAACGCATGTGGCTCCACAAGCCAATCTCTGTTTGATTTTTGATAGACATGCTGCCATTGAGAGTGCCTACAACAACCATGACAACGGATGACATGATCCTTCTTCTACACATGTCTACTGTATCAGACACATTGCACAAAACTTCATGCGTGCTATAAAAGATAAGAATCTTCGCAAGAAGGTGGTGAATGTTGGGTATGCTTTAACTCAACCGTCATTTCAATATTATCATGATGAAATTAGTCTGTCTAATGAAGACGCAGGGAGATGGATAAATAACATACCAGTAGAGCAGTGGACAAGGGAATTTGACAGAGGTTGTCGATGGGGCCACATGACAACAAACATTGTGGAATGCATGAACGGGGTTTTCAAAGGAAATTGAAATCTGCCGATAATCGCATTGGTAAGATCAACCTATTATAGGTTGGCTTCTATGTTCACAACCAGAGGTGAAAGATGGAGTGCAGTGTTAATGTCCGGGCAAGTATTCAGTGAGTGTTGCATGAAGGTCATGAAAGAGGAGAGCATCAAAGCTAGCACACATGCTGTAACAGTCTTTGACCGTCATAGACAAAATTTCAGCGTCCAGGAAACAATGGGCCACAACGAGGGGAGACCAAATTTAGCCTATGCTGTTAGACTAAACAGAAGTTGGTGCGATTATGGAAAATTCCAGGCCTTCCGCATACCTTGCTCACATGTCATAGCAGCATGCGCTTATACTCGTCAAGACGCTTACAACCATTTATCTGATGTGTATAAGGCCAACACCATCATGAATGTATATACTCAAAGCTTCTCAGTACTACCAATGGAGGATTACTGGCCTCCATATGAAGGTGATATTGTTTGGCACAATGACGAGATGCGTAGAAAGAAGAAAGGAAGGCCAAACAGCACACGTATAAGAACAAAGATGGATTCCACAGATAAAATGATAAGATTATTTAGTATCTGTCGTCAACCAGGACACAACAAGAACAACTGTCCCAATCGAGGAGCATCATCTAGGTCTTAAGCTTTTTGTAACATTGTATTTCTGTAACATTCAATCATTATATATCATTAAGTTCTTGTTACAACGAGGTTCACAACAAACATTAGTACAAAACATTTGAAAACATTAATATTTCTAACTGATTACAACAATCAAATTGATGTCGTCTCGACCGAACATCATTTCCCTAGCATCCTTATCAGTCTTCATTCGCACCCAACCAAAGATACTGTCAAGTCTCTCAATACTTCTGATTTTTTCCCCTTCTGGTATTTTCCCATCTAACCAACGAACCAACTCCCTCTTCAGTTGATCGAACGTGGTGATGTTCCAAAATAGCATCAACATTTGAGGTTTGTCTCTCGCATAAATCACCTTTCCGTATCGGCGACGAACACCAAACATGATAGCCAAATGATTATATGAGATGTGGAACAATTAGTCACACAAGCATCTATTTATAAGACAAAAAATGCATTTTAGGAGAAGTCTCCAATTGAATTGGCGACTCCTCTTAAAACCTACACATGGACGCCAATTGGATTGGCTAGGGCACCTGCCATAGCCAATCCAATTGACGCCTCCATTCAAGTTTTAAGAGGAGTCGCCAATTCAATTGGAGACTCCTCCTAAAAGTGAGGTATTTTGGGAATTTTTTTGAAACCAGGGATATTTTGGGAATTTCCTTAAAAAAATGGGTTATTTTTGTAAAAAAAACCAATATATGTTATTAACTAATATTTTTCTGATAGCATATTAAACAACTTCACAACTTCATTAACAAATAAAATACATAATATTAACTAAATTTTGAAATTAATTTATAATTTAATTAATGAATTTTAAAATTTTAAAAACTATAATTAGTAAAATAAAATAAGTCAATATTATAAATTAATATCAGAACTTGGTCAATATTATATATTTTATTGGTTAATGAAGTAGTAAAGTTGGTTAATAAACTATCAGACAAATATGTAGTTAATAACATATATTTTTATTGTTAATATAATAATAAAATTGATATTTTTGTTATAAAATTAATTTTAAAAAATATTTTTATAAATAATTTTTTATTTAAAATAAAATTTAAATATTATTTTATTAAAGTTATAGGGGTAGGAATATGATTATTCATTGTATAAACATGATAAGGGAACAAATTAAAACTTCATCCTTTTCAAAGAAACTAACTAAATTATCAAACTATTTTAGTTAAAAGGTGAATGAAAAAAAAAAGCTAGTATAAAACAAAATCAAACACTAGTATTCAAAAATTAGTTTTCTTTCATTCTCATTCCTTTTTTTCCCTTCACGTTGACATCGACAGACACATTATGGCGCAATTAACTCTTCACTCGATCACGTATCTTTCTCTTCCTTTTCACTTCCCACGCAAACCCATTTCTCTCTCTCCAAAACCCAATTTAATAACTCGATTTCCAAACCCTCTTGTTCTTCACAACCGAATCCCCAAAAACATGCATTCTTTGCGTGTTTCTAGTTTTCAAGATGCTTTTGGAGGAGCTGTGGCAATTGTTCAATCGTCACCTGCCACCTGGGAATCCTCTTTGCTGGCTAACCTCTTGATTTTTCTGTTGGGTTCTCCAATTTTGGTTACTGGTTTGTCGTTTTCTGGGATTGTTGCTGCTTTTTTGCTTGGTACGCTTACTTGGCGTGCTTTTGGGTCTCCTGGGTTTCTACTTGTTGCCGCCTTTTTTATCATTGTAAGCTTGATTTTTTTTGTTGCTGTTATGGTTTGTTTGTTTTGTAAGTGATAAAGTTTGTTTTTTGTTTGGAGGTTAATGAAATTTGGGAAATGGGTTTGGGGATTTTCGTTGATTTTGTTTCTAGGGTTTTGGAATTTGTGTTGTTTGAGATGAAAGTGGTATCTTTTATGTGCAAAAATTGGTAATTGATGGAGTTATGTAAAATTCTGAAGATGTGTGCAAGGGATTTTGATTGTTTTTGTTTTTGGGGGTTTGTTTGGGATTTGCTTTATCTGAAAAGTGATTAATTATGGAATTCTGTGAAATTCTGCAAATGGGTGTTGAGAGTATTGTGGGTTGTTTTTCTGGAATTTGGAGTGTTAAACTTCATAGGGATCTATGCAGTTATGAGTATGGGTTTTGCAATTTTCCTTCTTTTTGCTTTTGAGGTTGAGGCTTTCTGTACATTGGTGTTGATTTGTTTAGGATTTGTTTAGGGTACAGCAGCAACAAAAGTCAAAATTACACAGAAAATGGAAGAAGGAGTTGCTGAGAAAAAGAGAGGAAGAAGGGGTCCCGAGAGTGTTGTTGGATCCAGTGCTGCGGGTTGCATTTGTTCTCTCATGGCTATTTCTGGAGTTGGAGGTGCAGCATTTTCTCAGCTTTGGAGACTTGGGTTTGTTGCTAGTTTCTGTACCAAGTTGAGCGACACAGTTTCAAGTGAGATAGGCAAGGCATATGGAAAAACAACGTGAGTACCTATTAGTGAACTCTTTTTGATATAGACCTTAGCCGTTTTATTTTTCTTCTTCCTAAGATAGAACCCTGAACCTCCTACATAGAACTTCCTCAATGCCCCCTAGCTCACCGACTGTGCTGCCTACTTGGGAGTTGGGACTTTGGCCATGTTCTGTTGTCGTCAACATCTGCTTATGAAGATTTGTCACAGTTATTTTACGAGTTAAATTTTTCGGAACCTCCCCCACTCCCCCCTCAGATAAGGTACATGCAATAATCTAATGGAAACTAAGGGATACCCATCCGCTTGTGGCAATTCCATGTGTTGTAGGATCTTGTTGAACATATTTGTTTTTTTTTTACATTTAATTGATAGGAAAATTTATTGTTGGTCTGAATTTATTATTTTAGTTCATAATTTATCATAAAGTATGATATCCTCGGTAAAGTTCCTCATGCATAATGTCCAGGTACCTAGTTACGACATTCAAGATAGTTCCAAGAGGCACGGAAGGGGCAGTTAGTGTTGAAGGAACCTTGGCTGGAATTTTAGCAGCTCTACTTCTTGCCTTTCTCAGTTTTCTCCTGGGCGAGGTACTTCCCTAATTTTTGAATCTGCATATGTTTATGGGATGGCGACAGGGGGATGAATGCGGTAATCAGCAGCATGCATTGTCCTTTCTACCGTAAATGCTGTGTAGAAATATCATCCTTACTTGTATAGTTTTTGATTCTTATGGTCAGTTCCTTACAGAATTCAAAAAAGGATGCGTGATTGATTTGTTTCTTTATTGTTTATTGTTAAACAGATTGGTGTACATGAAGTAGTTATATGTTTATTAGCTTCCCAGTTTGCTAATCTTGGTGAAAGCCTAATTGGTGCTTTACTTCAAGATAAGAAAGGATTTGAATGGGTAAGTTCCTAAATTTTATTTTTATTTTATTGTTTGTGAATTTATGCCACCAACATATCAGAAATGAAGGACATCATTATTTGATTCACCAACTTAATCTGCATTTATTTGGTAACGATTTATGATTGATTTATTCTTTTCTGCAGCTGAATAATGATTTAGTCAATGTGATCAACATATCAATAGGAAGTATCACAGCAGTCTTAATGCAGCAAGCACTTCAAAATTGGACCCCCTAAATTTCAAGATTTTCTTGGAGCTCAATTATTCATTTATTTATTTGCAATATAGAAAACAAACTTTCAGATATTTGTACTGCTATTGGATGTTCTTTCAAATTAAAATTGAATACTATAAAATTGCTTATAATATGAGAATGAGAGATTCTCATACATAAATTTAAATTAAGATTTTATTTGGAAAGCACATAATCCTATCTTTGGATAGATTTTACATTTTTCACTACATTATGAATTTCAATTAGGAAGATCGTTTCCCCGAGGAAAAGAGAATTAAGGCCAAATAAAATGCAATAATTTTAGAGAATTGTTTATCTCACTCTAAGTGAAAAAAAAACAAATTTTAAGAAAATCTGAAAATATCTTATAGGTTTCGCAAATGCATTTCTAGACGTTCCCTGATCACACTAAAGTATGTCTTAAATGTGTATATTTTTCTTAAAATTTAGACCCAAGATGAGCTCTAAATCCAACACATGAAGATTTTTTTTAATTATCAACTCATTGACAAATCTTGAAATGCAGTTTTGAATTTGTGAATTAGGAATTTGAAAAATGTAACATTTGCATATTAGTGACAATTTTGGATATGCATATCCGGAATTATCAAGAATCAAATTTAATAAAACAGCACCATGCATTTTTCTTCTTCATGATCAAACTTTCATTTTTTCTCAAAACCCTTAAAAAATTCTACCCATAAAACTAATTATGTCTGTTTGTTAAATACAAGTTCTGTAAGTTGGTCTCTCTAAAGGTGAATCGGGATTTCAATTTGCAGAGAAACCTCATATGTGTTTTGAAAATAGGGTGAATTCGAATTTTAATATTCGGACAGGCCTTTTTGTTTTGTTATTTTCGTACATAACAGGGCGAGTCCAAAAATCAGAATCTAGACAAATCCCTAAGACATAATTGCTTTTGTATGCTGTATATTGATCTAAAATTTGTATAAATATACCTCATATATTGCTAACAAAAACACAATAGAATTAAAAAAGATTGGTATATTGCATATGTTTTCTTCAATCTTATGGACCTCCTTTGGAATCTAGGGTCATAGAGGACACCTCTCTTGTAGATCTAAAATCCAAATTAGAGAATCTCTTGTACTACTCAGAAAATAAAAGAGTGTTTAAGATTGAGTGTCGTCCACCCTTGATTGATAGCGAGGGAAGATGGAGCTCAGTAAGTTTGAGTTGAGAATGCAGATGTAAGCATTATGTGGAGTACATTTCAATGTTACACAACTAAGGGTCTAATTCTCGCGGCGGGAAAAATTTGAGTTTAAACTATTGACTAACTTAACTCAAAAAAGTAATAGTCGCCACCGAACTATATTGTTTCCAAAGAGAATGGAAAAAAGGTCGAACAAAACCCACAAAATATAAAATAAAAGAGAAATCTGGATACGGAGGTTGATTATGCAAGGAGAATGTATTACCACCTCTCACATCTATAGTACTCCATAGGAATCACTTGCAAATATGTGTTTATGAAAAAGCCGGGTTGTTTGTTGATTGATTTTAATTTAAAAAGACATTTTATCGTATTCGAGTGAAAAACTCAACTTACTACCCACAAGTATGAGGAAATGAGTATTTGCATCATCTTGATATGGAGAATTTTTACTTGGACTTTTTCACAAGAACGTCTCAACATTCAAGTGGAAAATGTAAATTATTTCTCAACATATTGTAGAAGTATAATGGTTTGCATCACTATAAGAATAGACCAATATCCAATCTTTTCAAAAAAAGTCTCTTAAAGAAAAGTGCGCAAATGCACAAAAAGAAGTTTGATGAGGTTTGTCTTTTTTAGAAGTTTTTAAAAAAAAGTTTAAGTGTGCTTAATTTTTTTAGCATTTATTGAGAAAAATATTTTTTGGATCACTTGATAAAGTCAAGGTTTATTAAGAAAAGGTGTTAAGTTTGAAAACAAGAGGTTTTTGAAATAGGGAGTAGTTTTGAAAATTGAAGAAGTGGGAAGGAGATTAAGTGACTATCCTAAAGCATAAAGTAAATGACATGAAATAAAATGTCTCATTGTAAGGTAGTCCAAGAGAAATTTTTTGTGTGTGCAAGTGTACTAACCATAAGATGGAGCAAGCATTTGACATTGGTCAAAACAATCATTCCTTTCCCTTTGGGTTGAGATACAAGATGAAAAAAAAAACGCATAAGCAAATGAATATCAAAAGATCCAGATGAACAACAAAGCCACAAAGCCACAAAGAAACCTCTAAGTCTTGAGTTGAAGATCAAAAGGTCCAGAGGGATCACAATGTCTCAGATACCACTCCAAGTAAGGGAAAACACTAGTCCTAAGGTCCAAAGTCCAAAATACTCCTCAAAGAAAGGATAGTAACACAAAGTCCATAAGATCAAATTAAAGTTTTTTAGGATTTTAGCCATTTTATAATGTTTTTGTTCTTTTGAAATAAGAAAGAAAAAAAGGCAAAAAGTAAAAGGCAATAATGTAAATGACATGAATGTAAATGACATAAATGTAAAGAGCATAAATGTAAAGTTAGGTGTTAGCACAATTAACATGTCAATGTTATTATTAATGAGTATTCAACTGAGTTAGGGAAATTTAGCGCTATGTTAAGCAGTCATAAGTGGACTATGTAGAAATCACACCTATCTGAGATCGGTCAATAACAATTTATGTGTCATACATGTTAGAGAAATGATACAAAAATCGTTCTCCTAAAACAATATAACACAATAGTTAAAACAGAAGAAGAAGAGAGATAGGGATAAAGAGAGACTAGAAAACAAGCTCAAGTTATCACAAGGATTGTATCATCAAGTCCAAAAACCCAAACATATGCTACACCAAGGGATAAACCTATCATTAGTTCAAAGTATCAAAAATGATCAAATGGTCATTTAATCAACATGTTTGAAACGATTAAGGTTTAAGTCAACCAAGGGGCCATCTATACAATAATTGGAAGTGATGAAGAATTGATCAACCGAGTAACTTCTCAAGTCAACGAAAAAATCAAACATAAATGAATTAAAAGGCAAATAAAAACGATTTTAATGGAAAATAAAGAGAAAATTCAAATCAAACACCTAAACATAAAAGAAATGGTTGAGAAAATTAGAAAAAATCCAGAAAAATATGAATAATTGGATCTCAAAAGTTGGATGCAAAAATATTTGAAAATGATCAAAAATAAAATGGAAAATAAAGAAATAAAGGAAAATATCAATTAAATGCAAAAATGATTTTAAAAATTATGCAAAAACTATATGTGATGCGAAATATTTTTAAATATTTTGTGTAAGAAATTTGATTCAAAAAGGTCAAAGGACCAATCAGAAATTAATTTGGAAACTTAATGAAAAATAAAATAGAAAAATAAAATAGAAAATAGTTCGAAAATGGTGCTAACGGCCAGATTACTTGAAAAATATGTGTGGCATGTTTTCATTGGCCAAAGAAACTTGAATTTCCCTCAAACACGCGTGAAGACACTCGTCTTCAACCTTGGTTCGATTTTCTGCAAATCACGAACTAGGTTTTTTAAGCATAAATCGAGCAAGGATTCAACATCAACATCCATCATCGTCCATGTCTCTTTGCTTCAGAGCCATTGATTGGCTCTAAGCAAAGATAATTTTCTCAAGAACACGAAGAACCTTAGTTCTTCAAAGTGAAATTAAAGGATGAATACAAAGAATAAATTCCAGGTAAGTGAGGGCTTTTGAACAGTGAATCAAGACGAACACACTGGTAACTTGTTTGCTTAGAAATGTTAGTTGTAACTACCTTTTCAGTTGAACCTTCGAAGGTCAATAATGGTGGATTTGTAAGTCTAGTTCCAAGGAGTTTCAAGCTATGAAAATGCTTCAGTAAGCTTCAGAAGGTGCCGATGAGTAATTCTGGGTGGAGAAACAAAGCTAAAAGAGCTTGAATCAAATAAATGGTTAACTGGTTTTTTGAGGTATCGGGTTCAAATGGTTTCAGAGTTTTTTTTGGCTATCCAAGCTTTTTAATGATGGAAAATTCTTACTCTATTTATAGGAAATGAAGTGAGGTCATGATAAGTGTGAAATGGAGGCAAATTCGTGTGAATTAAGGTTGAGTTTTGGTGTTTTGCAATCCCTGTGAAATGAAACGTGAAATGCGTGAATTGATGATGAAACCAAGTCGTTTTACACTTGTTCATATGCGTTTTGATTTTCCAAAGAGGTTGTACATGTGCAGGTGGTCCCATTTTGAGATTGACATGAATTTCATGACTTGAAACTTGCGCAAGAAGCAGAGTTTGAGGTATCATGTTGGAGCTTAGGCCAAATGAAATTCACTCGTGCGTTTTGAGACATTCTTTATGCCAAATGATCTCCTCATGGTGAAGAATCAAATGCAAAAAGAATCAAATCAAAAGGATGCTTGAGTTGAAAATGGCATGAATGGAAAGTTGGGGTCGTGACCTAAAATTTTGGGCCAGGGATTAGGTCGACCAAGTCTTGGGCCTACTTTTGTGCACACATAGGCAACTTAGAAAATTCAAAAATTGATGGACTTAGAGGCACAACTGATGCTTATCCCTTTGTTAGATACCCAAAAGTGCTTATTTGAGCTATCAAATATGGACATCTTTCACTCCGTTTCCTTGCTAAAGTGTTCGAAACAACCTTTGTTTTTGATGAATTGCAATACAATGATAAACGATCTTGGTACCTTTGATTTGTGTGTTATTGTGCAGGAATTAGGCATGAAATAATAGAAAATGAAGCCACAAGAAAGTTGACAAAGGGACCAAAGAAAAGATGCATTCATCAGCTTGCTCGCTAGGCGAGGGCTGTGGCGAAGGGCTCACTAGGCGAGCGCCCAACGAGAACCCAGCGAAAAGCTCCAGTATTTTACAGTGGAAAACATCAACAAACTCGCTAGGCGAGCTGCCAGCGAGGTGTGTAGCGAACACGTCCAGACTTGGTGAAAAGCGCAGCCAGCACTCACTCGCTAGGCGAGCCATTAGCGAGCTCCCAGCGAGCATTCCAGTAGCAAAACCTCTCAAGCTCACTGGAGCGAAGGTTGAAGCGTGGGCTTCGCCTAGCGAAGGTTTTGTTCGCCTAGCGAACATGCCAGTCTGGCAAAGGTTATTTCTCTGGGCGCAGGTGCCTCAGGTGCCTATTTAGGGGCTCGCTAGCCGAGCCATTCTGCTCGCCTAGCGAGCATGACAGCTCAGTAGCAGCTCTATAAGTAGCAAGGGCTACTTTTTGGAGCCATACTTTTGCACCTCCATACTTTTGTACTTTTTAGATATTTTCCAGCATTGCTCTGGGGATCTTTTGTGACCTAGAAATCATTTCTCTTCATCTCTTAACAATCTTTCACAAAAAGAAGGTGGATTCCCATCCAATCTCGATTATTCGACTCGGATGTTGATCAACCTTCTTCCGAAACTTGTTGACCAAGCTACCATGAAAATGAGTAGCTAAGTCCTTCATTTTGTCAAGGTTAGATGTAGATGATCATTAGCTTTGTGTGTAAATGGGACGATCTTCATTTGTAAACTCTTAAATGGTGAATATATGGTGAAAACTTTGTTCTTATTCAAAACTCTTTGTGTTGGTTTATGATCGAGAGATGTTTACCAACTCTTAACCTAGGTTTTCATCCGATCTTGTTTGTTAGCTAGAGATAGTAATGAATGATTTTGTTCACCATAAGGTTGAACCAAAAAAGTTGTCATTTTGATAGATTGTGTTAGAGATAAACAATGGATCAAAATGGGAAAACTCACAATGTGTGTTAGAGATAAACACATTGGGAGGACTTTGTGAAATAGTTTACCATCTAAAGGAGTTTATAAGTTTTGTTGATCGAACATATACATGCAAAGTGATCATCAAACCTTAACTTTGGCAATATTTCTCAAATATTAAAACCAAAACTTTTACCGCATTTTATTACACTTTTATGCAAGATACTGTGACAAATACCAAAACCCCATTGTTACCTTAAGCTAAGAATTGAAACAACTGTCGAAAGACGGTGATATCTCACAATCCCTGTGGAGACGATAACAAAAACCCGACACTTAAAATTACATTCAACAAAATGGCGTCGTTGCCGGGGATTGTGAATTGATATTGCGAGCATCGCAATGGTTGCTTAATTTTTAGCTTTCGAATTTTTGACTTGTGCTTGTAATTTGTTTGGTTTAGTGTGCAGCTTTCGTTTTATGCGAGGGCAGATCCCTGTGGACGAACTTCTTTTTGATCCCGAGATCGAGAGAACCGCAAGGAGGCTTAATAGCAAAACGAGACGAAGGAGGCAACAGGCTAGACAACGTCAAGAACAAGGAGAAAGTTCTTCTACCACACATCCACCACCGTTCATACCAATCATGGAACCACCACCACCGCCCATTTCCACTCCATGCATAAACAGTCCAAGAAACACTGCTCAGTTTGCCAACCACACGGGAAGGCAAGCTGAGATGAAAACGGGAACTCTCAATTTATTATATGGAAGTCCATTCACCGGAATGGACCATGAAGATCCCTTTGCTTTTCTCACAAAATTTTATGAGATAACATTGGCGGCCGGAGTGGATCAGGCTCAAGAGCTACCGTTGTTCAGAAGATTATTTCCCCACGCTTTGCTCGGCAAAGCAAAAGATTGGTACTTAGATCAAACACCAACCATCATGACAGACTGGAACGTGTTGGAGGAGAAGTTCATAGAGAGATTTTTCTCCCATAACCGGTTCATGGAATCCAAGACGGCCATCTCAGTGTTTGCACAAGGAATCAATGAATCCTTAAATGAAGCGTGGGAAAGATTCAAATCCATGCTTCGGAAGTGTAAAGGGCATGGATTTGATGAATTGACTCAAATCCATATTTTCAAAAATGGACTTCAACCAAATTGCAAGACGTTGTTGGATGCTACCTCGGGTGGCTCTTTATTGTCTAAAAGTGCCGAAGAAGCTACAAATATCATAAATCGAATGGCTCTAAATGATCTTCAGAGTCAAAGTAGAGGCAACTCTTTGAAGAAGCCGGGAGTGCTTGAACTTGGGACGAACGATGCCATCCTTGCCCAAAACAAACTCATCTCACAACAAGTGGAACTCTTAACGCAGAAAATAAAAGAGTTGAGAGAACCTTCTAAAGCTAAACAAATAGCTTGTTGTGAGCTTTGCAAAGGTGAGCATGACACCGGATTCTGTCCACCTCTGGGGTTCGAAGACGTAAACTACATGGCAAACCAAAGGGACTACCAACCGAGACAACAACAACAACAACCTTATCAACCACACCCTCAAAATCAACAACAACATTTCCAAGGGAACCAAGGGTTCCAACCTAGGAGTAACTATTACCATAACCAAGGTTATGGAGGTGGTTCTTCTAGCCGTCAAAACCCTCCCCAAAATCCTTATCAACCTCAACAACCGCCGATCGTAACTTCTAAGTTGGAAGAGACATTGACACAATTCATGCAAATGTCAATGGCTAACCAAAAGAGCAATGACGCGGCTATAAAAAATCTCGAGACTCAAGTTGGGCAACTTGCTAAGCAACTCGCGGAACAACAACCCGATCCTTCCTTTTCGGCAAACACGCAAACAAATCCTAAGGAACATTGTAAAGCGATCATGACGAGAAGTGGGAGGGAGTTGATCAGTGAGAATAAAAAAAGAGATGAGAAAGAAAATGAGGAGGAAATATTGGAGGAAAATATTAATGGTGAAGTGGGGGAGTGGAGTGAGGAAGAAAAAGTTGAAAAGAACGAAAAGAATGGTGAAGTTGAAAAGAAAGAAAGTGTGGAAAGTGAGAAAAATAAGAGTGATGAGGTAATGGGGGAGGAAGTGAAAAAGCCTAGATGGAGGAGTTCTAGAGTTGCAAAGGGAAAGGAGGTAGTGAGCACTACTCCAATCCAAAACCTTCCTTATCCTCATGCTCTGTCCAAAAGGGAGAATGAACGGCATTACGCCCGGTTCATGGGTATTTTTAAACAACTACAAATCAACATTCCGTTTGCCGAAGCCTTGGAGCAAATGCCCAAGTATGCCAAATTCATGAAGGACATACTTACAAAAAAACGGAGGTATACGGAACCGGAGACCATTGTCCTTGATGCGAGCTGTAGTGCCATTATTCAAAGGACGCTTCCGAAAAAAGAGATTGATCCGGGAAGAGTTACTTTGCCGGTTAAAATTGGTGATATCTATGTCGGGAAAGGACTAATTGACTTGGGGTCAAGCATTAATCTTATACCTTTGTCTATTATAAAGAGGCTTGGCAACATTGAAATTAAGTCCATCCGAATGACGTTGCAATTGGCAGATAAGTCGACTACCCATCCTCATGGCGTAGCCCAAGATGTTTTGGTTAAAGTCGACAAATTCTTTTTCCCGGTCGATTTTATTGTTATTGATATGGAAGAAGATGATGATGCTCCGCTCATCCTGGGCCGACCGTTCATGAAAACCGCGCGAATGATGATAGACGTTGATGACGGTTTGATGAAGGTGAGAGTCCAAAATAAGGAAGTTACATTCGATCTATTCGAAGCAATGAAGCATTCAAAAGATAGAAATGATAGCTTTCGCATCGATGTGATCGAAGAGGCAATTTTGGAGGTTTCTAAGCATATTCATGAGATATCTCCTATGGAGTTAGCTCTTGACGACTCATTTGAAGTTTTCACAGCTGAAGAAGAGCAAGCTCTTGATGAATGCTTAAGGGAACTTGATGGTTTAAACGAACTACAACCCTGGGAAGTTGAGAAGGAAGACTTGAAGAAGGAGGTTAATGACGAAAAAGCGCCTATTGAATTGAAAATATTACCTTCTACTTTGAAGTATGTATTCCTAGATGAGACCGAAGCAAAGCCGATCATCATAAGCAACCTTTTGTCAAATGATGAAGAAGCCCGTTTGATCAATGTGCTGAAAAAAAATCAAGAAGCCATGGGTTGGACTCTTTCCGATCTAAAAGGAATTAGTCCTTCCTATTGCATGCACAAGATCTTGATGGAAGAGGATTTTAAGCCGGTAGCTCAACCACAACGCCGCTTAAATCCTACTATGAAGGAGGTTGTTAGAAAAGAAGTTGTAAAGTTGTTGGATGCGAGAATGATTTACCCGATTTCGGATAGTCCATGGGTTAGTCCTGTGCATGTGGTTCCGAAGAAAGGTGGAATTACCGTGATCCGCAATGACAAGGATGAGTTGATCCCTACTAAAGTTGCAACGGGGTGGCGAATGTGTATATTGATTATAGGCGGTTGAATACCGTAACTCGAAAAGATCATTTTCCACTCCCGTTCATGGATCAAATGCTCGAAAGACTCTCGGGGCAATAATACTATTGTTTCTTGGATGGCTATTCCGGGTATAACCAAATTGCGGTTGACCCGGCCGATCATGAAAAGACGGATTTCACATGTCCGTTTGGAGTTTTCGCATACCGAAAAATGCCCTTTGGGTTGTGCAATGCACCGACGACTTTCCAACGATGTGTGCAAGCCATTTTTGCCGACCTTATTGAGAAAACAATGGAAGTCTTCATGGATGACTTCTCGGTATTTGGTGGTTCTTTTAGTCTATGCTTGGCAAACTTGAAAACGGTGCTTGAAAGATGTGTGAAGACCAATCTTGTGCTTAATTGGGAGAAGTGTCACTTCATGGTGACCGAGGGGATAGTGCTTGGCCATAAAGTCTCTTCAAGAGGGCTTGAAGTTGATCGAGCTAAGGTTGAAGTGATTGAAAAGTTACCTCCTCCGGTGAATGTGAAGGGAATCCGAAGCTTTTTGGGGCACGCCGGGTTCTATCGGCGCTTTATCAAAGACTTCTCAAAGGTGGCTAAGCCTTTGAGTAATTTGCTAGCTAAGGACCAGGTATTTCTCTTAACCGATGAATGTTTGCAAGCTTTTGAAACTTTGAAAGAAAAATTGGTTACCGCTCCAATTATAGTCGCTCCAAATTGGAATTTAAATTTTGAGTTAATGTGTGATGCAAGCGACTATGCAATCAGAGCGGTATTAGGCCAAAGAAAAGAAAAAAAAATTCATGCGATACATTACGCAAGTAAAGTTCTTAATGAGGCTCAAATTAACTATGCCACCACTGAAAAAGAATTACTTGCGAGAGTGTATGCGCTTGAAAAGTTTAGGTCTTATCTTATAGGGTCTAAAGTCGTAGTGTATACCGACCACGCGGCGATTAAATATTTGCTCACCAAACCGGATTCGAAGCAAAGGCTCATCCGTTGGATCCTCTTGTTGCAAGAATTTGATGTTGAAATCAAAGACAAGAAAGGATCGGAAAATTTGGTGGCGGATCATTTATCCCGCTTAGTTAATGTGGAGGTTACCGCGTCAGAGAAGGAAATCTGGGAAGAATTTCCTGATGAAAAACTGTTCAAAGTTCAAGTTAGGTCGTGGTTTGCAGACTTTGCGAACCACAAGGCTAGTGGTTTTGTGCCTCCCGACCTAACTTCGAACCAAAAAAGGAAGTTTCTTTCGGATACCAAGTATTACGTATGGGATGACCCGTACTTGTTTAAGTTAGGTAGTGATAACCTTTTAAGGAGATGCGTTACTGGCGATGAAGCGCAGAGCATCCTTTGGCATTGTCACAACTCGCCTTACGGCGGACACTATAATGGGGTGAGAACGGCCACTAAAATCCTTCAGTCAGGATTTTATTGGCCCACTATTTTCAAAGACGCACATACCCATGCGCAAAGTTGTGATAGTTGCCAGAGAAGCGGTGGGATTGGTAAGAGAGACGAGATGCCTCTCCAAAACATCCAAGAGGTCGAAGTATTTGATTGTTGGGGCATCGATTTTGTAGGACCATTCCCACCCTCTTATGGTAACGAGTATATGCTTGTCGCATTTGATTACGTTTCTAAGTGGGTTGAGGCGATTGCCTCACCTCGGGCGGATGCGAAAACGGTAATAATTTTTTTGAAGAAAAACATATTTTCCCGTTTCGGAACCCTCCGAGTGTTGATAAGTGACGGAGGGTCACACTTTTGTAATGCACCGTTGGAAAGCATTTTAAAACATTACGGTGTATCACACAGAGTGGCAACTCCATATCACCCACAGGCTAATGGGCAAGCCGAGGTCTCTAATCGTGAGATTAAGAGAATCCTCGAAAAAACTGTGTCAAATTCAAAAAAATAGTGGTCACAAAAATTGGATGAAGCGTTATGGGCATACCGTACCGCCTTTAAAGCTCTAATTGGCCTAACTCCTTTTCAATTGGTGTTTGGTAAAACTTGCCATTTGCCGGTCGAATTGGAGCACAAAGCCTTGTGGGCTCTGAAATTTTTAAATTTTGAAAATGATTTGGCCGGTGAGAAAAGGAAGGTGCAACTGCTTGAGTTGGAAGAAATGCGCAATGCCGCATATCACTCAAGTTGGTTGTACAAAGAAAAGGTAAAAAAATATCATGACAAAAAGCTTTGAAAGAAAGAATTCGTGCCCGGACAGTTGGTCCTACTGTTCAATTCCAGGTTGAAGTTATTCCCCGGAAAGTTGAAATCAAAATGGTCCGGGCCATTTCGGGTAAAAGAAGTTAAGGAGTACGGAGCTATTGTCATTGAGGACATGGAAAAGAAGGACAGTTGGACCATTAATGGCCAACGTTTGAAGGTTTATCTTGGCGGTCATGTGGATCGCGAGAGCTGTGCTATTCCTTTGGATGCTCCTCTGTGAGCATCGCACCGTCGAGCTTATCCGACGTTAAACAAGCACTTGTTGGGAGGCACCCCAACATTGTAAGTATTTACAGTTTTTCTGTTGTGTCGTATTGGGATTCCAATTGTTAATACTTGCTGAATGTACCAGGAATACTATTTTTGAAAAAGCAAATGCTGTCATGCTCGCTAGATGCTCGCTAGGCGAAGCAGTAGCGAGCAGATTCGCTAGCTGCTCGCTAGGCGAAGCAGAGGCGAGCGCTGCGTGGCAGCACTTATTTGATTATCAGCAGGCCACTCAGTTTGGGCCCAAACACAATTTTCCTTTTTACAATTCTGCTGAAGCACTCTCACGAACACTCACAAGCACTCTCTCACATCTCATCTCTCTCACAAACACTCAAACCCTAAACTGAAGCATTGCAAACCTCACTGCATTTCAAATTCAATCAATCTATTTTACTAAGGTTTGCCCTAATTCCATTTCTTTATGTTTGAACTTTGTAAATTTCTGATTTGCATGTCCTTTAGGGTGAATTTGGGGGAATGGGTACTTTAGGTTTTGCATGTGGGAAACTTTAGGTTTTGCATGTGGGTTTCGAATTACATGTATCCTAGAACGATTCTTTTCTTGATAAATCATTTTGTTCTGAAATAGATACCATGAGAACTTGGGTTTTGCCAAAATTTCACTGTAAACATTGCAGAACCCAAAAACCCGTAAAGTTCGCTAGCACCTCGCTAGGCGAACCAGTGGCGAGCATTCGCTGCCACTTCGCTAGGCGAAGCAGCAGCGAGCATGACAGTAGTTAGAATTCTGGTTTTGCTTTCTAATCTGTTTTGTGTTTGTGTTGCCTCCTCTCTATGTTTTGCAGATGGAATCCAGATCTGGAGCTTCGAAAAAGAGAAAGGGCGGGAACACTTCCCGTCCCGTACCAATACAATTCGACACCGACAAGTTTGTCGGGCCAAAGCAAGTCGCAAGATATATTGCTTTGGAAAAACGAAAGATTTTACCGGAAAAGAGATTCTTAATCAACCCTGAAGGCACGAACCGAACATTCGCCGGGTTGATCAACAGCAAAAAGTGGGATCGGTTAATATCCCCCCTGGAGCATTACGATATCGCAACGGTGCGTGAATTTTATGCGAACGCACTGCCGGATGATGACGAGCCATTTACATGGACATCTAGAGTGTCCTGCCGTCCTGTTGCGTTCGATCGGGATGCAATTAACCGTGTCCTGGGTGAACCGCTCCAACTGGGAGCCGAGGAGAGAGACACCTATCATCAAGAATTAAGGCTTCACTGGGATACTGATGCAATTTCTGCTGCCCTGCTTTTGAGAGGGAAATCAGTTGAGCTGAACCCATCTGGGGTTCCCATGAGATACCATAGGGAGAACATGACTCCCTTGGCTCAACTGATTCTTTTGTTGGTTCTTACAAACATCGCACCCAAGTCTCATACTTCTACAGTGCCGATCCCAGTGGCACACTTGGTACACAGCATCCTCACTAACGTCCAGATTGATGTGGCGAGGATTATTGCTTATGAGCTGAAGTCCGTGATTGAAAGCGGGCTAAAGTCGGGGGCACGAGTGAATTGTCCCCTGGCTTTCCCTTGCCTAATCATGAGTTTGTGCATGCAAGCGAGGGTGAGGCCACCCTCTAGGGGTCAAGTAAGGATCCCGCCACCCATTGATGACCGTTACGTGGCCAAGTTTTGCAAACCAAAGAATGTACGAGGTAGTTCAGCTGCTGAGGTTACCGGGGCTTCTGATGGTCCTGGTACTTCTACTCTAGGATCCGATCCTTTCCAGCAGGCTGTCTGCAACTACAACTGGGACTGGATGGCGGTAACTCAGCGTGCCATGCTCGATATGCACGATTCTATGCAGCTGTTACAGCTGCAGGCAAGTGACCCCTCTGGTGATCACTCATTGATAACGCGTGAGCAGTTTCTACAAAACGCTAGCTGGCCTGCGGACAGGCCTGTGTTTGGAGAGGGTGCGGGTGCTGGTGCTTCTTCTGGTGCTGCTGATGGAGATGATGATGATGAGGCTACCGGTTCTGAGGCCGGTACTGATGAGGGTTATGAGTCCGTGGAGGGCTAAGTTATTTTATTTTTCATATTATGTTTTATTTCTATTGTATTTTCAGACTTGTGTATTTTGATTTTGGCTATGTACTTTTGGGGTGTTTTGTCCCCCATGAACAAATTTAAATTTTGAAGTAATGTTATTATTTATGTTTTAAATTTCTTCTGTTTTAATAAATTTTTGGTTGGTTGAGTGTCAAACCTTCTAGATTGGTTGCTCCTCAAAGAAGTATCCAATGAAGGTTCATCCGAGCTTGGATGGCAATGATAAAAATAAACAAGTGAATAATGCTAAGGTACATGGTTACCTCCGGCTAGAATTTTAGAATGCACTAAGAACTTTACTCTTTTTTGTAATTGAGTATTGTCTTTTTGCAACATAATTGAATGAATGTTTCATCTAGGACTTAAAACCACAAATTGTGAGGAAACCTCCATTTTACACTTAAATGCTGGATTCTAATAAGCTTTGTTGATTCATTTGATTCATGCTTTGTCTTTTATTATTGTGAATATGTGGAAGCAATTAGAAATGATCAAGGCACTTGTTTTCTATCGAGCACAACCAGTTCCAAATACAACTTACCTGTGAGTGTAGCACCTCAAATTTGCACCTCCCATTTTGCACATACATTTTCATTTTAGGTCATTAACATTGCATTATCATTTGCATAGTCAACAGTCATCAGGCAAGATCAGTCAAGACTGGTAAAGAGATCCAGTTGTGCAAGCAAGCAAGTGCATTTCCTATGGAAGCAAAGCCCTAGGGTTGGTTCAATGTGTTCATGTGACCTAGGGATCATTTTGAAGTGGTTAGGCCAAAGGTTGGATGTTCAGAGATCATCAGTCAAGATGCAATTCATCTGAAGCCCTAGGAAGTCAACCAAAGTCAACTATGCATTTAATCATGGATTTGAAGGTGGGAGATGGTTAGAGAGGCCTCATTCATGTCCATACAAGTCTCATTTGACATTTCAAACATCAACAATGAAGAATTTGAGGTCAGATGAAAAGTTTCCAAAAATAGTAAGTGACATGTAATTTGAAATTGCCAAAAATGGAAAGATTTTCTCCTCAAGATTACATCATCAAGAAAGCTTCAAATGAAATTTTGTCCAACATGAAAGTTGAAGATCTTGTTCTCCCATTTCCAAAAAGTCCAAGAACATGAATTTCTCATGTATGGTTGAAAAGATATGGATCAATCATTGCCAAGCTAATTTGAACTTCAAGAATGCATAACTTTCAAACCATAAGGCCAAATGGAGTGGTTCTTTTTTGTACATTCATCTCTTGACATGCAATATCCAATTCATGCATCATAAGCCATGCATTTTGATCACAAAAATATTTGACTTTTCATTTGAATTTTGGAGGGAAAGTTTGAATTTGAAAATTAGGCCTTGTTTTCATATTCTAGCATTGCATTTGGTTGCCAAACAACATTTCAAGTGGATTAAAACAGAATTTCGTGCACTGTTCCATTGCTTTTCCACACATGAGGTGCATTGGCCAATTTGCATAAACACTTGGTTTTCACTAATTCCAATTGCATTGGCTTAATTAGGATTAAGAGCATCATTAGCAGAGCATATATAAGTGAAATCATAACAGAAAATGGGATTAACACTTCATAATTTCCAGATCTGAAAAATCTCTTCAAACTTTTTCTCTCACTTTTCATCAATTGCTTTCACATACATTGCCTTGTTCTCGATTGGTTCATGATCCATAAGTATTGTGGAGGTAGATTGAAGCAAGATCCATCAAGTTTCATCAAGATTCGAAGCTGTTGAAGTTCAAACTTATCCATGGCAGTTGAAGTTTCTGGACAAATCGTGCAAGATTGAGCTATCATTCTTCATCCATTCATCCACCTAAGCATTGAGGAGCATCTGTTTCTGCATTACAAGACCTGATTCGAGCAATTCCAGTTCTGTAGCTTCTTGAAGGTTAGAATTCGAGTTCCTTAATCCTTGAAATGGTTGTATGCATGTTGTAGATCCTTCATCACTGAGTACACTGAGCTTTAGATCATTAATTTTCATGCAGTATTGTGATCGTTATGATGATTTGAAGTTTGGCATGTGAAACTTATTGTGTTCGATTTGCTTGATATGTGTAGAATTAGAATAAAATAATCATTGATCTGTGATGTATGATGAAAGACGAGTCCAATGATATGCGTATTTTGAATTTCTGTGGATGTTTGTTCTTGAGGATGATGAACACGATGAATGTTGATGAAGCTGCTAGGTTTTCGTTTTCCAGAACCAGTTTGATCCACTCCTAGCGCGTTTTGCATGTATTTTTATGTTAATGGACATGCATTGGTCCACGTTGTCGTTGGCTTGGCATTATGATTGGCTCGGAGCGCTTGCCATTGCCACATAGATTAATGAAGCGCTGCGTTTTGGCAGCCAACGCGTTTCATTCAAATGTACACACCGTTCGATTCTGGCCGAGGACATTTCCAAATAGGCCATTTGCATTTTATTTCCATTTCTCATTCATATTCATACATGCTTCATCATGTTTTTTTTTTATTTTTCCATTCACTTCCAAAATTCATAAATAAATGATTAATGATCCAAATCATGTGTGGATTTTTGCATCTTGCTCCTCATCATGTCTAGTATTTTTTGACTATTTTTCCAGAAATTGTGCACGGTTGAAAAATGTTTTGGCTTAGGGATTGTGAACATGTGTGTTTTCTTGACTTTGTTTGCCATATGCTTTGTGAAATGATGAGTTTTCATCCAATGCTTTTGAAATTTGGTATGCTTAAACTAGACATCTTGCTGGACATTTTGGTGTTGAGTTTGCATTTTTAGCATTTATGGTTGTTGAGATATGATCTGGTTAATGTAGGTGTGACATTGTGTGTCACACCTTTGCTTGCTCAACTTGATGAATTTCTTTGCCATGCCAAATAAATGCCAAATGATGTGATTTTTTGTATGATACTTCTTATGGATGTTAGGATTGCTCAGAATTTTTGTGGAATTTTTGGATTGATTTCTGATTTGTTTGGTATTTTTCTTGCTGGATGACCATTTGTGGACTTTTGAATAGTCATGAACTTCAATGATTTGTGAAATGCTGGTTGTGTATCCTATGAATGTGAAAGTTTCCACATTGTTTCTAGGAATATTGAAGTTTATTGTGGCTTTGGTTTGAGGTCTTTACCATTTGTCAATTCTGTTTTAGGCTTGTGTTAAGTTGATGTATCAAATTGTGTCCTATTTGAGCTTGTTTGTGCTTACCTTGCCTTAGGGAATTTGATTACCATGCTTAAACTTGTCCAAATGCCTTGATTTTTGGTGTGCTGATCATGTTATGTGTTCTATTTAGCCATGATATTTCTTGGAATTAATTGAATCATTTTGGAATTAATGTGCATTTGTTCATTCTGTTGCTTCAATGTGCTTCCAACTTGCATGCCTTGCCATGATTGATTTGTGAAATGAATTTGGTTGATGCTATTGACATGAGACTTTTTGGATGATGTTCTTAATTGGTTGAGTTTGATTCATGTCGATTTTCATGTTCTGTTTTGGATTATTTCCCCCTCTTTGACCCTAGGCCTTGTCCTAGTGGTTTGCCTCTCATGTTCGAGCTTTGGTTTCAGGTTAAAGAAGCACATTGCCTTAAGTGAAGTGGTTCACTCATTTGGATGGATTATTTGGTTGATGTTGGCTAATCTTGACTTGTTTTGTAGGTTGATTTTAGTTCATTTGAGTTGGGTTTGTGCCTTGCACATTGATGCTTGGCTTGTTTGACTATGTCTGTTGACTGTTGACCATTTAATTGTCTGTTTGATTTTTTTGAGTTGTATACTGATTGAGTTAGATTGTTTTCAGGTACATTAGTTGCTTAAGTTCATTGTGAACTTGCTTTTGCTTTGCTTGATAGCTTAAGCATTGAGGTATAACTTCTCTGACTTCATTTAGTCTGGAAGACCTGTCCTGTTACTTGGGCAGGCACCTGTCTGAAGTCCTCCTTAAGAGGCAATGCTTGTGTTTGTTTATCTTTGTGCCAAGCAGGAAAAGGCCTTTGATAAGGCAATTGGCAGATAAAAGAGATGTGTAATCCATCTCCTGCTATTCAGTGTGTCATCCCTTTGCTCACATTACATGTTGATGCATTGTGGATATTAACCCAAGATCTTTGTTGTGTCAGTCATATGTGGATAGAAGAGTTCCTACTTTCTGAACTCCCACTTTCATTTGTCTGAAGCTCTCCCAGGCCAGGGATAAGAGCTGTGGGGTCTTACCATTACTTCCCATTTCATCTGCTTCACCCTAACTCTCAATGTTAGGGTTAAGAGCTAACATCACCCTGTTACAGTGGCTTGTTTGTCGAGGTTGACATGACCCCTTGACTAAAGCCTAGCCTTGTTTGAGCCCCTCTGTTTGTATATAGTGTGTGTGCTTGCTTTGTGCTTCTGTATGACTGTTTGTGCTGTTTAGGATAGCTTGCTCCCTGTGCAAGTTAGATAGAAACTTCAACCTAGGACCATGGTGAATTTACATGATAACTATTAGGCTCGAGTTAGTCTCCCTTCTAGTTTGTCATTTCCCAGTCTCTGGTTAGGTTAGAAGTTCTTTCCCTGCGTAGGGGAACTACGTCGCCCTGATCCTCATACCAGATGAGGTACGTAGGCAGGAGATGAGCTGATCTCTCCGGGCGCCCTTTTTCTTTTTTAACCCTTTGTGTGAGTTGTTTCTCTTTTTCTGGTTGGAGTCCGATGTAAGTCCAGCGATTGGCATTCGGTTTCCAGTTTCTCTGTTGGAGTCTGACGTAAGTCCAGCGATTGGCAGTCGGTTTCCTGTGTCTTGTTTGTTTGTTGGAGTCTGATATAAGTCCAGCGATTGGCATTCGGTTTCCATGTTTTCCTGTTTGTGTGGAGTCTGACGTAAGTCCAGCGATTGGCAGTCGGTTTCCTGTGTGGTTTTGTTTGGCGTGCGTTAGCCGAGCTACGAGTGCTCTGATTCTTCTTTAGTCCGAGAAGATACGTATGCATAGGATGCGACATCCTAGCGAGCACGTTTCCCTGTCCCGAACTACGTCGACTCTGATGTCTGTGCCTGACAGACTACGTAGGCCCAGGATGCGATATCCTGCCGAGTTAGTTTCTTTTGTCTTTCCTGTGTCTCTTTCAGCCAGTGTGTGATGTTTGTGAGCAGTGTTTAGCAACCTTTATCCTTCCTTTTGTGTGTGGATCCCGTCGAGTACGACGGATGCGTAGGGGTGCTAATACCTTCCCTTCGCATAACCGACTCCCGATCCCATCTCTCTCTGGTCGCGAGACCATGTTTTTTCCAGGTTTACTTCGAGCGTTTCCTTTCCCTCTTTTGGGATAAATAACGCACGGTGGCGGCTCTGTTGTTTCGTTTTCCCGCCGGTTTTTTGCGTAATGCGACAGTGAGCAGAGAGAGTATTCGTTAACCCCTTTGAGCTTAAACAGTTGAATCTTAGCTTGAAATAAAGCGAGATTTCAAAAATCTTTTTCTTGAAACCCGGAAAATTTTGATAATTGTTCTTTTGCCGTAAAAAGTCAAGAGCATTCACTTAGGGTGAGTAAGAAATAAGTTGGGGAGAACGAAAATGAGAATCGGTAAGTGCCACAACTCTTGAAAAACCGAGCAAGCATAAAAAAAAAGTATATAAAATATAGAAAAGAGAAACATCTGTTTTGTAAATATGATGTGAAAGAAAAGAAAAAAAATAGAGAAAATAAAAATGAATGCTTGCTTGGAAGAAAAATAGTGAAAAACAAAAATTGAGTTGTGAAATAAGTGTTGTGAAGGTTTCAAATGAGAAATAAATGGAACGAAGTTGAGATGTGTGAATAATGTACAGTGAATGTCTCTTTTGCATCGGCAATTTCGTTTTCAATGGCCTTAGAAATGACCCTTGTTTGTTAACCTAACCAAGCTTCAACCGAAAAGCCCTTAGTGATCTTCGTGCTTCCACATTACCATTTATAATTGTTAGACATTGTATGAATTGAATTGATTTCTTCATTGTTTGTTGGAGAGTGAGATTATTCCCGCGGTTGCAAACGCGTAATTTCTTTAATCCTTATTCGAAGAGGAGAGATAGGGTGATTCATTCAAGATAATATTGTTGTAGATAGATACATATTTTGCATTGCTACTAAGTCTTAGTTCTTGTGTATTATTTTATTCTAACCGTTGGAAATTTGTATCTGCTGATTCGCTTGTGTTTGAGCCGTTTTATCCGATTTCGGAGAAACCTTTTTCTTAATGCAAATCCTCTTGTCCTTCAAGAGGCATACTTTGCTTGAGGACAAGAAAGAATCTAGTTGGGGACAGTTGTTAGATACCCAAAAGTGCTTATTTGAGCTATCAAATATGGGCATCTTTCACTCCGTTTCCTTGCTAAAGTGTTCGAAACAACCTTTGTTTTTGATGAATTGCAATACAATGATAAACGATCTTGGTACCTTTGATTTGTGTGTTATTGTGCAGGAATTAGGCATGAAATAATAGAAAATGAAGCCACAAGAAAGTTGGCAAAGGGACCAAAGAAAAGATGCATTCATCAGCTTGCTCGCTAGGCGAGGGCTGTGGCGAGGGGCTCGCTAGGCGAGCGCCCAACGAGAACCCAGCGAAAAGCTCCAGTATTTTACAGTGGCAAACATCAACAAACTCGCTAGGCGAGCTGCCAGCGAGGTGTGTAGCGAACACGTCCAGACTTGGTGAAAAGCGCAGCCAGCACTCACTCGCTAGGCGAGCCATTAGCGAGCTCCCAGCGAGCATTCCAGTAGCAAAACCTCTCAAGCTCGCTGGAGCGAAGGTTGAAGCGTGGGCTTCGCCTAGCGAAGGTTTTGTTCGCCTAGCGAAGGTTTTGTTCGCCTAGCGAACATGCCAGTCTGGCAAAGGTTATTTCTCTGGGCGCAGGTGCCTCAGGTGCCTATTTAGGGGCTCGCTAGGCGAGCCATTCTGCTCGCCTAGCGAGCATGACAGCTCAGTAGCAGCTCTATAAGTAGCAAGGGCTACATTTTGGAGCCATACTTTTGCACCTCCATACTTTTGTACTTTTTAGATATTTTCCAGCATTGCTCTGGGGATCTTTTGTGACCTAGAAATCATTTCTCTTCATCTCTTAACAATCTTTCATAAAAAGAAGGTGGATTCCCATCCAATCTCGATTATTCGACTCGGATGTTGATCAACCTTCTTCCGAAACTTGTTGACCAAGCTACCATGAAAATGAGTAGCTAAGTCCTTCATTTTGTCAAGGTTAGATGTAGATGATCATTAGCTTTGTGTGTAAATGGGATGATCTTCATTTGTAAACTCTTAAATGGTGAATATATGGTGGAAACTTTGTTCTTATTCAAAACTCTTTGTGTTGGTTTATGATCGAGAGATGTTTACCAACTCTTAACCTAGGTTTTCATCCGATCTTGTTCGTTAGCTAGAGATAGTAATGAATGATTTTTTTCACCATAAGGTTGAACCAAAAAAGTTGTCATTTTGATAGATTGTGTTAGAGATAAACAATGGATCAAAATGGGAAAACTCACAATGCGTGTTAGAGATAAACACATTGGGAGGACTTTGTGAAATAGTTTATCATCTAAAGGAGTTTATAAGTTTTGTTGATCGAACATATACATGCAAAGTGATCGTCAAACCCTAACTTTGGCAATATTTCTCAAATATTAAAACCAAAACTTTTACCGCATTTTATTACACTTTTATGCAAGATACCGTGACAAATACCAAAACCCCATTGTTACCTTAAGCTAAGAATTGAAACAACTGTCGAAAGGCGGTGATATCTCACAATCCCTGTGGAGACGATAACAAAAACCCGACACTTACATTCAACACCCATGAAGCAAAGTTGTAGAGGAATTCAAATGTGACATTTGGCTCAAAGTAGATTCCAAAAATGTTGAGAAATGAGAGAGAGTTATGGTGTTTGGACCAAGTGAGATGCCATACTTGATTTTAGGTCAACCAAACATGTACCAACTTGTGATTTCTTGTATCCAAAGGCCCAATGATGAACACTTGAATACCAAATAAAGGAAACTTGATTGTCCCTTGAATAATCTTGATAATTGCTTGAAAATTGGATGGAGATGGCATGGAAATAAACACATGAACCATACTTGAACCAACTTTGAAATTAGGAACCAAACTTTAACTTCTCTTGATCAAATGATGTTGAATGAAGCTTAACATGAATGTGACCTAAGATTATAGGTCATGCCTTGAAGTAAAAGCTCTTGTGGCCCACTTGTTAACTAAACTTTGACCTTGGGAATCAAAACTCTAATTTAGAAACCAAGCTTGATCCTTTGATTGCAAGTCCCTACCTTGTACAATAAAAAAAGGAAATAACACATATTAGTATTTTGAATAAGGTAAGTAAAGTTAGAATGCAAGCAATCAAAAAGGTAAACACAAAGGGTGCTTGATGATCTCCACAGAGGAAAACCCAAATCGGTAAAGGTTAGAAGGACACCATGCTTGTGATCTTGGTTGAAATGAAAATGATATGATAGGTGGAATCTTAGGGGTAAAATTAAGGTATGACAGCTGCCCTTATTTAAGTTTCTTTTATCCGGAGAGATGAAGATTGGAAATATTCGTATCGACATGATTGAAGAGACTTAAATACAGAAGACCCGATTTTTAACCCTAAGATGTCGGGCGATGCTTATGATATGAATGCAAATTCTCAGCCTCTACGAGGAAGACGCTGCGTCAGACACACTTTGCATAAACGAACTGCAAATCCGATACTATTGGAGAAAAACTTGAAGGGAGTCTGACAGGGAGACCAAACTCACTGGGGAACAAAACAACACCACAAAGGCATATGCTAAGGAGAAAACCAAAGCACATCCATAAGCAAAAGAGATAGCAAACAACAGTGGAAGACTCCACTGAGGAATATGCAGTCAGGAAAAAAAACACTGAACTTACTAGGGGATAAACCCTGAGCAAACTGTTGAAAAAGGAATTACTACCAACTCATAGTTGAAGGTAGTAAACATGATCTGAACATAATTCCAACTCATAGATAAAGGAATTGACAATATTTGAATTGATAACAAACTTCTTATAACTTCTAGGCTTAAACCTGGAATGAGTCTCACCTTCTTCTTTAAACAAGTGTAGGTGTTTAATTGGCTGCATTGTATGGTAAAACACTAGCTGGATTCTAATGTCTTGACTGATGTCATGACATGGTGTGAAGGTGTGACTGCATTGTAGGTTAGAATATCTAACTGTACTCTGATGTCTTGACTGATGTCATGACACACTTGAGTAGTTTACTGCAGGATTAGCTAATACAGGATTTGTTGAATGTCAAATTGGATGTGGTGACATTCATCCCCGTCAGCAAATACTGAGGAATAGAACAGTTGGTGTTCTGTTAGAACTCAGTGTTTAATTCCAGTCTGGTTATCAAGGAAATACCAGACCTGGCATAAGGCCTACTGTCTGAATGTCAAACTGGATGTTATGACATTCATCATTGACAGCATATACTGAACAATAAATAGAGTGGAGTTCTGCTACACTTCAGTATGTTTCTTAGTCTGTTCTTCAAGAGTAAAACATAACTGACTTAAGGCTAAATGTGTATATGTCAAATTGGATGCTTTGACATTTATTATTGTAAGCTCCTAATGTAGAATGGACAGGTTGGTCCTGCAAATTTTGTACAGTCTGTTTTCAGAAAAAACAGACTTAGCATATGGTCCTTGATGTCAAGCTGAATGTTGTGACATTCATTCCTGACAGCATATGCTATATTGTAGGTTGTTTAGTTTTTCTGTTTCAGCTTTTTCTCAGGCTATTCTTCAGGGATTCAACAACTGAGAGAAAATCCAGGAAATCAACAACCAAGCTACATTTAATGAACCTAACAAATAGCCTATTTGTTAGTAACCTAGATGTGGAATTTAGGGAAACTCGGGTGACCTTAAATTCAGGAGAATACAAGTGCAAAGGCCCAAGTACTGCAATATAAAAGGAAGTCGTTCCTTCATTCAGAACTGGGGATTTTGAGGCGTGAAGATTTAGTGTGTCCATCATACTTCACTGCTGTATTTTTGTGAGTCTTGTATTAGACATATCTTGTAAACCAAGCTGTTATCTCGTAGATGATTGCTTTGGTGTAGGGTGTTCATTGAGTTGTAAGTGTTGTGTCACTCTAAGCTTTTAAGCGTGAGTGCTGTGTATCTTGATTAAAGCTGTTAAGCACAATCAAGAATTGTTTGAAGTGTGACTTCAAAATTGTATTTAATATTGATTAAAGGTAGTAATCACTGAGGTGATTGAGGGGGAGTGAGTAGGAACTCTGATCTTAGTGTAAGATTGAAATTGCATTGGGTAGGGATTAAGTGAAGAGTTGTAAACGGGTGAGTTTAGCTTTGAATTAATACTACTGATAGTGGATTTCCTCCCTGGCTTGGTAGCCCCCAGACGTAGGTCATGTTGGACTGAACTGGGTAAACAATTACTTGTGTTATTTACTGCACTTACTTTTAAGTTCTGCATAATTCTTGTCTGTGCAGAATTGGATGTCATAACAACCCGTGTGACATCGAAAGTCTGATAACTAGAATTTCAATTGGCATCAGAGCAGGCACCCTGCCTGTTAATTTCTGGGTGAGATCTAGGGAAGTTACTTTCTAGTACCATGGACAAGGATATAGGACACTCAAATAGACCACCCATGTTGGATGGCTCTAACTATGATGACTGGAAGCCTCGTATGATAGCCTTCTTAAGGTCTCTAGATAGCAAAGTCTGGAGAGCTGTCAACAAAGGATGGGAACATCCAACGAAGACAGGTGAAGATGGAGTCAGTGTGCAAATTCCTGAAGAAGAATGGGACAAGGAGCAAGAGGCATTAGCCCTTGGAAATTCTAAGGCCTTGAATTCATTGTTCAATGGAATCAGTAAGAACATCTTCAGGCTGGTACACCACTGTGAGCTAGCTAAGGAAGTTTGGGATACCCTCAAGATAACTCATGAAGGTACTTCCAAGGTGAAGATGTCCAAACTTCAGATGCTGACCACCAAGTTTGAAAATCTGAGGATGAAAGAGGATGAGACTATTCATGACTTTCACATGAATATTCTTGAAATTGCAAACACCTCTGGTGGATTAGGTGAGAAAATGGCTGAAGAGAAACTTGTAAGAAAGATTCTCAGGTCCTTGCCTAAGAGATTTGATATGAAGGTCACAACCATAGAGGAGGCTCAGGACATCTGCAATATGAAGGTGGATGAGCTCATTGGTTCTCTCCAAACCTTTGAAATGGGCTTGTGTGAGAATGCAGAAAAGAAAAACAAAAGCGTAGCTTTTGTATCTAATGCTGAAGAGGAGTCAGAAGCAGGATATACTGGAGGTGATGAAAGCATATCAGAAGCCTTAGCCATGCTTGGGAGACAGTTCAACAAATTCGTGAAGAAGATTGATCAAAGAGGTAGACCTAATGTCAAGAACATCTCGTCTGACATCAAGAAAAGATCAACTTCTGAAGAAAAGTTCAACCAAGGCAAGGGAATCCAGTGTCATGGTTGTGAAGGGTATGGACACGTCAGAGCTGAATGCCCTACTTACCTCAAGATGCAAAAGAAGGGACTAGCTATCACATGGTTTGAAGGAGATTCTGAAAGTGAATCTGAAGGAGAATCTGCTAAACATGTCACTGCACTAACCAGTGTTTGTGCCTCTGATGATGACTCAAGTGCAGATGAACTGACCTTTGATGATCTTGCTGCAGCTTATAAGAAGCTGTGTGTCACCAGTGCAGAAGTGCGTGTACAAGGAGAAAAGCAGAAGAAACTCATCAAGGAGCTGGAAGATGAGAGACAGAAGCATCTGACGGCCATAAAGGGTCTAAATGGTGAGATAACCCTGCTGACCTCCAACCTGAATCAGATGACTAAATCCATCAGAATGATGAATAAAGGAACTGACACCTTGGAAGAGATCCTAAAGGTGGGACAGAAGTCTGGAACCACATCTTGTTTAGGCTTTGGGAAAAGATCCTCAGCTGAACGCAAATGCCCAAAGGCTAAAGTTCAGAAATTCAAGCGGAGGTCACATCCAATGTCTCAACATCGGGGAGCCAGGATGAATAATCATCAGAAGAGGAAATTCCAGAAATGGAGATGTTACCACTGTGGTAGGCTTGGGCATATAAAAGCCTTCTGCTACAGGCTTCAGGGTTACCCGAACCAAGTCCCCCATGTCAGGCCTAAGCATAAGACATATAGGCACCATGTCTCCAACAAGAAGAGACAATGGTGTGCTAGGTTAGCTCACACAGCTCTAAGGGCTTCTACCAAAGAAGACTGGTACTTTGACAGTGGATGCTCAAGACATATGACTGGTATGGAAAATCTATTGGTAGATATTCAACCTCACACTACCAGCTATGTGACCTTTGGTGATGGTGCTAAAGGAAAAATAAAAGGTGTGGGTAAGCTAGACTGCTCTGGAGTTCCAAAACTGAATAATGTGTTGTTAGTAAGAGGACTAACTGCAAACCTCATCAGCATAAGCCAACTGTGTGATCAAGGGTTCTATGTTCAGTTTACTAAGGAGCTATGTATTGTGACGAATGGTGACAATCAGGAAGTTATGAGAGGATCCAGGTCCAAAGATAACTGCTATCTGTGGGAACCTAAAGTCTCAAACTTCTCCACAATCTGCTCTTCAGCCAAGGAAGAACAGGAGGTGAAGCTGTGGCATAGACGCCTTAGACATCTCCACTTACGGGGAATGAAGAAGATCATATCCAAGGAAGCAGTCAGAGGAATTCCAAACCTGCTTATTGATGAAGGAAGAGTCTGTGGAGAATGCCAGGTGGGCAAGCAAACCAAGATGTCACATCCGAAGTTGGGACATCCTACAACTTCCAGAGTTCTGGAACTGTTGCACATGGACTTAATGGGACCTATGCAGGTTGAAAGTCTGGGTGGGAAGAGATATGCATACGTGGTGGTTGATGACCATTCCAGATACACGTGGATAAGCTTTATCAGAGAGAAGTCAGATACATTTGATGTCTTCAAAGACCTGTGCATCAGACTCCAAAGGGAAAAGGACAGTTGTGTTGTCCGAATTAGGAGTGATCATGGTACGGAATTCAAAAATTCCAAGTTTGATGAGTTTTGCTCGTCTGAAGGAATAAGTCATGAGTTCTCCTCCCCTATAACTCCCCAGCAGAATGGGATAGTTGAAAGGAAAAATAGAACTATTCAAGAATCTGCCAGAGCTATGATTCAGGCAAAGAAGCTCCTTATGCACTTTTGGGCTGAAGCTATGAATACCGCGTGCTATGTTCACAACAGAGTCACCTTGAGAAAAGGAACCTCCTCCACTCTGTATGAAATATGGAAAGGCAGAAAACCCACTGTGAAGTACTTTCACATCTTTGGAAGTAAATGCTACATTCTCACAGATCGTGAACAGAGAAGGAAACTGGATCCCAAAAGTGATGAGGGTATATTTCTAGGATACTCCACTAACAACAGAGCTTACAGAGTGTTCAACTACAGGACCAATGTCCTGATGGAATCCATAAATGTTATTGTGGATGATAAAGAGGAAGGAATCGATGTCATAGAGGATGCTGAAACATTCCTTGACAGTTCAACAGACATTCCAGTCAAGTCTGAAGAAGTACAAGAACCTCCTCCTGAATGTGAAGTAAATGCAACCACCAAAATTCCATCTATCAGAATTCAGAAAGACCACCCTAAGGATCTTATCATAGGGGATCCCAATAGTGGTGTGACTACCAGGTCAAGGGGAATAAGCTCAAATTCCTGTTTTGTATCCAAGGTTGAACCAAAGAATGTGAAAGAAGCCCTGACTGACGAATACTGGATCAATGCCATGCAAGAGGAACTTGAGCAGTTTAAAAGGAATGAAGTATGGGAGTTAGTTCCGAGACCTGAAGGGACCAACATCATTGGTACCAAGTGGATCTACAAAAACAAGTCTGATGAGAAAGGAGTAATTACTAGGAATAAAGCAAGACTAGTAGCTCAAGGATACACTCAAGTTGAAGGGGTAGATTTTGATGAGACGTTTGCTCCTGTTGCTAGGCTTGAGTCCATCAGATTGCTGTTAGGTGTAGCATGCATTCTGAAGTTTAAACTGTTTGAAATGGATGTGAAGAATGCATTCTTGAATGGCTACTTGAATGAAGAAGTCTATGTGGAACAACCTAAAGGGTTATGTGATCCTAACCAACCTAAGCATGTGTACAAGTTGAAGAAAGCCTTGTATGGGTTGAAGCAAGCTCCTAGAGCATGGTATGAAAGGTTGACCGAATTTCTGACCTCAAATGGATACATAAAAGGTGGGATAGATAAAACCCTATTTGTGAAAGATGAAGAAGGGAAAATCATGATTGCTCAAATCTATGTGGATTATATAGTCTTTGGTGGAATGTCAGAACAAATGGTAAAACATTTTGTTCACCAAATGCAATCTGAGTTTGAAATGAGTCTGGTTGGGGAACTGACTTACTTTCTTGGAATGCAAGTCAACCAAATGGAGGACTCTATGTTTCTCTCTCAAAGCAAGTATGCCAAAAACATAGTTAAGAAGTTTGGTATGGATAATGCTAGGCACAAGAGAACTCCTGCTCCTACTCATCTAAAGTTAACCAAAGATGATGGAGGGCCTAGTGTTGATCAATGTCTGTATAGAAGCATGATAGGAAGTCTACTATACCTAACTGCAAGTAGACCTGACATTTCTTATGCAGTTGGAGTGTGTGCTAGATACCAAGCAGAGCCTAAAATGAGCCCCTTGAATCAAGTCAAAAGGATTCTCAAGTACATCAATGGGACTTGTGACTGTGGGATGCTGTACTCACATGCTTCTGAGCCTGTCCTATCTGGGTACTGTGATGCTGACTGGGCTGGGAGTGCTGATGACAGAAAAAGCACATCAGGTGGTTGTTTCTTCTTGGGAGACAATCTCATATCTTGGTTCAGCAAGAAGCAGAATTGTGTATCCCTGTCCACTGCTGAGGCTGAATACATAGCTGCTGGAAGCAATTGTTCCCAACTGGTTTGGATGAAACAGATGCTCACTGAGTACAATGTCACTCAAAATGTCATGACATTGTTCTGTGATAATCTCAGTGCCATCAATATTTCCAAGAATCCCATCCAACACAGCAGGACCAAACATATTGACATTAGACATCATTTCATCAGAGATCAGGTGGAAGACAAGGTGATTACCTTGGAACATGTAGCCACTGAACTTCAACTGGCTGACATATTTACAAAGGCTCTGGATGTTACTCAGTTTGAAAACTTAAGGGGCAAACTGGGAATATGTCTCTCTGAGAACTTATAGCAACCAATGATGTTTGGAATGTATTGTTTAATATCTTTGCCTATTAAACAATTGGAACTATGCTCTGATTGGTCAACAAGTCATAGCTATGCCACTTACAACAAGTGTGGCAACAAGAGGATAAGGAGATATCCTAACGTGACGCGGCCTATGCACCTGCAGGAGTTCAAGGACGCTGTTCATGCAGGAGTGGTTCTGGATGTCAGAAACAAAGTCATGGCATCTGATATGGCTGTACCTACTGTAAAGCAAAAGTGGGTGATTACCTGATCAAAGCTGTGAAGCAAGATCAAGTGGGTGCTAACTTGGTTGAAACTGTGAGGCAAAACCAAGTCTGTAATTCTGTCATTTGTGTGGTCTGTAATTTAAAGTGTTGCTTTGGCAACATTTTTGACAAAAAGGGGGAGTAACAGGTGATACCCCAGGACAACAGATTATTGTGACAGATTCAAGATTCCCTCCCCTGCAGCTGATGCGTGATGAAGTTTTTATTTAACTTCTGTTTGTGTGCTGATGTATGTGTGAAGTTTTTATTTAACTTCCATGTGTGTGAGTGTGCTGCCACTCTGAGTGTATTAGCTAGGTCTATTTCCTGCTAGATGTGTGATTTCCGCTGCTATGAACTCTGTTATGGGGATCAAAGTGTTTTAGCCAAAAATTTGCCAAAGGGGGAGTTTGTAGGTGTTTAATTGGCTGCATTGTATGGTAAAACACTAGCTGGATTCTAATGTCTTGACTGATGTCATGACATGGTGTGAAGGTGTGACTGCATTGTAGGTTAGAATATCTAACTGTACTCTGATGTCTTGACTGATGTCATGACACACTTGAGTAGTTTACTGCAGGATTAGCTAATACAGGATTTGTTGAATGTCAAATTGGATGTGGTGACATTCATCCCTGTCAGCAAATACTGAGGAATAGAACAGTTGGTGTTCTGTTAGAACTCAGTGTTTAATTCCAGTCTGGTTATCAAGGAAATACCAGACCTGGCATAAGGCCTACTGTCTGAATGTCAAACTGGATGTTATGACATTCATCATTGACAGCATATACTGAACAATAAACAGAGTGGAGTTCTGCTACACTTCAGTATGTTTCTTAGTCTGTTCTTCAAGAGTAAAACAGAACTGACTTAAGGCTAAATGTGTATATGTCAAATTGGATGCTTTGACATTTATTATTGTAAGCTGCTACTGTAGAATGGACAGGTTGGTCCTGTACAGTTCAACAAATTTTGTACAGTCTGTTTTCAGAAAAAACAGACTTAGCATATGGTCCTTGATGTCAAGCTGAATGTTGTGACATTCATTCCTGACAGCATATGCTATATTGTAGGTTGTTTAGTTTTTCTGTTTCAGCTTTTTCTCAGGCTATTCTCCAGGGATCCAATAGCTGAGAGAAAATCCAGGAAATCAACAACCAAGCTACATTTAATGAACCTAACAAATAGCCTATTTGTTAGTAACCTAGATGTGGAATTTAGGGAAACTCGGGTGACCTTAAATTCAGGAGAATACAAGTGCAAAGGCCCAAGTACTGCAACATAAAAGGAAGTCGTTCCTTCATTCAGAACTGGGGATTTTGAGGCGTGAAGATTTAGTGTGTCCATCATACTTCACTGCTGTATTTTTGTGAGTCTTGTATTTGACATATCTTGTAAACCAAGTTGTTATCTCGTAGATGATTGCTTTGGTGTAGGGTGTTCATTGAGTTGTAAGTGTTGTGTCACTCTAAGCTTTTAAGCGTGAGTGCTGTGTATCTTGATTAAAGCTGTTAAGCACAATCAAGAATTGTTTGAAGTGTGACTTCAAAATTGTCTTTAATATTGATTAAAGGTAGTAATCACTGAGGTGATTGAGGGGGAGTGAGTAGGAACTCTGATCTTAGTGTAAGATTGAAATTGCATTGGGTAGGGATTAAGTGAAGAGTTGTAAACGGGTGAGTTTAGCTTTGAATTAATACTATTGATAGTGGATTTCCTCCCTGGCTTGGTAGCCCCCAGACGTAGGTCATGTTGGACTGAACTGGGTAAACAATTACTTGTGTTATTTACTGCACTTACTTTTAAGTTCTGCATAATTCTTGTCTGTGCAGAATTGGATGTCATAACAACCCGTGTGACATCGAAAGTCTGATAACTAGAATTTCAACAAGTCTTCCACCTAGAAAGGGTAACAAACCTCTCATGACTTACCATCTTCAACCTGGAATGGGTCTCAGTTTCTTCTTTAACCAAGTCTTCCACCTGGAAAGGGTAATAAACCTCCTAAGACTTCAGGTTTTCAACCTGAAATGGGTCATAGTTTCTTCTTTAACCAAGTCTTCCACCTAGAAAGGGTAACAAACCTCCTATGACTTCTGGTCTTCAACCTAGAAGGGGTCTCAGTTTCTTCTTTAACCAAGTCTTCCACCTGGAAAGGGTAACAAACCTCTCATGACTTCTGGTCTTCAACTTGGAATGGGTCTCAGTTTCTTCTTTAACCAAGTCTTCCACCTGGAAAGGGTAATAAGCCTCCCATGACTTCCGGTCCTCAACCTGGAATGGGTCTTCACTTGCTGGAGATTTATGTTTTAACTCTGATCGGGAATCTCAATAACCTTTTCAAATAAGAGACAACGACCTATTAGAAAATGAGTATGTGCTAACTTTGATCTATTGAGTCACAATAAGCTTCTATGTCGGGGATTGACTGAAGAGATTTCCACTTTCCATTGAGATAAGGATTGATATTTTAGGAACAAACAAGCTTCTCAAATAAGGAAACTGCCATTTGCCGTTGAACAAAATCTCAGGGAGATTGCTGAAGCGATACTTATTAGGGAATTAGATTCTTCATTCATTGAACAAGTCTTATCCTCTGAGGAAAACATGATCCAAAAGGTGTAAAACACACTTTCTTCTTCATTTATGTTTCCAATATGAGGAAGTCAAAAAATACTGCAGGGGACCAAAGTTTAATCCAGGCACAAACTGGAGAGAAACGGTCAAACAAGACTCTACCCAACGAGGAATGAACTTGACTGCGGATTTGTTCCATCCAGACAAATGAGTTGGGGAGTAAAACTTAAGTACAATTCTTCCCATGAGGCACAATCTCGGTGGGGAAATAGAAGATAAACTCTCTTTTATGGGGAAAGTACAACCAGGAAAATAGATTAGAGACACCAAGGACATGCGAATGAGCACGAAAATGCCTTCGGCTATGCATTGCAATTATTTATGAATGCCAAAATTCATGCAATGTTATGCTTATATTAATAAAACACACACTAAATAAACTGGGATACCAAAGTTATCAGCAAATTGAATACTCGACCAAATCTTAACTAGATGAAGACTCTGCCACAAAGTTTGTCTTCTGCCACATCTTCCAGGACAAAAGATTCGCTGGGGAAACTTGAAACAAAAATCTTCAGGAATTAAAATCTCTCTAAGGGTGTAGAAACTTTTGCTGGCTTTGTTATGGGAGAACCCTAAATCAACATTGAAATAACAAAATTGGTTGGAGGAAATCTACTATCTGACAACAAATCCGTTGGAGAAAGTAAGATTATCAAACCAAAGATATCCACATGATAATCCACAAGAATTGTTGTATTGGGGAATCCGAATTTCATACTTCAAGACTTGATCAATCTCGAACAAATGCTGACGTTCCTTTTAGTTTATTCAAAAATCAAAGGAAAGCATTTTGTAATTTTCAAAAGCATGTTTATTATTAAACCTTTGTTTCAAAAATTATTATCCAAAATAAATGACATTTTGCGAAAGAAACAAATATAAAAGAATTGAAATTAATTGGCAAAAAGTCAGGATTTTATTGATAGAATGGTAGTCCACAAAAGGCGTGACTCTATGGATCATTACAAAGTTTGGAAAATGGTAAATGGAAAGGTTACATTGAAGTACAATTACCATTATTCTCCCTAACAACTTTGAATTCCTATAATTAAACTTTTGTTGAGAAAGATTGAATTGGGACTTCCTGATCGATAATATTAATGCTTCAAGTGATCGAGCTTTGCCTGATGTAGTTACTTGCTATAAAATCCCTAAGTTTTGCCTAGATTGCCCGTTCGGGTTTTCAATCTATCGAGATATTTCTGTTTATGTCTCTAATTTTTTCCTGGACCGTCCTTTCGGGTTTTCAGCCCACTGAGACGCTCATTTTTGCCTAAGTCGCCCTTTCGGGTTTTAAAATTAGCAAGTTGTTCATTTGATTATTTAGGAAAAGTATTTCTTGACTCCATCGCCATTCACCAGACTGTGGAGCTCCTCACCATCCATAGTTGTAAGAACCAATGCACCTCGAGAGAAGGCTTTCTTGAAAACATATGGGCCTTCATAATTGGGAGTCCACTTGCCTTGGGAATCATTGTGGGGAGGCAAGATCTTTTTGAGAATGAGGTCACCTTCTCTGAATTCACGAGGAAAGGCCTTCTTATCAAACACGTTTTTCATGCTCTTTCGGTATAATTGACCATGACATAAGGTTGTCATTCTTTTTTCTTCAACTAAATTCAACTGGTCATATCTGTTTTGACACCATTTAGCTTCAGTCAACTTGGCTTCCATCAAGACTCGCATTGATGGGATCTCAACTTCTATAGGGAGCACTGCTTCCATGCCATAAACTAAGGAGATATGGGTTGCCCCTGTTGAAGTGAGGAAAGATGTTTGGTATCTATTCAAAGCAAAAAGAAGCATTTCCTGCCAATCTTTGTAGGTTATAACCATCTTCTGCATGATTTTCTTGATATTCTTATTTGCCACTTCAACAGTCCCGTTCATCTTGGGTTCGTAAGGTGAAGAATTGTGATGCTCAATCTTGAAGTCTCCACAGAGTTCTCTCATCATCTTGTTGTTCAGTTTTGAACCATTGTCAATAATGATCTTTCTTGAAATACCGTATCGGCAGATGAATTTATTCTTGATAAATTGGACAACCACTTGTCTAGTCACATTGGTGTATGTTGTTGCTTCGACCCATTTGGTGAAGTAATCAATAACTACCAGGATGAAACGATGTTTGTTTAAAGCTTTGGGATCAATCATGCCAATCATGTCAATTCCATACATATAGAATGGCCACGAAGACAAAATAACATTAAGTAGAGTTGGAGGCACATGCACCTTGTCCGCATAAATTTGACATTTATGACACTTCTTGACAAATTGACAACAATCAGATTCCATTTTCAATTAATAGTAACTGTCTCTAAGCATCTTTATATCCATAGGATATCCATTGACATGAGTACAGAAGGATCCTTCATGAACTTCCTGCATTAACATGTCTACCTCGCGTTTATCCACTCATATGAGCAAGACCATGTTGTAATTCCTTTTGTATAACACATCCTTATTGAGAAATAATTTGTATACCCAATCTTCTAAAGGTTTTCTTATCTTTACTAGATGCCCCAACTGGGTATTCTTGACTCTGGAAGAAACACTTGATATCATGATACCATATTTTATTGTCCACTTCCTCTTCTACTGCAAACACATGAGCATGCATATCTAAATGTATGATCATAATTTATGGTGCCTTATTATGGAAATTTACCCTGTACATGGAGGAAAAGATGGCTAAAGCATCTTCTATTTGATTCTCCTCTCGAGGTATGTGATGGAAATTGACTTTATCAAAGAAAGGCAACAACCGCCTAGCGTAATCTTTGTATGGAATCAAACCCGGATGACAAGTTTCCTATTCACCTTTGATTTGATTGATAACTAATGTTGAATACCCAAATAAATTTAGGATCTTAATCCTTAGATCAATAACTTCTTTGAGGCCAAGGATACATACCTCACATTCTGCCATATTATTTGTACAATCAAAACATATCCTTGCAGTAAAAGGAATACGAGAACCTCGAGGAGTGATTATAATTGCTCCTACTCCATGACCATATGAATTAGAAGCTCCATCAAATACCAAAACCCATCGGGATCCAGGCCCTGGTCTTTGTTTAGGACCTAGTTCAACACAATCTTTAGCCATAATGGCCATAAGATCCTCATTCGGAAAGTCAAACTGGATAGGTTGATAGTCTTCTCCTCGGGCTCAAGCAGCCGAGTAATTTTTCTGGAATATCACTGTCTTCATCACTCTTTTCTTATACTCCATATAAAGGGAATTCAAAGTTGGGAGAGGGCACAAGGTCATTGTTTTCAATGGGTTTATTGTTCATTAATCTGCACATGATTTATGTTTTGCTTTAGAAAACAGACAAATTTGAAAATGATATGCAAAATCTGATTTTTTTTAACAGGTTTTTTTAGTTACCATTTTCCAGAAAAAAGAAAAAAACATTGTATAACAAAATGTCTTTTATTAATTATCTTAAAATTTGAAGCAAAGGGCCCCAAAATAATGTCAATTTCACCTTGGGTAGAGTGAAAGGAAATTTTTGAAAAAACAAAACAAATTACTCTGATAAATGAGCGACACTAGGAACATCCACAGCAGTCCAATTTTGACTAATCTCTTCATGCATCACAAAGAAAGGCCATTCTGGATCTGAATCTCCTTCACTGATGGCAGCAACGATTTGATCTCCAGGGTGATCTCAAGACATTTCAGGTCATGATATTTCCCACTACACCATCAAATTGATCCACTGTTACATCATGATCCACATACGCTTGCTCTAACACCTTCATCAAAGATTTCCGATGAGCCTCGAAGTTCAGCAATAAAGCTAACACCAATATTTTTGACGAAGTCTGAATGAGTTGATCTACCACCTTGTAATCACTTCTTCTAATTAACCTTAGTAATTCTTCGGCATCATCATTCTTCTTATGTTCATTAGACGAGCCAACGACCATAGGTTCTTGATTAACCACAATAGGATGTTTACCATGCACTTTCTTACTTGCTGACACAGAATCAACCTGTCAGAGAGGTGTTGGAGCAAATATACGACTACTTCTAGTCATACCACTGACATCTTCTATATTCTCGACGGATCGAGTTGCTTCAATCATTACCTCCTTACCATCTTCCAACATAATAACATTATACCTCTAGGGAACAACTTTGTCGGAATCATATGGAATCGGTACATACAAACAAATTATCAAGGGAGTTACAACACTTTCCTTGCTCAGGTAAGTGATTTCCAAAGGCTTCGAAATATAAAAATGAGGAACAATAACAACTACTTACTCCTCTTTATGCTTAGTACTGACCTATAAAATACCCTGGTCCATCAAGCCCTAGATATCTTTCTTTACTAACGCGCATCCTTCAAGATTTTGTTCACACAATTGGCAGTCTGTATGGTCATCTCTGAACAAACCAGGCATGCATAACTTGGCATACATATCAATCAAATGAGTCTTCACCAAATTAACATCAGAAATCAAGTACTCTTTTGGACAAACTTATACCATGCTGACAGAAGGTCCACCATGTTTTGGTAGAGGATTAACATGCACATTAGTTCAGGAATCTCGGAACTTCAACAAACCGTTCTTGACGAGCTCCTAAACTTTTTCTTTCAACTAGAAACATGTTTCAAAATCATGCCCTGATGCTCCCTGATGAAAAGTACAATGAGCTTCAGGTTTATACCACCATGGAAGTGGGTTTGGAAATAGCCGATGGAGATCTAGTTTTAATCAAACCATTTTGCAACAAAGATGGACACAATTCCGTATAAGTCATAGGGATATGATCAAACTGACTCTTCCTGGGAAAACAAGCTTGTTGATTCTGATTAGACTTTTGATTCTATTGACACTGCAGTTGATAAGTCTGAACAACAGGAGTTGGACTAACCACCAGATATACTGCATCAATATTAGGTTGCTGATTATACTGTTGTTGAGGTTGGTTCTGATGATTAATTCCATTTTTGGGTCTTCTCTTCCTTCCCCCTTGAGAAATAGCATTAGTATCCCCTTCTTTATTTTTCTAGAAACTGTTGTCATACTTCTTCGTTCCACTTGATGAACCTGCTTATTTTGTCAAACAACCCCCTCTGACACCTTCTTCCAATCGGACTCCCATACCAACCATTCCAGTTAAATCATTTGGAGCGCTAGCAACCATACTCTCATAATAGAAAGAACTCAAAGTTTTAAGAAACATCTTTGTCATCTCCTTCTACTCCATCAGAAGGTTAATCTGAACAATAACTTCACGCCATCTTTGAGCGTATTCTTTGAATGATTCCTTATCCTTCTGTGACATGGAACGAAGTTGGTCACAATCAGGAGCCATGTCCAAATTATACTTGTAATGACGTACAAACGCCTCTACAAGGTCATTAAAATAATTGATATGAGCACTATCCATCCCCATATACCACTTCAAAGCTGCACCAGTCAATCTGTCTTGGAAATAGTCGATCAACAACTTATCATCATCAGTGTGAGTAGCCATCTTCTGACAATACATAGTCAAATGACTCTGAGGACAAGAATTACCCTTGTACTTTTCAATGCCAGTGACCTTGAATTTGATAGGGATCTTGACATTAGGCACTAAGCACAAATCATAAGCATTACCAAATAAGTCTTTCCCCTTCATAGCTTTCAACTCTTTCTGCAATTCTTGAAATTGACCCTAGCATTCATCCATTCTCTCATAAACATCCGGATTCTCACTGGGAGCAATGTGATAGATAAAATCCTCTACTTGGGGCACAACATGGACAACTGGAGGAGGGGTGACGATTACAAGTTGAACTGGAGGAACCTGATTCACCAAAGGAGCTTCAGTAGCAGGGCTGAAATTCTCTAGCATATAATTAGCGGCCTACCCCAAGGATAACCAACAGGCATCTGATTCTGACACGGAGATCCATTAGGTACAACAGATACAATAGAAGTTGTTACAATATCATAGATAACAACCACTTGAGGCTAAGACAGATGTGGAGGCTGATTCTGAGTTGCCACCAAAGATTCCAACAAAGCAGTCATTCTGTTCATTCCTGTTTTCAAAGAATTCACGTCCTCACAAAGTTCTCTTTGCTCTTGCTGAATTGTCTCCATCTTTCGTCTTGAGTTGGAACGAGTATAGTACCTGTGGGTCAGCTTGTCTTCTATGAAGATGAAGGAAAATGAATGAGACTCTGAAAAACACTTGCGAAAAGCAAGACTGAATGATGCAAATTATGCTTGAAATGCAATGTGCAAATGATTGTTTTCAAGGAACTAAGGATTTAAAAACAGTTTGCAAACATCATAAGTAATAACACATTAAAATAAAAACTCAAACTTTCATTTCATTAAAATATCTGGAAGGATTACAATTTCAGTACATGATTTCAAAGCAATCCTAAACAAAAGACATAAACTAAGGCCTAGAATCTGAGGGAACCATAACTAAAGAAGATCCTTCTCCATGTTGCGACTTCCTCTTGAGCTTCTTGATCTGAGCTTCAAAAGCAATCTGCATGTCAGCTTTTTCTTTCAAGATCTTGTCAATAACATCTTTCCAAGCACCAGACCTAGCCTTTTGCTCCCTATTCATTTTCTTTCCATGTTGTTCAATCAAACCGTCCTTCTGGTGAAGCATATAATCTTTCTCCTTAAATTTCCTTTGTAGTTCTAACTTTTTCGCATTTGAAACATGAAACTTGCTCTCCCAAGCATCTCTTTCTTGCTTCAGCCGAGCTAAAGCAACTTGGAGTCCTTTCAGATATTCAACTGGAACAGGAATGAGTCTTATGACTTTAGAGAACATAGGTTCTTCAGGAGGATAAGGCATCTTGATCTTAGCAACTCTTGCTTGCACCCACTGAGTGTAAGGCTCCAAGGCAACACAATCTCTATTTCCTAATTTATCATTTCCTTTCATGTGAATCTTATTCCAGACGCGGACTATCTTCTCCTTTAATCCCTTGATATCAACAACTTCTTGAATTAAGAACCCTTCCAATAGAATATTGCTTGGTTTATCCTTCATAGCGTACCCAAGCTGACTTCGAGCCAAAATTGGATTGTAGTTGATACATCCTTTTGTACCAAGAAGAGGTATATTAGGGAATTCACGACAACTGTCAATAATCTTCATGTCATCATTAACTCTAGAATACCAAGTCACATTTGCATTGGTGAGAGACATGATCCTCTGAGACCACCTCAAACGCTTCTTGTTATCCGTGAATACGCTGGACTGCGACAAGTTCGAAATAAACCACAAGTACAATAAAGGCGCACAACACATAACAATTCCTTCGTTCTTCTCTGTTCTGTGATGGATAAAATAGTAGGTATCTATGAGCAAAGTAAGAACTAGATTTTGAATCAGAAAGATACATATAACATTGATATCCATAAAGTTGTTAACATTAGGGAACAAACTATGCCATAGATAAGCAAAGCGATAACAACTTCGAAAGCAACCATACTCCCAGCACTAGCAAGAGTAGCAATATTTTCCATCAAGAACTTAGCAGGTAGACCAAGAATACCTCCTTTAGTCACAAGATTAACATCAATGTCCCTTTTCTCGAATGCATAACCTCTCTAATAACATGAAACTTAGGAATCTCCTCTAAACCACTGAACAATATTTGATATGATATAGGCAAACCTATGTAATATGAATACTCATCCAAAGTAAGTACAAGCTGATAATCAGGGAAAGTGAAACATCTATGCGCTGAATCATAGAACTGAACAAGGTGTTCAGAACTCCATCTTCTACATCAGTATTCAACACAGTAAGAAGTCTTCCATACCTATCTTTGAAATCAAGAGGACAAGCCACCAAATATCCAAGCTTCCTTAACTCTTTCAATTCAGGACGTTTGAAACGTAGCTAATGCATGTTTCTCCTTCCAGAGTCCATACTCAAATTACCTGCGATGTTTGCAAATAAAATTCCTAAGTTCCTTGAAAACCAAGTGAAAAAAAGATGTTCATGAATGCATGGATGCATGATTATGCCACAATCACAAACATGGGAGGGGGGGGGGGGGTCTCAAAGGTTCAACATCACGAGTATGGAGTCAGGTGGACAGGGTGACAACCATTTCGTTGGGTGTGCTCTATAGCTTTGGATGTCTCAAATAGTAATCAGGTTCTAAAAAAGTTCCCAAAGTCGTAAGTTCATCTTTAGGATATTATCGGTTTAACGACTTGCTTGTAAACCAATAATATTCTAAATAGAACCTCGTCTGAGTATAGTATCATGTATCAACCCGACGAGGCCTACGCCGGAAAGGTCACCACACTACATCTTAAAAGGCCAAGAGGGGTTAAAGTGTTCTAAGGTCTCTCCAAATCTCGGACTCTGAGGTCAAAAATAATAACAACATTACGACTACTCGCAAGACATTAGTACCTCCAAAGGGGTCTCATATGAGCGGGGTTCTCATGCCAATCTAACAAGGCCTAATGGAAATAAGGTCAACATGACTATACCACCATCCTAACTTAAGTGCACTCAATTTAGGGTAGGGGACTTATCTCACCACACAGAGATAGCCAAGCACCCCCACAAAAATAGAAAACAAAAACAAGAACATAAACACAGATAAATAAGCTAGGCTTAACCCACTTAGAGACTGGTCCCTAGTAGATTCGCCATCTATCGTGGCGGGAAAAATTTGAGATTAAGCTACTGATTAACTTAACTTAGAAAAGAAAGAGTCACCACCAAACTTTATTATTTCCAAAGGGAATATGAAAAAGGTCGAACAAAACCCATAAAAGGTAAAACAAAAGATAAATATGGATACAGGGGTTGGTTATGCAAGGGAAATGTATTAACACCATTCACATCTATGGTACTCCATAGGAACCACTTGCAAATCTTTGTTTATGAAAAAGTCGAGTTATTTGTTGATTGATTTTAATTTGAAAATACATTTTATCATATTCGAGTGGAAAACTCAACTTACTACCCATAAGTATGAGGAAATGAGCATTTTCATCATCTTGATATGAAGAACTTTTACTTGGACTTTCCCACAAGCACGTCTTAACATTCAAGTGGAAAATGTCAATCATTTCTCAACATATTATAGAAGTATAGTGGTTTGCATCACTATAAGAGTAGACTAATATCGAATCTTTTAAAAAAAAGCTCTTAAAGGAAAGTGCACAAAGGCACAAAAAGAAGTTTGATGAGGTTTATCTTTTTTAGAAGTTTGAAAAAAATGTTTAAGTATGCTCAATTGTTTTAGCATTTATTGAGAATTTTTTTTTCCGAATCACTTAACAAAGTCAAGGTTTATTAAGAAAAGGTGTGAAGTTTGAAAACAAGAGGTTTTTGAAATAGGCTGAGGTTTTGAAAATTGAAGAAGTGGGAAGGACATGAAGACACTATTCTAAAGCATAAAGTAAATGACATGAAATAAAAGGTTTCATTGTAAGGTAGTCAAAGAGAAATACTTTGTGTGTGCAAGTCTACTAACCACAAGATGGAGCAAGCATTTGGCATTTATCAAAACAAGCATTCCTTTCCCTTTGGATTGAGCCAAAAGATGAAAAAAGCACATAAGTAGATGAATATCAAAAGATCCAAATGAATAACAAAGCCACAAAAAACATCTAAGTTTTGAGTTGAAGATCAAAGGGTCCAGAGGGATCACAAGGTCTTAGATACCACTCAAAGCAAAGGAAAGCACTAAGTCCTAAGGTCCAAAGTCCAAAATACTTATCAAGCAAGGGATAGTAACATAAAGTCTATAAGATCAGATTAAAGCTTTTTAGGATTTTAGCTATGTAAGACCCTAAATTTTGACCCTATGATCCCTCATGCTATCTCATCATATGCATTAGCCTTGGGATCACACCCTGGTAGCCTCCTTACCCCTCATTCATTGAGTTTGCATTGGGAGATATCACCAAACACTTTTGATTGTATCATACTTTGTTTTTCATTATTTACTAACCAAAATACCAAAAATATGTCAATGTGTAGTTGAACTCTTTTGTAGGTAGTGTGTATGCTCACCCATGCTCCATCAAGCTCATATCTAGGGTTTGAAACCCTCAATGCAAGGAGTTCAATCAATAAATGGTTTACATTGGTTTTAGGCATCATATGTGTATCCCCTTTATCTTCACATATCATTTTGATCAAGAATTAACCAAGAGTTTGAAGCTTGTTTACCTTGGAAGCCCTAATTCATCTGGGTATCTTGTGTGACTTCCTCAACAAGTTTCTTCAACATGTGATCAAATATTTCAAGGGATACTTCATATTACATCATCTTATGCCTATATCATCATCCATGAGTCCCAAAAGTCAAGAGAATATCAAGCTAGCAAGATGGTTCATGGTGGTTGACCAGAGAAAGTCAACTGGTCAAAACTGGGGTTCCCTAGACCCTATCTCCTACAATTTTTGTCATATGAAAATGATTACAAGAGAAATGTTACTCAAAATTATATTCCAAACAACTTTCATGTTTAATTCAAGAGTTATTTTTTCTTGGAAAGTCAATTTTTATGGTGAAAGATTATAGGTCATTTTGTCTGAACCCTAGTTTGGAGGTCAACTTCCCAAGACCATAACTTGCTCAATCTGTATGAGATGAAAGCCATTAAAATTCCATGATCAAATTAAAGATGTCTAATTCAACTTTTATGTTTGGAGTAAGTTCAAATTCAACTTGAAAATGCATGTTCCAAGAGGAAACATTATAGGTCATTTTGGGCCAATACCATAGAACAAGTGATTTTCCTCAACTTCTAAAATGTATAACTGCTTCATGCCAAATCCAAATGAGGTAACATTTGTGACCAAATTGAATAGGTTTGAAAGAGTTACAACTTTTATGAAGGAACGTTTTTCATTTCAAGTACATAGAAAAAGTTATTTAAGGGTGAAGAAGTGAACATTTGACTTGGGACTTAGAAAATTTTCAAAAATGTTTGATTTCCCAAACTTCAAACTCAAAATTCATCATGATCCAAGCATCAAATCAAAAAGTGTTCAACATGAAAGTTGTTCCCTTTAACCTCACCTTTCCAAAAAGTTTAAGATCACCTCATTTGGCTAAAGAATAAAGGACATGCGCATGGGTGCAATGTGAGGTACCATTTGGATGATTTTAACTTCCACATTTCATACACAAATGCATGGCCACGTGACATGATTTCATTATGATTGTCACTTGTTTTTGTACTCGAATACATCACTTGATGGGCCTATTACACGCCCATGCAAGCATGCAAAGAGAAATACTAAAATTGGAAATTTTTGGAAGTGTGTGGAAATGAATCTCTTTGGCTATAAATACAACCTTCATTGCTCAGAATTAAGGACCCCATGCCCAAGCTTTGAACCGGCAATGCAAACCGTCACCATTAAAGGATAATCTTGAAGGTTTTCATTTGAAAACCGAGCTTCAAATCTTCTTCTGTTTTGATATTGAAACTCCAAGAGTCCAGGCCATTTCTTGATCCAAATCATTTCCTACAAGCTTCTGAAACAAGGCCAAGCACAATTGGAATCACGATCAAGCAAGGTTGAAGCTCCCTCGAAGGTGATTTTTCAGAATTTTCATCTCTTCGAATCTCTCTCAATTCTTCACCATTCTTTGCGATTTTTGGTTGGCTGAAGTCCTACCAATGTAGGTGTCATACCCCAAAATTTGCCCATTAATATCACAAGGCATTTTTCAAAGCATTCCAACTTGTTCTGCAAGACATTGACCTTAAAGGAACAAAAGCCCAGCTCACAACAGGCCCAATCCAGAAAATGGCCCAAACTGGCCTGCTCGCTAGGCGAGCAAATCCTTCGCCTAGCGAACGTTCGCTGCACGCTCGCCTAGCGAACGTTCGCTACACGCTCGCCTAGCGAAGCTGACAGATAACAAAAAATTCTGGGCTTCACTCTGAGCCCATTAGGTCATGAAAAAGGCATTATAAATACCATAACTCCAGTCAGAAAAAGGGAGGACGAAAAACAGACGAAGACAGAAGAAGAGGGACGGAAACCCTGGCATAGAAACCCTGGAGATTAACTCAAAGCATTCCGAGTAAAGAAACCCTGAAGGCCGCTCATCCGCTCCGAAGCTACCGCCTCCCAATTCAATCTGATTTGCCAATCCAAAGCTGCAATTCCATTGCAAACAGGTTTACATTGCTATTATCGCATTATGTTCTTAATTTGCATATGGCATTATGATTGAATTTATGAAAAGGTCTTAAGTTTTGCATGTGAATTCAAGTATGTATGAATATCTGGAATGCTTAACCATGTGATCTATGTAATGGATGCCATAAAGTGTGAAGCTTGCCGACAGTATACTGTTATCAAAACCAGAATCCGCAGCCGCTCGCTAGCACATCGCTAAGCGAGCATACAGCGAGTATTCGCTAAGCCTTCGCTAGGCGAGGCAGCCGCGAATCTGACAGTAGCCGACTTTTCTGTTCTGATTTTTCACTCATATTTTATCATAGCCAGGCATTGTTTATCTGATCCTATTACTGTTGTGATTTCTTTTGTGGTGTAATTCTCGATTGCACCCTGATTTGGTATTCTGACATGTTTGCTGAGTTTTGTAAAGGTTCATATATCCAGGAACAGATCGCTTGATAGGTATTCCACTTTATTTGTGGGATACCCTTGGGGAGATTCACTCTAAAATTACTTAATTGATTTTAGTGTATTGATTTTAATATGGAGATCCACCCTAAATTAATTAGCTGATTTTAATGTATTGATTTTAATGTGGAGATTAATCCTAATTACCTAATTGATTTTAAAATACGGCCTTTAAATATGTGATCTTGGACCTCTCTTTGCTGCCCTACGGTATTACGGTATAACGGTCGTGTCCCGCGAATGTAGGGATACACTTAGCAAAGACCCTTCGGTTAAATCATCATAAAATAAATCATGGTCCCTCGGATGTTGCCTTCGAAAATACGATTTTGTCCCTCGATGACCCTTCGGTGTAGCCTACGGTTAAATGATGATCGTCCCTTCGAATGCTAAGGTATCCTTACAACTGTTGCCTTCAATGACCTATCGATGACCCTACTGTGACCCTTTTACATCCAAAGGATAAAACTACTTACTTCTCAATAGTAAGGACAGTTTTACCCTCATAAGGATAGGAAATGCCCATAACGACCTTAGGAAGGTATAACTCTCAATTACTGGATCATAACCTAAAACATTTTCCACCCCTCACACTTTGCAAGTCCTAGAAAATCACCACTTGGTATACATTCATACTAGAATCATTACCAAGTTATATTTTTCTAAACTGTTTTTCAAAATCAAACGAGATAAATACTTTGTATACATTCATACGAGAATCATTACAAAGTTAAACTCTCTTTTCGAAAATTTTTTAAACAATTCACCAACACTTTTCAGACAAAAATATAAGTGATCCAGCAATTAAGAGCCCATGGATAACCATGGATACAAAGGGTGCTAATACCTTCCCTTTGTATAATGTACCTCCCGAACCCAAAATCTATTGAGGTCTTTCCTGTTCTTTTCCACCTTTCCTTATTGGATAAAAGAAAAGTCGGTGGCGACTCTTGCTATCCGCGACATTGCGATAAAAAGCAAAATACCCCAAGTCAGTTCACCGTATGACAGAACTGGCGACTCTGCTGGGGATGATTACAAGAGAGGTTACCTTAAAAAACAAGATCACTTATTTAAAATTGTCTGATTTACTTTTAAGGGATTGCTTGGGTATTCTTGAGTGAAAGATCCTACACCCGGATCTAGTGTACCTTAGGTAAGTAGCAATAGATCATCGCGACTATCCGGCGTATACTGGAATGGTTAAAATGATGGCTACGGTTAATGTGACACTTTGGATGTCCTGATGTTCCTCATGTTTACTTGAGGAAAAATTTGGCATCTGCGTGGTGTCATTAAAGCATTAACCAGACCTTTAGAACCCTAATTGACTCATCCTGGCCATTAGAAAGTAGTGAGATAACTGACTTCGGTTCCGACTGGGGTTGGTTGAGACTCGATACTACACTCCTTGAGATTGGACTTTAGGGAAGCTTCGGTCAACCACTTGGTGTTGCACTGAAGTGGACTTGAAGGAAGGTCAATGATTGGAGATCCTTTTAGAACCCGGTTACTATTCTAGGACAGGTTGAACCAACCAAACTTCAGTAGGGAGGGTACTTACCTATGGAACTCATGCAAGCCTTAAAACTTAGGAATGATTGTTGTGTGACTTGCTTGTGCTTGTTATTTATCATAACATCATAACATCATGGCATTGTGGCATTGTACTAACCATTTCGAGGACTTAGGGATTTAACTTTGCTCTATTTTGTAAAAAAAAAAAAAAAAAAAAGTTTCCTCTTTTTGGTAGTTTATGCAAAGTTAAATTCCAAAAGTCCTTGAAAACATTTCATACATTGCATAGCATAACATTGCATAACAGGTACTCTAAAGGGATCAGTGTTCTCACGGTTTTCCTCCAAACAGAAAAATGGACCTCGAACAAACTGTCAAGGATCTCCATGCTCAGAATGCTCAACTCCAGGAGATGATCTTGAACTTATCCAAGGGGCAGGAGGAACTGAAGGCTCTTTTGCTCGAGAAGAAGAAAGACAAGAAACCTGTGAGTTACATTAACCCGGGAAGAAGGCTTAAAGGACAGGCTGCGGGAGTCAAGATTAGAATTCCGAAGGATCAAGAAGAAGGGATAGATTCAGAAGATGAGAATGCTTATCCTTTCAGCCAGGAGGACGACGATGAAGATTATGAGAATGAACAATACTCTCCAAAAGATGCTAAGTATAAGTTGCTGGAAGAACGCATGCTAGCTATGGAAGGTCAGAAGGTGCCCGGTCTGGATTTCGAAAGCTTAGGTCTGGTCTCAGATGTGGTCATTCCCCGTAAATTCAAGGTCCCCGCTTTCACTAAATACGATGGGGCATCTTGTCCTCAGATGCACCTGAGAGCTTATGTGAGAAAGATTCAGTCGCATACCACTGATAGGAAGCTATGGATCCATTTCTTCCAAGAGAGTCTGTCTGGCACGCAGTTAGAATGGTACTATCAGCTCGAGAGCTCTGACATCCGCACCTGGACTGATTTAGCGACAGCTTTCTACAAGCACTACCAGTATAATTCTGAATTAGCGCCTACTCGGCTACAGTTGCAAGATATGACTATGGGATCTAAAGAAAGCTTCAAAGAATATGCTCAAAAATGGAGAGATTTGGCTGGCAGAGTCAAACCCCCTATGACTGATCGAGAATTAGTGGACATGTTCATGAGCATATTGGCTGGCCCATTCTACAGCCATCTATTAAGGAGTTCTTCATTGGGTTTCACTGAACTTATATTAACAGGTGAACATGTTGAAAGCGGCATTCAAAGTGGAAAGATACAGATGGCTACCTCTGATCCTCCGGAGACTCCTAATGTCATCATTGCTCCTCCGTCTAATCATGACGAGACTGTCAATGCTGTAGAAGATGCTGATAACGAGTGTGACCTGGATAGCTGGATTTTCCTAACAATTGGTGACGGACTCAATAATTGGAAGGCTGAAGACACTATCCCGATTTCCTTTAGTCAGGAATAATTGTTATTGCTATTTTAGTGCTTCAAAGCATTGTGTCTATACCCGGGGCATAATAGCTAATTTTTCAAGGGTTTTGTCATTTTCATAAGCATATTTACATTCAATAAATCAATGGACTTTTTGCATTCAAATATTGTGCTCTTTATCTTTCCTGTCATTTTTTCAAACAAGCTATGTTTTCTTGCACACACTCACGTAACAAATTCCATATCCATACCCACTCTGGATCCTGTTGATAATAGTTCTGCTACTGTTCATTATGACTTTGAAAATCCGATCTACCAAGCCGAGGATGGAAGTGAGGAAGATTGTGAAGTACCTGAGAACTCGCTAGACTGTTACTACAAAAGGAAAAGACCATACAGCCGCAAGAGGAATCAATTGAGATTACAAATCTGGGTACTGAAATAGACAAGAAAGAAGTCAGAGGTTTCTTGGGACACTTGAATTACATTGCCCAATTCATTCCACACTTGACTGCTACCTGCAAGCCCATCTTCAAATTACTAAAATCAAGAGATGGTATGGAATGATGAATGACAAAATCAAGAAATGTCTCCAAGAACCTCCAATTCTGATGTCACCAGTTGAAGGAAGACCTCTAATCATGTATGTGACCGTGTTAGAAAATTCAATAGGGTGTGCTGGGGCAACATGACAAGTCTGGTCGAAAAGAGCATGTCATACACTACCTTAGCAAAAGGTACCGACTGTGAAACAAGATACTCACAGCTCGAGAAAGCTTGCTGTGCTTTGGCCTGGGCTGCTCGCCGACTGTAGCACCTCAAATTTGCACCTATCATTGTACATACCATTTCATATTAAGTCATAGCATATCATGATCCATTGCATAGCATTTGCATTGTCCCCAGTTGCCTCAAGTGCAAGCAAGCAAGAATTAGGTCAAACTGATCAGGAGATCAGTCAGCCAAGCAAGCAAAGGAATTTCTCATTGAACCAAGGCCTTAGGGTTTGCCCAACAAGTTCACATGACTGGGAGGTCTTTTTTGAAGTGTTCAAGTCAAGGGTTGAAGCCTCAATGGTCATCAGTCAATGCACAACCAGGTCAAAACCCTAAGCAGTCAACAATCAGTCAAAGCAGTGGATGGTGGCCATTCTTGTGGAATTTGGGCACCATGGTCAATAATCAAAAGTTCATACAACTTGAGACATCATTTGAAGTCAAGTCCTCAAGGAATTAGGGTTTGGAATTCATCAGAAGAGGCTCAATCATTCAAAACCCTAGAAAAGTCAAACCTGGTCAACAGTTGATTTAATCAATGATTTGATGAATAGAATTGATTTGAAGAAGCTCATTCATGCTTGTATAAGCCTCATATATCATGTCAAACCTCATCATGGAAGAAAATCAAGTCAAATCAGAAATTTTCCAGAAATAGCAAGTGGACTTGTAATTTCAACTGCCAAAAATGGAAACTTCTTGATCTTAAACTTACATCATGATACAAGCTTCAAATGAATTTTTGCCCAACATGAAAGTTGAAGATCTTGTTCTCCCATTTTCAAAAAGTCCAAGAACTCTCAAATCCCATGTGTGGTTGTCAAGATATGATCAAATCATTTTCACCAATTTTTGAACTTCAACAAGCCATATCTCTCAAACCATAAGGCCAAATTTGGTGGGGTTTTTTCCTACAAACCACATTTTTCATCCTCTTTCCAAAAATATAAATTTCATGACCTAAAACCTTACCATTCAAAATGGCATTTTTGGACCTTTTCATTTAAATTCAAAGTTTGACCAAACTTTGACTTTTTGATTTATGGACTTTTTCTTGATTTTGCCAATTGGGAAATGTTTCATATCCTATTTGTGATTTGCCCCAAGACTAAAATCATCATCATATCACCATTATGCTATCATTTGGACCAAAATGCAAAACTTGAAAATTGGCAAGAAGCTTCACATAAGTAAAATCAGTACAGCTTTTCACATGTACAACCAAAGCAGCATTTTGCATAGTCTGTACAGCCTGTGCCCAGCCCACTCGACCACAAACACACCTCCTTTTCACTTGCGCACACAATTAGCAAAATTGCCAATTTGAATCATTAAGCATAAACCAGCTTACCAATTGATTAAAGGAGCTTAAACAGACTACATAAAGCCTTGCCTCTGCTGATTGCAACCCTAGCTTGACAGCCACACGACCAAAAAATACTCTCATTCCCTCATTGTGCATTTTTGCAAAACAATATTTTCTGCAGAAACCATTCAAAGAAATCAAAGAACCCTTGCATCCTTCATCATCCAAACATCATTTGGAGCCTTGTTACAGCCTCCTTCACCAGCTGGAAGCTCCTCTCCTCGTTCTGTTTTCACCAAGGTCCAAACATGGCAAATCGTGATTCATCCAACTCCACACATCCTTGAGCTAAAGTCATCCAACCATTCATCCTTTCCAAGCATTTGAAGCATCTGTTTCGAGCTGTAACCACCAAAACAACACTGCACATCAGTTTTTCTTCAAAAATAAGTAAGTGATCGATCTCCATTATTTGCTGTGTCATGATATGTTTATGAAAGGTTTTCTTGAGCTGATTCCAACAAACTATAGCATGCTTAAAATGGCGGCGTCCTGGCCAAGTAATTTGGATTTTCATTTGTGTGTATGAACGCATTTTCCTTCGATTTGGTTTGTTTAAGTTGTTTTAATGGAAATGGCTACCATGTTTATGTGGTTTGATGCATGCTGAAGCTAATGATATGCTTGTTTTTTGCTTCTGGGATTTTTGGTTCATGGTCGATTATTGAAGATGATGTTGAATCCTGCTGTTTGTCTAAACCTAGTTGCCCAGAAAAATTTCATGATTATGCTTATGCTGTTGTATGTTTGGTTGAAACATGTTTGTTTGATGTTGTTGATGCTTGCTTGAAGACACCATGAACCATGCTGCTAAACCATGCTGATAAACCCTGTTACTTTTTTTTCCTGAAATCCAGCTCATGTATGTTGTTTTGCTGTTTGCTATATGAGTATCATGAATGTGTGTTGCCATGTGGTTTCCATATTGTTGTTTGATTTCGACATGATGATGAAGTAGGATGATGAAATCCCATGCTGTTTCGAAACCTAGCTCTGCCCAGCTTGTCCTTAAATCTTGTTTAGAATTTGTTTGGTGCTGTTGTTTAAAAGTTGCATGATGCTGTACCAATGCCATATTATTGTCTGATTTTGCTTGAAGTTGGTTTTATGAACATGAACATGATGCTGAATGAATCCTGCTGCTGTTGTTTGTTTTGATTGCATGAGCCACTACCACTTGCTATGCCATATGCCTTGCTGTTTATTTTTTCAATTGATGATGAGTTTTCAATGACAATGTGTATGCTGTTGTTCTTGGTCGAATTTTTGTTCTGATAACATGCACCTTGCTGCTGTGTTGAACCTCATGAATATGCCAGAAAATCCATGTGAAAATATATTGAATGCTGTTGTTTGTTTTGTTTCATGATGATAATAACATTGAGAATGCTGAGCCATGCTGTTAGAAACCCTAAGGGTTTATGTGAAAACTCAGATTTTGAACCATTGGCCAATTTACTGTTCTATTGGCTGGGAGCCAATCAGAACATTTCGTTTTGCCTTGCCAAAACGCACAGCTTTGATTAGTAAGCTCAGAATTACAAAACTGCCACGCTGTTGACCATGTTTGACCCATTGATCCATGTAGTTTGTTCATGTTGCATCAATTAATCACTCATCTTCAATAATTCATTTCTTTCTCAATTTTCATCCAAAAATCATGAGAATTTTTCCATAATGTCCATGATTGAGTCTAGTTTATAATTATGATTTTTAATCATTTTTTCATCGACTGGATTTTTATTGACAATTGTGTTCCCAACATGTGTGCATAAATGATACATCTTACCATTTCAATTGTGAAATACTCATGTTATGTCCAATGACTTTGAAATTTTTTGTGATAAAACTAGACATGTTGACCTTCATTTTGGTATAAAGTTTGTGGATTTCCCATTTGTGGTTTGTTGGTTATGATTTTTTGAAGTTATGTGTTGCACTTGGTGTCACAACATGATCATGCATTTTCCCTAATTTTGTTCACATACTTCCTTGCATCCAAATGACCCCATTTTTTGCATGAATGATCCTTTGTATGTCTATTTCACGTATGAATTTTCTTAGAATTTATCTTGCTGTTTTCCATTTGATTGTGAATTTTCTTCCATGCTTGGTCACTTGTTGACTTTTTGTGCTATACATTGCCAAATCTTTTGGGAAATTCTCATAACATATCACATGATCATGAAATTCCATATGTGATAACTAGACATCTCAAGCTTTGCATTGGTGTTAATCTCATTCATTTCTCTTCTGTTTTCAATTTGATATGATTTTTTGAAGTTGACCCATGCTTGTTGACTTTCATTGTGCTTACTTAAAATTGGTTTGACTTCATGATTTTAGTTGACTGCCTTCCTCTCATCCAAATGCCATGAAATTTTACATGTCTACCATGTTAGATGTTAGGATTGAGTGTGATTTATTTGATGATTTTTGAAATTGTTTAGGTTGACTTTTGATGCAAGTCATTCTGTTGACTTTTGTATGCTTTCCTTTGCCTTACTTTGACTTCAAATGTTCATGAAATGATCATAATGCACGATATGATTGTGGGCCCAATTGTGATTGCTTTCTAATTGGTTGACTTTGACTTTGAGTTGACTTTTCCTTGCTGCCTTGACTTTTTCTTTCATCTTTGACCCTAGGCTAGCCCTAGTGGTCCTTTGGACTTATGTTGAGTTCATCTGTTTCAGGTTGAGCATAGTGCTTCCAAGATCATACCAATTTGATTGATGTTTGTTTGTTTACATGTGAACTAACCTTTGTTTTGCAGATGGTTTGACTCATGTGTTTGAGTCTTGCTTTGCACAGTTGACTTCCTGTAGTTGACTGTTTATCCATTCCTTTTGATTTAAACTTTTGAACTGTTTGCTGATTGTTTTGACTTTTTCAGGTACTTTAGTTGCTTAAGTTCTCTGAACTTGCTTGCTTTGCTATTTAGCATTTGCTTTGAGGTATAATCTCTTCTTCTTCATGTAGTCTGGAGTCCCGGCTTGTTATTTTGGCCGGGCAAACTGTCTGAAGTCCTCCTTAAGAGGCAATGCTTGTGTATGTTTACTTTGTCCCTGTACAGAGTCAAAGACCTCCTAAGTGAAGAGGCAATTGGTGGAAGGTAGGGATATGCAGTATATCCCCCACTATTCAGTGTGTCTTCTGTCTTGCTCACACTACTGTGTTGATGCACTTCAGATAAAAACCCAAGATCTTGTGCAATTGCACAGTTGAGTCAGTTTTAAATGTGTAGAAGGGTTCCCACTTTCTGAACCCACACATTCTTGTCACATGCTCTCCCTGATCAGGGATAGAAGCAATGAGGCACACCCCTCACTTCATCCTTTCATCTGCTTCACCTTAGCCCCTCAATGGCAAGGTTAAGAGCAACACTTACCCTATTCCAGTTGGCCCTAGTGCCTAACCTTTTGCTTGAGCCTCTTGTATGCATATAGAGTGTGCTTCTTGTGATTGTGATTGCCTGTTTGCTTTGCCTCCTTAGGTTTAGCTTAGACTTGCCCTTGTGCAAGGTAGGTTGTGCTTGACTTGCTTCCTGTGCAAGTCAAGTCTGTGTGGCTTACTCCCTGTGTGAGCCATACTTAGAACTGTTCCGCCGAACTACGGCAACTCTGATTCTCATGTTCAGATGAGATACGTAGGCACGAGACGCGATGTCTTGCCGAGTTTGATTAACAACTAACAGCTAATCCTTGCTTGCTTTCGCCCTCGTTGCGATCCTTTCTCTCGCCCTCGTTGCGATCGAGACTTTCCCTTTCTCTTGCCCTAGTTGCAATAGAGACCTTTTTCCCGCCGTGGCCGAACTACGGCAACTCTGATTCTCATGTTCAGATGAGATACGTAGGCACGAGACGCGATGTCTTGCCGAGTTTGATTAACAACTAACAGCTAATCCTTGCTTGCTTTCGCCCTCGTTGCGATCCTTTCTCTCGCCCTCGTTGCGATCGAGACTTTCCCTTTCTCTTGCCCTAGTTGCAATAGAGACCTTTTTCCCGCCGTGGCCGAACTACGGCAACTCTGATTCTCACGTTCAGGTGAGATACGTAGGCACAAGACGCGATGTCTTGCCGAGTTTCCTTTTGACTAACCACTAACACTAACTCTTTTCTCTCACCCCTGTGTGATTGAGATCTCTCCTTTCTCTTGCCCTAGTTGCAATCGAGACCCTTGCTTCCCGTGCAAGCCTTGTCTAGGATAGGTTGGCCCGCGTGCCATTTAGCTAAAAACCTTAACTTAGGGTTGATTTTGCATGACAACATCTAGGCTCGAGTCGTAGTCTCCCTAGAGTTGTGTCTCCCTCTGTTATCTGGTTAGGCTAGAACCTTTGTCCCTGCGTAGGGGAACTACATCACCCTGATCTTCACACCAGATGAAGTATGTAGGCAGGAGATTGAGCTGATCTCTCCGGGCGCCCTTTTTCTTTTTGTGTGTGTTGTCTGACCTTTGCTAGGCTCGAGTCCCTGACTCCTTAGCATTTGCTGTCTGTCTGTTTGTTTGTGTTTGACAGTTGTAGGCTGAGTCCCAGACTCCCTATCTATCTGTTGCGTTGTTTAGGTTCGGATGTCAATGTAAGTCCAGTGATTGGCATTTGGGCTCCATGTTTGCCTCTTTGTGTGTGTTTTAGGTTCGGATGCTGATGTAAGTCCAGTGATTGGCATTCAGGCTCCACGTTTGCCTGTGTTTGTGTTTGTTTGTGTGCGTGTCAGCCGAGCTACGAATGCTCTGATTCTTCTCTCGTCCGAGAAGATACGTATGCATAGGATGCGACATCCTAGCGAGCATGCTTTGTCTCCCCAGTCCGAACTACTTCGACTCTGATGTCTATGTTTGATAGACTAAGTAGGCCCAGGATGCGACATCCTGCCGAGTTCAGTTTCAGTCAGTCTCTCGCTTCTCTTTCAGCCAGTTGTGTGTGTGAGTATCTGAGCAGTGTTTAGCAACCAATTTTCCTTCCTTTTGTGCGTGGATCCCGTAGAGTACTACGGATGCGTAGGGTGCCTAACACCTTCCCTTCGCATAACCGACTCCCGAACCCATCCTCTTTGGTCGCGAGACCATGTTCTTTCCCAGGTTTACTCTGAGCGTTTCCTTTCCCTCTTTTGGGATAAATAACGCACGGTGGCGGCTCTGTTGTTTCTTTCTTTTCCCGCCGGTTTTTCGCGCGATGCGACAGCTGGCGACTCTGCTGGGGATCATAGAGAAGTTGACCTGTGCTGGTCCATCTTCCCCGAGCGAGTCTCTCCTAGCGCTCTCTAGGATTAGGGTTTTGGTTGCTTTCTGCTTGTTGTATTTTATTGCATTCATTGTATATATGTACATTTATTGTTTGCATTGATTGTGTGCATTGTTGTTTACATTCATATTCATCATTTGCTGTTGCCTGGCTGGTTGTCTGTTTTCCTTTGTGAGATGAGTTCTATACCCGAACTCGAGTGCACTCTAGGATAGGAGAACGGCATAGTCTTGTTGACTGGTGTGGAGTATTCCTTAGCCAGTTGACTTGCGAGTCCATTCACTTGGTGGAGGTCATGTTGAACTAATAATGTCACACAAGTTATTTGTGGTTAGGCATTATTCTTTCAATCATGTGCCGCAGAAGCCAAGGACCTTAGTTTACCAAACCCATCATGGCCTATTTTTAGGACCGTAGTGCGGAGGTCGTTCAGATGTCAGTTCTGATGCGATTGTCACGCGATACTACACTCATAAGAGTTTCTCTTGAGAATATTCTTGGAATACGAGTATTCGTTCCTCCGATAATATTCGAAAGATGGAACGATGATTATGGGAACCTCTGGTAGAACATGTCTGGCAGGTTTAAACCCTAGTACACTCCCTTTGGGTGGTTCTTAACCAAGACTCCATGCTCGTGACTCTCAACAAACCCATGATTTGTGGTTGAGTCGTTCAAACATCGTTAATATCAATGGATCCCGGATCAGGGGTAAAACCTAAAATCCACCAAAGAGGCTGGTTGATATTAAGGATGTTTGAGCCGGTTCATGTACCGTTAATATCAATGGAACTTGGGTGTCGATAAGGTGAAAAACCTAAATCCACCAAAATGGATGATTGATATTAGGGATACAATGAGCTTTCCCACGACCTTTGTTTGGCGTGCTTTGCTTGCTCCTTGAGTGTGTTTGTCGCATTCATGCATTCATGCATTCATCTGCATCCATATCATCAAAAGAAAAAGAAAATTTTCAAGGAACTCAAAGGAGTTTATTTGCAAAAATTTTCAAAATATGAAAAAACCGGGAAAATTTTTTCACCTGATATATCTGATGAGATATTCTCATATGTGATCAAAATGCTTAAATATTTCAAAGTTTGCAAATAAAACCCTTGGGTCCCTTTGATATAAAAACAAGCATATGCATAAACACTTCATGCATCATTTGCATAACAGGTGTTCTTGTGCTGCCTTCTCACTCCGGTTCCTTTGTCAGATAGGATAGCCGATCAGAGGCCACACCGGTATTCAACCAGGCTCAATCAACAGAGAGGTATGGATCAGGTTCAGACAGAGCTGACCGAGATGAGGGCGAACATGGCCCAGTTCATGAATATGATGCAAGGGGTCGTTCAGGGGCAAGAGGAGCTGCGTGCCTTAGCCCAGAGACAGGAAGTTGTGATTCCAACATCCAACCGTGCTTCGCCTGTTGCTGCACCCGCTCATGAGACTATCCATGTTGCTGCTCCCACTAACGACTACGCCGTCGGGGATGAACTTGAGGGTATAAGAATCAATGGACAGCCTCTTGCTGCAGAAGTCAATGTCAGAGCTACCCGGGCTCCGATTCGTCATCCAGCTCCGTTTATCAACCAACAAGAGGACACGTTTACTCTCCTCAGTGAGGACTATGACATTGTGAAAACCGAAGAGAGGGATAGAAAAGTGGATGCTCTTGCTGAGAAAGTCCGAGCCATGGAATGTCAGAACTCCCTTGGGTTTGATGTGACCGACATGGGTCTGGTGGAAGGGTTGAAGATCCCCTACAAGTTCAAGGCACCCTCATTCGACAAGTACAATGGCACTTCCTGTCCTCGCACCCATGTGCAGGCGTACTTCAGGAAGATCTCTGCTTACACTGACGATGAAAAGATGTGGATGTACTTTTTCCAAGATAGTCTATCTGGGGCATCTTTGGACTGGTACATGGATCTGAAGCGAGAATCAGTCAGAAGCTGGAAAGATTTGGGTGAGGCCTTCCTAAGGCAATACAAGCACAATATGGACATGGCGCCGAGCCGAACTCAGTTACAGAGCTTGTATCAGAAAGATAAGGAGAGTTTCAAAGAGTATGCCCAGAGATGGCGTGAGCTAGCCGCTAGAGTGCAACCTCCGATGTTGGAGAGAGAGCTGACTGACATGTTCATTGGGACCTTGCAAGGTGTGTTCATGGACCGCTTGGGAAGCTGCCCGTTCAGTAGTTTTTCAGATGTTGTTGTCTGTGGGGAAAGAACTGAAAGCCTTATCAAAGCAGGAAGGATACAAGATCCTGGCTCTTCAAACTCTTCAAATTCTAAGAAGCTATACTCTGGGGCACCCAAAAGGGGAGAGAATGAAACGAATGCTGTGCACCGTCGAAGGAGTGCAAATAGAGGACCATATCGGCAAGTTGCTGCTGTGACTATTCCAGCAACTCAAACTCAACAACAGCCGAGAAGACCAACTCAGCAGTATCAGACTCCACAACGTCATCCTCAGCAGCAGGCTTACCAGCCTCCCATTGACAATCAAGCTGGTACAAGTAATGAGAGGAAGAAGATCATTTTTGATCCAATCCCCATGTCCTACGCCGAACTGTATCCCACTCTGATAGAGCGGAACTTGATCACTCCTAGAGACCCGCCGCCCATACCCGTCAACCCTCGGTGGTGGTATAGGCCTGAACAGCATTGTGTGTATCACTCGGGTGCTCCTGGTCATGATGTGGACAGTTGTTTCCAGCTGAAGATGAAGGTTCAAGATCTGGTGAGGTCAGGTATTCTTATCCTGGAGGACTTAGGTCCCAGTGCTAATCAAGCTTGAAGGTAACAAGTCCCGGGCTGTCGGTGTTTGTTCTTCTGAGGTTTTCAAGAGGGTTGTTCAAAATCAGAAGCTGCTGATGCAAAGGATATTGACAGTTGTCATCCCTGGTGGGATCTATCGCAATTGGGTCACTGTGGGCTTTCCTACAGTCGTTCATAAGTCTTTGTAATAATCACCTTGTTTAAAAACCCTTCTCCCATGCCAAAAGGAGAAGTGATGACATTGTTGGCAACATTTTGTGCAATGATATTTTCATTCAAATAATTCATGTTAAAACATTTGTTTTTCCAATTGTTTTCCCTTTTCACTTTTGCATGAAATTGGTGATCACAAAAAACCTTAAAAAACAAGAATAAAAGCAATCTTTTCATCTGCATAACGATTGTCTTGTTTGATTTTTCAAAGAGCTTTTCATCTCTAAATCTTTATGCAGGTTGTTTCTCAAACCCATTGAACATAGTGATCGGACGTCATCTCCCAATTTTGAATTCCCTGTATTCGAAGCGGAAGAAGATGATGTTGAAGGGATTCCTGACGAGATTTCCCGACTTCTTGAGCAAGAAAAGAAGATCACTCAGCTGCATCTCGAGAATCAGCAGAACAGCCAACTGGGGCATTTATCAAAAAGAAAGAGAGAAAAAGAAAAAAAAGAAAGAGAGGGTGCAAAATCAAAAGAAAGCAAAATCAAAAGAAAAAAAAACAACACAAGAAAGATAGCACCCTCAAAGTCCCAAGTTGGCTGATGCTGAATTCGATCGAAAAGAAGAGATCAACTGCCATGTGTCATGGTCAGTCATATCAGCAGAGAGTAAAAAAGCATTCAACAAGAAGGTCAAGCCTCGTGTGTTCCGAGGGACCTTGTGCTCAAGAAAGTCTTGTCTTTCATGCCCGATTCCAGGGGCAAGTGAACTCCAAGCTATGAAAGTCCATATGTTGTCAAGAGAGCCTTTTCAGGCAGTGTTCTAACACTTACTACAATGGATAAAGAAGTTCACTCGTCCTGTGAATTCTGATGCAGTCAAGAAATACTTCGCCTAAAACAAAAAAAGCAAAAAGCTCGATAAGTCGAACACCCCAAAGGGCGACTTAGGCAAAAAGGAGCGTCTCGGTGGATTGAAAACCCGAAAGGGCGATCCAGGCAAAAGTTAGAGACATTGGAAAAAAAGAAATTACATCCTGCTAGATTGATCACCTCACACTGGGGCAATCTAGGCAAAAATTAGGGATTTGGCAAGTAACTGCATCTTGACAAGACTGTGCTGTACATCTGTCATCCGTCAGGGATTCTCGACTCGTCGTCGACTGAAGCTTTGAATACATCGAAAATTCAGAATGGTAGAGGAAAGGTCATTATGTTCAATGTAGCCCTCTCCAATATATATCACCGATTTCAAACTTGTACAGATCTATGGAGTCTCGCCCTTTGCAGACTACCATCCCATCACATTAATTTGAGCTTTTATCCAGTTATTTGCACTCTTATTTGTTTCAACTCAACAAACGTTTTGCATGTTTTAACTGATAAAATATCATTGTTTTCAAAATAAACAAATTTTTCAAAATTTTTGTTCTTAAACAAAGTGAACATTCACAATGATGGAAGAATACTTAGGAGACCCACAGTGCTCTCCCGGGGGTGGTATGATTACCAACAGGTAAGACAATTGTTCGTATCTCGAGCATGACTGTATCTTTGTCCTGCAGAACCTCGTATGGTCTCTCCTCAGTGAAGTTGCCCGACGCAGTGAAGATGTTCATCTTCATGTTCCCGGCAGTACAACATTCTTCCTCCAAGTCCCTGTTAGCTCTATTGTGGGGCATCCCCAGTAGAGTGCTGTTTGAGCCCTACCATGGGGCATTCCCAGCAAGTTTGCTGTTTCGGACATTATTGTGGGGCAGCTCCCCTAGCAGAGTGTTTATTGGGGACTTCAACTTTCCTCTCTCCAACAGAGTAATCTTCCTCTCTCCCCCAGCTTGGGTGTTTTTCTTTGAAGATGCAGTATTTGGAGGATCGACATCCCCATAATCCGGCATTCCCTCAGATGGATCCCTCAGCGGAGTTGTTGGCATGATGAGCTCTCTCAATGCCTTTGTATTTCTCATCAGAAACTTGGTTGCTTTTTTGGTACCTCTGATTTCCAGCACAAGTTGTTGTGGCGCATACGCCTGTATGTTGAACTCTGTTCTCCGGTTGTGACCGACGATCCCTCCGGAAGCCTCTGGTGGCCTTCCTCCCCTGCAGGATGATGATTGTTCCCTATTATCCCAGTCCCCAGTGGATTTTCTTTGCTCTCTGGTGACTTTGGTTTTCTCTCCGGACGATTGATTCCCGGACCTGCGTGTTGAGCATGTCTGTTTGACAACATTCATCATACATTCATCATGCATAATACATACATGCATAATCATAGCATTCAGGTACTCATGTTGCAGCTGTTGCCGTGTATCTGTTGATTGTACAAATCTCTCCAGTAGATTTCCCTCAAGCAAATATGGGTGTGTCCGATCTCTCCATGTAGAGTCTACCCTTAAGCGGAAAGTGTCTATCCTTTCCTTCCATTTCCCCACTGAGATACGTCCTCGTGGATGACGGTTGCTTCCGTTCCCTCCCAACACACGGGATGGGTTTTCCCTATTGAGTTCTTTCCTCATTAGGATGAGTCTTGTTTCAGTCTGCCTTTTTGGATCAATCCTAAATTGGCTCCCCGTTGGTTGTCTCCCATGCTTCCCTGGGGCATAAATGAATAGTCGCTCACTAATCGGCACTCATTCATCTTATCCTCAGCTGAATTTGTTGGCCTCTACCTACAAACCGGTAGTTGTAAGTCCTATCTTTGTGGTTTTCTACCCACTAGCCGGTAGTTGTAAAATCCCACTTTTCATCACATATCAGAGTTAACCCTTTGTGCTCATCCCGATGATGACTGGTTACTTTTCCATTGGCCTCTACCTACAAACTGGTAGTTGTAAGTTCTAATCTTTGTGGTTTTCTACCCACAAGCTGGTAGTTGTAAAATCCCACATTCCTCCCCTTGTTGGAGTTAACCCTTTGTGCTCATCCCGATGATGACTGGATACTTTTCCATGGTTTTCTGCCTACTAACCGGTAGATGTAATCCCCTCTTTGTGGTATTGATATTCTTTCCCCTTTGGATACTTGCCTTGATCAAGCAGTATTGTCCCCATTGGGTCTTCACCTTCCTTTTGGATACTTGCTCCGAGTAAGCAACTTTATCCTCTTTGGATTGGTCATCTTTGCATACCTAGTCCTGGTACCGATGCCTTTCTTTTCGGTCGTTTATCCATCTAACAACCTGCAACCCGGTTATGGATAATCTTCCATGCGAGGTTATTATCTACGTTCTGACGGCTATAGATAATATGTCTCATGCGCTCTTTGGTCAATCTTTCGATTGTTATCACCAGCAGAGTAAGATTCGTATTCCCTTTGGAATCGGATGTTCATCCTTTAACAAGTTTGCCTTTGCTCTCTTCAGGATGTTTTCGGTCGTTTATCCATCTAACAACCTACAACCCGGTTATGGATAATCTTCCATGCAAGGTTATTATCTACGTTCTGACGGCTATAGATAATATGTCTCATGCGCTCTTGGGTCGAAGTCGTCCTCCCCAGCCGAGTAAGATTTGTATTTCTGGTGAAATCGAATGTCCATCCTTTAACAAGACTGCTTTTCTAGCCCTCTTCAGGATGTTGAGTGTTTTGGAACACAAACCAATTCACGCTTTGGCACTCAGGCCAACCTTCCGGTATTCAGACCGAAGAAGTTTCCGACGATCAGGTCGATGTATTTGCGGCGCTCAAGCCATGGTTATCCCTGTGTTACCATTTATTTTGGTATCCAGGTCGACGTTTCTGTTTCGGTATTCAGGCCGATTTCTTTTTTCCGTTCCAAACGGATTTTTTCTCTCAAGACTGTTTCTTTGCCGATCCTGACAGGCATTCTTGTATTATATCCAGTCGGTGCAAATTTCTACGGTTCTTTTGTATTCAATCCCTGTTTACCCTGAAAGACTGACAGCCGTTGCTATCATCCGTTCGGGTTCCCAGCTGATTGAATAGGGGCAGCTGTAGCACCTCAAATTTGCACCTATCATTGTACATACCATTTCATATTAAGTCATAGCATATCATGATCCATTGCATAGCATTTGCATTGTCCCCAGTTGCCTCAAGTGCAAGCAAGCAAGAATTAGGTCAAACTGATCAGGAGATCAGTCAGCCAAGCAAGCAAAGGAATTTCTCATTGAACCAAGGCCTTAGGGTTTGCCCAACAAGTTCACATGACTGGGAGGTCTTTTTTGAAGTGTTCAAGTCAAGGGTTGAAGCCTCAATGGTCATCAGTCAATGCACAACCAGGTCAAAACCCTAAGCAGTCAACAATCAGTCAAAGCAGTGGATGGTGGCCATTCTTGTGGAATTTGGGCACCATGGTCAATAATCAAAAGTTCATACAACTTGAGACATCATTTGAAGTCAAGTCCTCAAGGAATTAGGGTTTGGAATTCATCAGAAGAGGCTCAATCATTCAAAACCCTAGAAAAGTCAAACCTGGTCAACAGTTGATTTAATCAATGATTTGATGAATAGAATTGATTTGAAGAAGCTCATTCATGCTTGTATAAGCCTCATATATCATGTCAAACCTCATCATGGAAGAAAATCAAGTCAAATCAGAAATTTTCTAGAAATAGCAAGTGGACTTGTAATTTCAACTGCCAAAAATGGAAACTTCTTGATCTTAAACTTACATCATGATACAAGCTTCAAATGAATTTTTGCCCAACATGAAAGTTGAAGATCTTGTTCTCCCATTTTCAAAAAGTCCAAGAACTCTCAAATCCCATGTGTGGTTGTCAAGATATGATCAAATCATTTTCACCAATTTTTGAACTTCAACAAGCCATATCTCTCAAACCATAAGGCCAAATTTGGTGGGGTTTTTTCCTACAAACCACATTTTTCATCCTCTTTCCAAAAATATAAATTTCATGACCTAAAACCTTACCATTCAAAATGGCATTTTTGGACCTTTTCATTTAAATTCAAAGTTTGACCAAACTTTGACTTTTTGATTTATGGACTTTTTCTTGATTTTGCCAATTGGGAAATGTTTCATATCCTATTTGTGATTTGCCCCAAGACTAAAATCATCATCATATCACCATTATGCTATCATTTGGACCAAAATGCAAAACTTGAAAATTGGCAAGAAGCTTCACATAAGTAAAATCAGTACAGCTTTTCACATGTACAACCAAAGCAGCATTTTGCATAGTCTGTACAGCCTGTGCCCAGCCCACTCGACCACAAACACACCTCCTTTTCACTTGTGCACACAATTAGCAAAATTGCCAATTTGAATCATTAAGCATAAACCAGCTTACCAATTGATTAAAGGAGCTTAAACAGACTACATAAAGCCTTGCCTCTGCTGATTGCAACCCTAGCTTGACAGCCACACGACCAAAAAATACTCTCATTCCCTCATTGTGCATTTTTGCAAAACAATATTTTCTGCAGAAACCATTCAAAGAAATCAAAGAACCCTTGCATCCTTCATCATCCAAACATCATTTGGAGCCTTGTTACAGCCTCCTTCACCAGCTGGAAGCTCCTCTCCTCGTTCTGTTTTCACCAAGGTCCAAACATGGCAAATCGTGATTCATCCAACTCCACACATCCTTGAGCTAAAGTCATCCAACCATTCATCCTTTCCAAGCATTTGAAGCATCTGTTTCGAGCTGTAACCACCAAAACAACACTACACATCAGTTTTTCTTCAAAAATAAGTAAGTGATCGATCTCCATTATTTGCTGTGTCATGATATGTTTATGAAAGGTTTTCTTGAGCTGATTCCAACAAACTATAGCATGCTTAAAATGGCGGCGTCCTGGCCAAGTAATTTGGATTTTCATTTGTGTGTATGAACGCATTTTCCTTCGATTTGGTTTGTTTAAGTTGTTTTAATGGAAATGGCTACCATGTTTATGTGGTTTGATGCATGCTGAAGCTAATGATATGCTTGTTTTTTGCTTCTGGGATTTTTGGTTCATGGTCGATTATTGAAGATGATGTTGAATCCTGCTGTTTGTCTAAACCTAGTTGCCCAGAAAAATTTCATGATTATGCTTATGCTGTTGTATGTTTGGTTGAAACATGTTTGTTTGATGTTGTTGATGCTTGCTTGAAGACACCATGAACCATGCTGCTAAACCATGCTGATAAACCCTGTTACTTTTTTTTCCTGAAATCCAGCTCATGTATGTTGTTTTGCTGTTTGCTATATGAGTATCATGAATGTGTGTTGCCATGTGGTTTCCATATTGTTGTTTGATTTCGACATGATGATGAAGTAGGATGATGAAATCCCATGCTGTTTCGAAACCTAGCTCTGCCCAGCTTGTCCTTAAATCTTGTTTAGAATTTGTTTGGTGTTGTTGTTTAAAAGTTGCATGATGCTGTACCAATGCCATATTATTGTCTGATTTTGCTTGAAGTTGGTTTTATGAACATGAACATGATGCTGAATGAATCCTGCTGCTGTTGTTTGTTTTGATTGCATGAGCCACTACCACTTGCTATGCCATATGCCTTGCTGTTTATTTTTTCAATTGATGATGAGTTTTCAATGACAATGTGTATGCTGTTGTTCTTGGTCGAATTTTTGTTCTGATAACATGCACCTTGCTGCTGTGTTGAACCTCATGAATATGCCAGAAAATCCATGTGAAAATATATTGAATGCTGTTGTTTGTTTTGTTTCATGATGATAATAACATTGAGAATGCTGAGCCATGCTGTTAGAAACCCTAAGGGTTTATGTGAAAACTCAGATTTTGAACCATTGGCCAATTTACTGTTCTATTGGCTGGGAGCCAATCAGAACATTTCGTTTTGCCTTGCCAAAACGCACAGCTTTGATTAGTAAGCTCAGAATTACAAAACTGCCACGCTGTTGACCATGTTTGACCCATTGATCCATGTAGTTTGTTCATGTTGCATCAATTAATCACTCATCTTCAATAATTCATTTCTTTCTCAATTTTCATCCAAAAATCATGAGAATTTTTCCATAATGTCCATGATTGAGTCTAGTTTATAATTATGATTTTTAATCATTTTTTCATCGACTGGATTTTTATTGACAATTGTGTTCCCAACATGTGTGCATAAATGATACATCTTACCATTTCAATTGTGAAATACTCATGTTATGTCCAATGACTTTGAAATTTTTTGTGATAAAAATAGACATGTTGACCTTCATTTTGGTATAAAGTTTGTGGATTTCCCATTTGTGGTTTGTTGGTTATGATTTTTTGAAGTTATGTGTTGCACTTGGTGTCACAACATGATCATGCATTTTCCCTAATTTTGTTCACATACTTCCTTGCATCCAAATGACCCCATTTTTTGCATGAATGATCCTTTGTATGTCTATTTCACGTATGAATTTTCTTAGAATTTATCTTGCTGTTTTCCATTTGATTGTGAATTTTCTTCCATGCTTGGTCACTTGTTGACTTTTTGTGCTATACATTGCCAAATCTTTTGGGAAATTCTCATAACATATCACATGATCATGAAATTCCATATGTGATAACTAGACATCTCAAGCTTTGCATTGGTGTTAATCTCATTCATTTCTCTTCTGTTTTCAATTTGATATGATTTTTTGAAGTTGACCCATGCTTGTTGACTTTCATTGTGCTTACTTAAAATTGGTTTGACTTCATGATTTTAGTTGACTGCCTTCCTCTCATCCAAATGCCATGAAATTTTACATGTCTACCATGTTAGATGTTAGGATTGAGTGTGATTTATTTGATGATTTTTGAAATTGTTTAGGTTGACTTTTGATGCAAGTCATTCTGTTGACTTTTGTATGCTTTCCTTTGCCTTACTTTGACTTCAAATGTTCATGAAATGATCATAATGCACGATATGATTGTGGGCCCAATTGTGATTGCTTTCTAATTGGTTGACTTTGACTTTGAGTTGACTTTTCCTTGCTGCCTTGACTTTTTCTTTCATCTTTGACCCTAGGCTAGCCCTAGTGGTCCTTTGGACTTATGTTGAGTTCATCTGTTTCAGGTTGAGCATAGTGCTTCCAAGATCATACCAATTTGATTGATGTTTGTTTGTTTACATGTGAACTAACCTTTGTTTTGCAGATGGTTTGACTCATGTGTTTGAGTCTTGCTTTGCACAGTTGACTTCCTGTAGTTGACTGTTTATCCATTCCTTTTGATTTAAACTTTTGAACTGTTTGCTGATTGTTTTGACTTTTTCAGGTACTTTAGTTGCTTAAGTTCTCTGAACTTGCTTGCTTTGCTATTTAGCATTTGCTTTGAGGTATAATCTCTTCTTCTTCATGTAGTCTGGAGTCCCGGCTTGTTATTTTGGCCGGGCAAACTGTCTGAAGTCCTCCTTAAGAGGCAATGCTTGTGTATGTTTACTTTGTCCCTGTACAGAGTCAAAGACCTCCTAAGTGAAGAGGCAATTGGTGGAAGGTAGGGATATGCAGTCTATCCCCCACTATTCAGTGTGTCTTCTGTCTTGCTCACACTACTGTGTTGATGCACTTCAGATAAAAACCCAAGATCTTGTGCAATTGCACAGTTGAGTCAGTTTTAAATGTGTAGAAGGGTTCCCACTTTCTGAACCCACACATTCTTGTCACATGCTCTCCCTGATCAGGGATAGAAGCAATGAGGCACACCCCTCACTTCATCCTTTCATCTGCTTCACCTTAGCCCCTCAATGGCAAGGTTAAGAGCAACACTTACCCTATTCCAGTTGGCCCTAGTGCCTAACCTTTTGCTTGAGCCTCTTGTATGCATATAGAGTGTGCTTCTTGTGATTGTGATTGCCTGTTTGCTTTGCCTCCTTAGGTTTAGCTTAGACTTGCCCTTGTGCAAGGTAGGTTGTGCTTGACTTGCTTCCTGTGCAAGTCAAGTCTGTGTGGCTTACTCCCTGTGTGAGCCATACTTAGAACTGTTCCGCCGAACTACGGCAACTCTGATTCTCATGTTCAGATGAGATACGTAGGCACGAGACGCGATGTCTTGCCGAGTTTGATTAACAACTAACAGCTAATCCTTGCTTGCTTTCGCCCTCGTTGCGATCCTTTCTCTCGCCCTCGTTGCGATCGAGACTTTCCCTTTCTCTTGCCCTAGTTGCAATAGAGACCTTTTTCCCGCCGTGGCCGAACTACGGCAACTCTGATTCTCATGTTCAGATGAGATACGTAGGCACGAGACGCGATGTCTTGCCGAGTTTGATTAACAACTAACAGCTAATCCTTGCTTGCTTTCGCCCTCGTTGCGATCCTTTCTCTCGCCCTCGTTGCGATCGAGACTTTCCCTTTCTCTTGCCCTAGTTGCAATAGAGACCTTTTTCCCGCCGTGGCCGAACTACGGCAACTCTGATTCTCACGTTCAGGTGAGATACGTAGGCACAAGACGCGATGTCTTGCCGAGTTTCCTTTTGACTAACCACTAACACTAACTCTTTTCTCTCACCCCTGTGTGATTGAGATCTCTCCTTTCTCTTGCCCTAGTTGCAATCGAGACCCTTGCTTCCCGTGCAAGCCTTGTCTAGGATAGGTTGGCCCGCGTGCCATTTAGCTAAAAACCTTAACTTAGGGTTGATTTTGCATGACAACATCTAGGCTCGAGTCGTAGTCTCCCTAGAGTTGTGTCTCCCTCTGTTATCTGGTTAGGCTAGAACCTTTGTCCCTGCGTAGGGGAACTACATCACCCTGATCTTCACACCAGATGAAGTATGTAGGCAGGAGATTGAGCTGATCTCTCCGGGCGCCCTTTTTCTTTTTGTGTGTGTTGTCTGACCTTTGCTAGGCTCGAGTCCCTGACTCCTTAGCATTTGCTGTCTGTCTGTTTGTTTGTGTTTGACAGTTGTAGGCTGAGTCCCAGACTCCCTATCTATCTGTTGCGTTGTTTAGGTTCGGATGTCAATGTAAGTCCAGTGATTGGCATTTGGGCTCCATGTTTGCCTCTTTGTGTGTGTTTTAGGTTCGGATGCTGATGTAAGTCCAGTGATTGGCATTCAGGCTCCACGTTTGCCTGTGTTTGTGTTTGTTTGTGTGCGTGTCAGCCGAGCTACGAATGCTCTGATTCTTCTCTCGTCCGAGAAGATACGTATGCATAGGATGCGACATCCTAGCGAGCATGCTTTGTCTCCCCAGTCCGAACTACTTCGACTCTGATGTCTATGTTTGATAGACTAAGTAGGCCCAGGATGCGACATCCTGCCGAGTTCAGTTTCAGTCAGTCTCTCGCTTCTCTTTCAGCCAGTTGTGTGTGTGAGTATCTGAGCAGTGTTTAGCAACCAATTTTCCTTCCTTTTGTGCGTGGATCCCGTAGAGTACTACGGATGCGTAGGGTGCCTAACACCTTCCCTTCGCATAACCGACTCCCGAACCCATCCTCTTTGGTCGCGAGACCATGTTCTTTCCCAGGTTTACTCTGAGCGTTTCCTTTCCCTCTTTTGGGATAAATAACGCACGGTGGCGGCTCTGTTGTTTCTTTCTTTTCCCGCCGGTTTTTCGCGCGATCCCCAGCAGAGTCGCCAGCTGTCGCATCGCGCGAAAAACCGGCGGGAAAAGAAAGAAACAACAGAGCCGCCACCGTGCGTTATTTATCCCAAAAGAGGGAAAGGAAACGCTCAGAGTAAACCTGGGAAAGAACATGGTCTCGCGACCAAAGAGGATGGGTTCGGGAGTCGGTTATGCGAAGGGAAGGTGTTAGGCACCCTACGCATCCGTAGTACTCTACGGGATCCACGCACAAAAGGAAGGAAAATTGGTTGCTAAACACTGCTCAGATACTCACACACACAACTGGCTGAAAGAGAAGCGAGAGACTGACTGAAACTGAACTCGGCAGGATGTCGCATCCTGGGCCTACTTAGTCTATCAAACATAGACATCAGAGTCGAAGTAGTTCGGACTGGGGAGACAAAGCATGCTCGCTAGGATGTCGCATCCTATGCATACGTATCTTCTCGGACGAGAGAAGAATCAGAGCATTCGTAGCTCGGCTGACACGCACACAAACAAACACAAACACAGGCAAACGTGGAGCCTGAATGCCAATCACTGGACTTACATCAGCATCCGAACCTAAAACACACACAAAGAGGCAAACATGGAGCCCAAATGCCAATCACTGGACTTACATTGACATCCGAACCTAAACAACGCAACAGATAGATAGGGAGTCTGGGACTCAGCCTACAACTGTCAAACACAAACAAACAGACAGACAGCAAATGCTAAGGAGTCAGGGACTCGAGCCTAGCAAAGGTCAGACAACACACACAAAAAGAAAAAGGGCGCCCGGAGAGATCAGCTCAATCTCCTGCCTACATACTTCATCTGGTGTGAAGATCAGGGTGATGTAGTTCCCCTACGCAGGGACAAAGGTTCTAGCCTAACCAGATAACAGAGGGAGACACAACTCTAGGGAGACTACGACTCGAGCCTAGATGTTGTCATGCAAAATCAACCCTAAGTTAAGGTTTTTAGCTAAATGGCACGCGGGCCAACCTATCCTAGACAAGGCTTGCACGGGAAGCAAGGGTCTCGATTGCAACTAGGGCAAGAGAAAGGAGAGATCTCAATCACACAGGGGTGAGAGAAAAGAGTTAGTGTTAGTGGTTAGTCAAAAGGAAACTCGGCAAGACATCGCGTCTTGTGCCTACGTATCTCACCTGAACGTGAGAATCAGAGTTGCCGTAGTTCGGCCACGGCGGGAAAAAGGTCTCTATTGCAACTAGGGCAAGAGAAAGGGAAAGTCTCGATCGCAACGAGGGCGAGAGAAAGGATCGCAACGAGGGCGAAAGCAAGCAAGGATTAGCTGTTAGTTGTTAATCAAACTCGGCAAGACATCGCGTCTCGTGCCTACGTATCTCATCTGAACATGAGAATCAGAGTTGCCGTAGTTCGGCCACGGCGGGAAAAAGGTCTCTATTGCAACTAGGGCAAGAGAAAGGGAAAGTCTCGATCGCAACGAGGGCGAGAGAAAGGATCGCAACGAGGGCGAAAGCAAGCAAGGATTAGCTGTTAGTTGTTAATCAAACTCGGCAAGACATCGCGTCTCGTGCCTACGTATCTCATCTGAACATGAGAATCAGAGTTGCCGTAGTTCGGCGGAACAGTTCTAAGTATGGCTCACACAGGGAGTAAGCCACACAGACTTGACTTGCACAGGAAGCAAGTCAAGCACAACCTACCTTGCACAAGGGCAAGTCTAAGCTAAACCTAAGGAGGCAAAGCAAACAGGCAATCACAATCACAAGAAGCACACTCTATATGCATACAAGAGGCTCAAGCAAAAGGTTAGGCACTAGGGCCAACTGGAATAGGGTAAGTGTTGCTCTTAACCTTGCCATTGAGGGGCTAAGGTGAAGCAGATGAAAGGATGAAGTGAGGGGTGTGCCTCATTGCTTCTATCCCTGATCAGGGAGAGCATGTGACAAGAATGTGTGGGTTCAGAAAGTGGGAACCCTTCTACACATTTAAAACTGACTCAACTGTGCAATTGCACAAGATCTTGGGTTTTTATCTGAAGTGCATCAACACAGTAGTGTGAGCAAGACAGAAGACACACTGAATAGTGGGGGATAGACTGCATATCCCTACCTTCCACCAATTGCCTCTTCACTTAGGAGGTCTTTGACTCTGTACAGGGACAAAGTAAACATACACAAGCATTGCCTCTTAAGGAGGACTTCAGACAGTTTGCCCGGCCAAAATAACAAGCCGGGACTCCAGACTACATGAAGAAGAAGAGATTATACCTCAAAGCAAATGCTAAATAGCAAAGCAAGCAAGTTCAGAGAACTTAAGCAACTAAAGTACCTGAAAAAGTCAAAACAATCAGCAAACAGTTCAAAAGTTTAAATCAAAAGGAATGGATAAACAGTCAACTACAGGAAGTCAACTGTGCAAAGCAAGACTCAAACACATGAGTCAAACCATCTGCAAAACAAAGGTTAGTTCACATGTAAACAAACAAACATCAATCAAATTGGTATGATCTTGGAAGCACTATGCTCAACCTGAAACAGATGAACTCAACATAAGTCCAAAGGACCACTAGGGCTAGCCTAGGGTCAAAGATGAAAGAAAAAGTCAAGGCAGCAAGGAAAAGTCAACTCAAAGTCAAAGTCAACCAATTAGAAAGCAATCACAATTGGGCCCACAATCATATCGTGCATTATGATCATTTCATGAACATTTGAAGTCAAAGTAAGGCAAAGGAAAGCATACAAAAGTCAACAGAATGACTTGCATCAAAAGTCAACCTAAACAATTTCAAAAATCATCAAATAAATCACACTCAATCCTAACATCTAACATGGTAGACATGTAAAATTTCATGGCATTTGGATGAGAGGAAGGCAGTCAACTAAAATCATGAAGTCAAACCAATTTTAAGTAAGCACAATGAAAGTCAACAAGCATGGGTCAACTTCAAAAAATCATATCAAATTGAAAACAGAAGAGAAATGAATGAGATTAACACCAATGCAAAGCTTGAGATGTCTAGTTATCACATATGGAATTTCATGATCATGTGATATGTTATGAGAATTTCCCAAAAGATTTGGCAATGTATAGCACAAAAAGTCAACAAGTGACCAAGCATGGAAGAAAATTCACAATCAAATGGAAAACAGCAAGATAAATTCTAAGAAAATTCATACGTGAAATAGACATACAAAGGATCATTCATGCAAAAAATGGGGTCATTTGGATGCAAGGAAGTATGTGAACAAAATTAGGGAAAATGCATGATCATGTTGTGACACCAAGTGCAACACATAACTTCAAAAAATCATAACCAACAAACCACAAATGGGAAATCCACAAACTTTATACCAAAATGAAGGTCAACATGTCTAGTTTTATCACAAAAAATTTCAAAGTCATTGGACATAACATGAGTATTTCACAATTGAAATGGTAAGATGTATCATTTATGCACACATGTTGGGAACACAATTGTCAATAAAAATCCAGTCGATGAAAAAATGATTAAAAATCATAATTATAAACTAGACTCAATCATGGACATTATGGAAAAATTCTCATGATTTTTGGATGAAAATTGAGAAAGAAATGAATTATTGAAGATGAGTGATTAATTGATGCAACATGAACAAACTACATGGATCAATGGGTCAAACATGGTCAACAGCGTGGCAGTTTTGTAATTCTGAGCTTACTAATCAAAGCTGTGCGTTTTGGCAAGGCAAAACGAAATGTTCTGATTGGCTCCCAGCCAATAGAACAGTAAATTGGCCAATGGTTCAAAATCTGAGTTTTCACATAAACCCTTAGGGTTTCTAACAGCATGGCTCAGCATTCTCAATGTTATTATCATCATGAAACAAAACAAACAACAGCATTCAATATATTTTCACATGGATTTTCTGGCATATTCATGAGGTTCAACACAGCAGCAAGGTGCATGTTATCAGAACAAAAATTCGACCAAGAACAACAGCATACACATTGTCATTGAAAACTCATCATCAATTGAAAAAATAAACAGCAAGGCATATGGCATAGCAAGTGGTAGTGGCTCATGCAATCAAAACAAACAACAGCAGCAGGATTCATTCAGCATCATGTTCATGTTCATAAAACCAACTTCAAGCAAAATCAGACAATAATATGGCATTGGTACAGCATCATGCAACTTTTAAACAACAGCACCAAACAAATTCTAAACAAGATTTAAGGACAAGCTGGGCAGAGCTAGGTTTCGAAACAGCATGGGATTTCATCATCCTACTTCATCATCATGTCGAAATCAAACAACAATATGGAAACCACATGGCAACACACATTCATGATACTCATATAGCAAACAGCAAAACAACATACATGAGCTGGATTTCAGGAAAAAAAAGTAACAGGGTTTATCAGCATGGTTTAGCAGCATGGTTCATGGTGTCTTCAAGCAAGCATCAACAACATCAAACAAACATGTTTCAACCAAACATACAACATCATAAGCATAATCATGAAATTTTTCTGGGCAACTAGGTTTAGACAAACAGCAGGATTCAACATCATCTTCAATAATCGACCATGAACCAAAAATCCCAGAAGCAAAAAACAAGCATATCATTAGCTTCAGCATGCATCAAACCACATAAACATGGTAGCCATTTCCATTAAAACAACTTAAACAAACCAAATCGAAGGAAAATGCGTTCATACACACAAATGAAAATCCAAATTACTTGGCCAGGACGCCGCCATTTTAAGCATGCTATAGTTTGTTGGAATCAGCTCAAGAAAACCTTTCATAAACATATCATGACACAGCAAATAATGGAGATCGATCACTTACTTATTTTTGAAGAAAAACTGATGTGCAGTGTTGTTTTGGTGGTTACAGCTCGAAACAGATGCTTCAAATGCTTGGAAAGGATGAATGGTTGGATGACTTTAGCTCAAGGATGTGTGGAGTTGGATGAATCACGATTTGCCATGTTTGGACCTTGGTGAAAACAGAACGAGGAGAGGAGCTTCCAGCTGGTGAAGGAGGCTGTAACAAGGCTCCAAATGATGTTTGGATGATGAAGGATGCAAGGGTTCTTTGATTTCTTTGAATGGTTTCTGCAGAAAATATTGTTTTGCAAAAATGCACAATGAGGGAATGAGAGTATTTTTTGGTCGTGTGGCTGTCAAGCTAGGGTTGCAATCAGCAGAGGCAAGGCTTTATGTAGTCTGTTTAAGCTCCTTTAATCAATTGGTAAGCTGGTTTATGCTTAATGATTCAAATTGGCAATTTTGCTAATTGTGTGCACAAGTGAAAAGGAGGTGTGTTTGTGGTCGAGTGGGCTGGGCACAGGCTGTACAAACTATGCAAAATGCTGCTTTGGTTGTACATGTGAAAAGCTGTACTGATTTTACTTATGTGAAGCTTCTTGCCAATTTTCAAGTTTTGCATTTTGGTCCAAATGATAGCATAATGGTGATATGATGATGATTTTAGTCTTGGGGCAAATCACAAATAGGATATGAAACATTTCCCAATTGGCAAAATCAAGAAAAAGTCCATAAATCAAAAAGTCAAAGTTTGGTCAAACTTTGAATTTAAATGAAAAGGTCCAAAAATGCCATTTTGAATGGTAAGGTTTTAGGTCATGAAATTTATATTTTTGGAAAGAGGATGAAAAATGTGGTTTGTAGGAAAAAACCCCACCAAATTTGGCCTTATGGTTTGAGAGATATGGCTTGTTGAAGTTCAAAAATTGGTGAAAATGATTTGATCATATCTTGACAACCACACATGGGATTTGAGAGTTCTTAGACTTTTTGAAAATGGGAGAACAAGATCTTCAACTTTCATGTTGGGCAAAAATTCATTTGAAGCTTGTATCATGATGTAAGTTTAAGATCAAGAAGTTTCCATTTTTGGCAGTTGAAATTACAAGTCCACTTGCTATTTCTGGAAAATTTCTGATTTGACTTGATTTTCTTCCATGATGAGGTTTGACATGATATATGAGGCTTATACAAGCATGAATGAGCTTCTTCAAATCAATTCTATTCATCAAATCATTGATTAAATCAACTGTTGACCAGGTTTGACTTTTCTAGGGTTTTGAATGATTGAGCCTCTTCTGATGAATTCCAAACCCTAATTCCTTGAGGACTTGACTTCAAATGATGTCTCAAGTTGTATGAACTTTTGATTATTGACCATGGTGCCCAAATTCCACAAGAATGGCCACCATCCACTGCTTTGACTGATTGTTGACTGCTTAGGGTTTTGACCTGGTTGTGCATTGACTGATGACCATTGAGGCTTCAACCCTTGACTTGAACACTTCAAAAAAGACCTCCCAGTCATGTGAACTTGTTGGGCAAACCCTAAGGCCTTGGTTCAATGAGAAATTCCTTTGCTTGCTTGGCTGACTGATCTCCTGATCAGTTTGACCTAATTCTTGCTTGCTTGCACTTGAGGCAACTGGGGACAATGCAAATGCTATGCAATGGATCATGATATGCTATGACTTAATATGAAATGGTATGTACAATGATAGGTGCAAATTTGAGGTGCTACACCGACTAAGACAGTATATGTTGAATCATACCACTTTATTGACTTCTAAGATGGATTCTATCAAATATCTACTTGAGAAACCTGCTGTCTCCTGAGAGAGTTATCACTGATAATGGTACTAAACTGAACTCTGCATGCAGTTCAAAATAAAACACCATAACTCTTCTCCGTACCGGCCAAGGATGAACGGCGCCGTGGAGACTGCTAACAATATCAAGAAGATCATACAAAAGATAACAGTAACATACAAAGACTGGCATGAGATGTTACCATTTGCTCTCCATGGTTATCGCACCTCAATACGCACTTCGACAGGGGCAACTCCGTTCTCTTTAGTCTACGGAATGGAAGCTGTCTTACCAGTGGAAGTTCAGATTCCCTCCCTAAGAATCATGACAGAGGTGGGTTTAGACGAGGACGAATGGATTCAGACTCGACTCGATCAGATAAATTTGATTGATGAGAAGAGACCTGCGGTTGTTTGTCATGGGCAGATATATCAGAAGCGCATGACCCAAGCATTTAACAAAAAGGTCAAGAGACAGGTGTACCAACTTGGCGCCTTGATGATCAAGCGTATCATCCTACCACAGGGGGATCCCAGAGGCAAATGGACTCCCACATATGAAGGGCCATTTGTAGTTAAGAAAGTATTCTCTGGTGAAGCCATGATACTTGCTACAATGGATGGCGAAGACTTCCCGCATCCTGTGAACGCAGACATAGTTAAAAAATACTACGCATAAAAGAGACCCGCTAGGTCGACGTACCTAGGCAAAAGTAAGGGCATCCCGGCGAACCAAAAGGGTTCGGGCAAAAATTAGGGATAAACATATAAAGACGTACACCCGGCAAGTCGAAAACCTGAAAAGGCGGCTTGGGCAAAAAAGGGTATCCTGGTGGACTGAAAACCTGAAAAGGCGGTCCAGGCAAAAATTAGGGATTAAAGCGTATGACTATGTCCCGTTCTCGGACAGCTTCATCCAACTTCGAGGGACTGAACAAGCCAATCACTTCTATCCGACAGCAGGAGATGAGATGCTTGAAGACATAATGACAGTAGTGGAGTTAAAATCAACAGGACTTTTTCCTCATAGCTCCTCTTTGTTCTCTTGACAATTTCCTCTTACTAGGATTTCTGTCTCCTTGTACTCAAATTGCCTATTTATAGGCCCTCTTTCAAAATCAATACAATTTTATTTCCAAAAAGATGATTTTTTTACTTTTCTGTTTTGTTTGCATAAACGTCCATTGATTTAATTTGAATTGATTTATGCATGATCAATGGTTACAAAAAAATGCATGCCTAAAATAGAAATAGCGATTACTACAAGACTTCAGGATCGAGGAGAAGGTCTAACCACGCTTTCCAATGAATCCGTTGCTAATTCTATTCCCCAACAAGAACCAGCTATTTCCCAGAAGAGGTTGGCATCACCAGACAGACTGGTCATCTCTTCTATCCCCAGCCAGGCTCTGTTGGATATTTCCACCATCAGGCGGAAATCAAGTATCCTCAGCTAAGAAAGGGTCATCAATACAAATATCTCCGACCAGAAGACTGAGATTTATTTCCCAGTAGAGTCCCCTGGAAGAACGTTTCAGACGCATAGTGCATTCATTACATCATTTCACATCACATACCTGCATACAATGTTCACATTTATTTCATTCTGCATCATATACATTACATCGTTTCATAGCATGCACATGCATGCCATGTTCGCAGACATAAAACATCTCATGCATCATGACATGACATGAAGCTAACTTTATTTTTCTGGTTAATTATCCTCTTGATACAATCAAAACAAAGGTCCATTCAGACGGACATCTTTATCAATTACATTCAGGATTCAACTACATCTTTCAGATATACTCCATGTCAACATTCATTCTGACATCATCATAATGGTGGCATCTTTAAGCCCACCCCAGATATTCATTGCAAATACAACATATACAAATACTATCAGATATAGCCTAGCGTACGGTTTATTCTGATTCAGCTCAACATACGACTCCTTCAACTCAGATACGATCTAGCGTACGATCCATTCTGACCTTCAACAACTCCAAGACGGCCTAACGTACGACCCAGTTAGACCTTCAAGTCCTCAGATGCTACCTAGCGTACGGTACATTTCTGAAGTGTAGTCTAGCATACGACTACCCCTTTTCATCATCAGATTCAGCCTGACGGACGGCTCATTCTGCTCAGATATGGTTTAATGTACGACCCAGTTAGACCTTCATCTCCTCAGATGCTACCTAGCGTACGGTACATTTCTGAAGTGTAGTCTAGCATACGACTACCCCTTTTCATCATCAGATTCAGCCTGACGGACGCTCATTCTGCTCAGATATGGTTTAATGTACGACCCAGTTAGACCTTCATCTCCTCAGATGCTACCTAGTGTACGGTACATTTCTGAAGTGTAGTCTAGCATACGACTACCCCCTTTTCATCATCAGATTCAGCCTAACGGACGGCTCATTCTGCTCACATACAGTCTAATGTACGACCCAATTAGACCTTCAAGTCCTCAGATGCTACCTAGTGTACGGTACATTTCTGAAGCGTAGTCTAGCGTACGACTACCCCTTTCATCATCAGATTCAGCCTAACGGACGGTTCTTTCTGCTACTCAGATGCGATCTAGCGTACGATCCATTCTGACCTCTCATCCTCAAGTACAGCCTAACGGACGGCTTATTCTGCAACTCAGAGACGATCTAGCGTACGATCCATTCTGATCTTTCATCCCCAACAGAGTCATCCGCCTAATGGACGATTCACTCTGCTATTCAGATGCGGTCTAGCGTATGATCCATCCTGATCCCTTATCCCCAGCAGCGTATAACACACTTTGACTCCCCAGCGAAGTCGACAACATAATGGATGAATCACTATACGGTCTAGCGTATGACCCGGTATGACCCCCATGTCTCCAGATATCGTCTAACGTACGACACAATCTGAAGCTCTCATCATCAAACTTCCTGGATGGCATCTTTAAGCCCATCTCCATCAGGAATAGCTTCTGATTAACAAGTGCAAATTTTTGGGGCATTCTAGTGTTCAATAATCTTCCACCTCCAGACCACGAATGGCATGCACGCCATCCTAACTCTCTCGGTTCAAGAATATTGAACAGGGGCAGCTGTCATACCCCAAAATTTGCCCATTAATATCACAAGGCATTTTTCAAAGCACTCCAACTTGTTCTGCAAGACATTGACCTTAAAGGAACAAAAGCCCAGCTCACAACAGGCCCAATCCAGAAAATGGCCCAAACTGGCCTGCTCGCTAGGCGAGCAAATCCTTCGCCTAGCGAACGTTCGCTGCACGCTCGCCTAGCGAACGTTCGCTACACGCTCGCCTAGCGAAGCTGACAGATAACAGAAAATTCTGGGCTTCACTCTGAGCCCATTAGGTCATGAAAAAGGCATTATAAATACCACAACTCCAGTCAGAAAAAGGGAGGACGAAAAACAGACGAAGACAGAAGAAGAGGGACGGAAACCCTGGCATAGAAACCCTGGAGATTAACTCAAAGCATTCCGAGTAAAGAAACCCTGAAGGCCGCTCATCCGCTCCGAAGCTACCGCCGCCCAATTCAATCCGATTTGCCAATCCAAAGCTGCAATTCCATTGCAAACAGGTTTACATTGCTATTATCGCATTATGTTCTTAATTTGCATATGGCATTATGATTGAATTTATGAAAAGGTCTTAAGTTTTGCATGTGAATTCAAGTATGTATGAATATCTGGAATGCTTAACCATGTGATCTATGTAATGGATGCCATAAAGTGTGAAGCTTGCCGACAGTATACTGTTATCAAAACCAGAATCCGCAGCCGCTCGCTAGCACATCGCTAAGCGAGCATACAACGAGTATTCTCTAAGCCTTCGCTAGGCGAGGCAGCCGCGAATCTGACAGTAGCCGACTTTTCTGTTCTGATTTTTCACTCATATTTTATCATAGCCAGGCATTGTTTATCTGATCCTATTACTGTTGTGATTTCTTTTGTGGTGTAATTCTCGATTGCACCCTGATTTGGTATTCTGACATGTTTGCTGAGTTTTGTAAAGGTTCATATATCCAGGAACAGATCGCTTGATAGGTATTCCACTTTATTTGTGGGATACCCTTGGGGAGATTCACTCTAAAATTACTTAATTGATTTTAGTGTATTGATTTTAATATGGAGATCCACCCTAAATTAATTAGCTGATTTTAATGTATTGATTTTAATGTGGAGATTAATCCTAATTACCTAATTGATTTTAAAATACGGCCTTTAAATATGTGATCTTGGACCTCTCTTTGCTGCCCTACGGTATTACGGTATAACGGTCGTGTCCCGCGAATGTAGGGAAACACTTAGCAAAGACCCTTCGGTTAAATCATCATAAAATAAATCATGGTCCCTCGGATGTTGCCTTCGAAAATACGATTTTGTCCCTCGATGACCCTTCGGTGTAGCCTACGGTTAAATGATGATCGTCCCTTCGAATGCTAAGGTATCCTTACAACTGTTGCCTTCAATGACCTATCGATGACCCTACAATGACCCTTTTACATCCAAAGGATAAAACTACTTACTTCTCAATAGTAAGGACAGTTTTACCCTCATAAGGATAGGAAATGCCCATAACGACCTTAGGAAGGTATAACTCTCAATTACTGGATCATAACCTAAAACATTTTCCACCCCTCACACTTTGCAAGTCCTAGAAAATCACCACTTGGTATACATTCATACTAGAATCATTACCAAGTTATATTTTTCTAAACTGTTTTTCAAAATCAAACGAGATAAATACTTTGTATACATTCATACGAGAATCATTACAAAGTTAAACTCTCTTTTCGAAACATTTTTAAACAATTCACCAACACTTTTCAGACAAAAATATAAGTGATCCAGCAATTAAGAGCCCATGGATAACCATGGATACAAAGGGTGCTAATACCTTCCCTTTGTATAATGTACCTCCCGAACCCAAAATCTATTGAGGTCTTTCCTGTTCTTTTCCACCTTTCCTTATTGGATAAAAGAAAAGTCGGTGGCGACTCTTGCTATCCGCGACATTGCGATAAAAAGCAAAATACCCCAAGTCAGTTCACCGTATGACAGTAGGCAACAAGATTGAGTTGCTTTGAGGTCAAATTGAAGCAACTCAGTTTATGATCCTCAAAATTCAAATCCCTGTATCTTTTTATATACTTGGAATTGGAGAAAATTGAGGCCAAATTCGAGCTCCTAAGCGTTTTTTCTTTAAATCCATGTCTTTGTTTTTCATTTTTGTGGTGGTTGGTGGTGGACCAGTCCGGTGAGGTCCACGGGAGAAGACAACCGGAGCCCTAGCTCCGGTGGTGTGGTGGCTTGCTCCTATCCGTCAGATCTTCCCTCCATGTTCTAATCTTGAGCGTACAATGTGATTACCAACCCTGCCACGCGTTTGACTCAAGTGTTGGTGCAATGCACGCTTTTGGCCATCAGATCTGCCACCTCAATTAATGAGGGAGATCTGATGGCCCTTGTTTTTTTGAATTTTATTTCATTTTCTAATTTTTCATTTAATTGTGCTATTTTGATTAATTCATATTAATTTCATTTTTAATCCAAAAAATATGGGACTTTCACCAAAAATCTTTAAATATTTTCCTCTTTCATTTTCTGAATTAAAATTATTTTTTGGATTAATTTTGATATTTTTCATGAATTAATTGTTTTTGTACATATTTTAAATTGTTTAAAAATACTTCTGACTTTTCAAAAATCATGAAATTTTTTGTCTAGGATCCTTTGACCTTGTTTGACCTAGGATAAATTTCTTGACCATTTATTTGGTGTTTTGAAGAGGTTTTAGGTTTTGACCAAACTAAATTTAATTTAAATGTATTTTTAATTTGATTTTTAATGGATTAATTGAATAGAAATTATGTTGAGCCATTTTTATTGACTTGTGATGTTTGACTATGTGTTTAGGCCTTGGTCAAGGTTGATTTGACTTTTGTTAAGTTAAAATCATTGGATTTAGGGGATTGATGAAATGTACATTTCATCTCCCAAAATGAATGAATGATTTTAATTTGATAAAATTCCTCCCATGACCAATTTGTGTTTCTCTCATATTCGCTCCCTCTTCATCTTCAATCCCATTCTGTCCCATCCTTTTCATTTACCAATGAAGTCTCAATATCCTAAGGCTAATTGGTTCATCCATAATCTTGTGTTAGATGAACCAATACAAGTATGGATGAGATAAGTCCATCCCTTTTGATCTTTTCTTTTAGTGTATGATATATTTTAGGAGTTTGGTTCATTATACCAAATCTCTAACATGCATTAGCACCTAAGTTTTTATTGCCCGACCTCAGATAGTTGTGACTTCTACATAAGTTCAATTACGATTACTTAACATAAAGCTAAATTTTGACCCTAAAGGCATAACATTCTAGTAAGTGAGATTGTAAGTCTCCCATCTTTCATGGTATTATGTGGAAACTTGGCCTTTTTTCCTTCCTTTGGAAGATGTCTTGGTTCAAGGATCCATGCTTGTGAATATATGGTTGAGTGTTCTCCAAATAATGACTTAATCAATTGAAAAGAAAAACACCACTAACATCTAATCAACTAACATTTGACTAACTTGTATTAACTTTGCTTTACTTTCAAATCATTTATCTTTATGCAATTTAATTACAAGTCATTTACCATTCGTTGTCATTTACATAGCATTTAATTTGTTTATGTTTATGTTATTCTCACTTTGATTATTTGAGCCATATATTGTGATTGTATATATTCGTTTGTGTATTTTGTTTGTGCTTGTGGTCTTAGGACCTTAAAATACTTAATAAACAACAAAAACCCTAAAAAATGTTTGTGTGGACTGTTGGGTTTGATCTGAGTTTTGGAATTAGAATTAGGCAACATTCCATGAGCAAAAGGACTTGGCCAATGCCAACATTTCTGACACCCAGTTATTGTGGTTTGAGCTTTCATCTGGTGCAAGTATTGGGATCCACTTGAATTCATCTGCTACCTGGTCTTGATGCAACTGTTATTTTGGTGTCATGCTACACCTTATTCTGAGCAAAAATCAAGAAGTATTTCATCTGATAAATGAGAAGACTATCAACTATGGATCTGCTTGCTTGGATGTGGTCATATTTATTTGATGCCTTGCTCTTCATATTGCTAATTGGTTGCTGATTATTGCTTGATTCAAAGTCGAAAGGGAAAATGGGTTTTCTATATGACATTCCTGTCTGTTGGATTGCATCTCATTGGTCAGAACTTTTCAACTCGTAACTTTTAATTTTATGCTTAGGATTAGTATTTTCATCTCTTCCCACTTCTTAAATTTCAAAATCTCTCCCCCTTTTCAAAAACTTTCTTTGCTTGTGATTTAAAAACTTAGACTTTATTGCAAATTAGAAACTTTGGCCTTATGCCATTGCATTTTTAAACTCTTTTCCTAAATCAAACTTGTAAATGAACTTAACTATATTGACTTAAAAATTTCAAAAGACAAAAAGAACTAACACTCATTCATACTTTTGGGCCTTTAGTGCCTCTTTTAAACTTAAATTTTGATTAAAAGCAATTCACTCATTTTGAAATTGATACCACGAACTACAAGGTTTTTATCCCTTATTTTTATGTTGGTACGTAGGCATAAGTCCAAAGGTCTTGTCAAACACAAAATATATAATTAATGAATTCTTTTATCATCCCCACATTCTATTTATTGCAAACATATTTTCTACCAAAAACACATACACACATAAAAAAGGGCTCCATAGGAGTACCTAGGACACTTTGGGTGCTAACACCTTCCCTCTGTGTAACCAACCCCCTTACTTGTAATATCTGACATTTTATTAGTTTTTATTTGAAAACTTATTATCTTTGGATTTTGTTCGTACTTTTCCCCTTTCCTTTGGAAACAATAAAAACGCGGTGGCGACTCTGGTTTTATTAACGTTAAGTTTATCCATAGCTTAATGGTCATGAATTTACCGCTACAGAAATTAAGTGGCGACTCTGCCGGGGAGTAGTCCTCAGTGGGTTTAGCCTATGTTTTTATGTGTATATATTTGTATATTTGATGTTTGTATACTTGTTTGTGTGATATAATCTGCTTGTTGTGCTTGGTGATCTCTGAGTGGTGAGATAAGTTCTAACCTGAACTTGAATGCAATTAAGATAGGAGGATGGTATAGTCATGTTCGACTTGTATGGAGTAGTCCTTAACAAGTTGGCTTGAGACCCATCTACTTAGTGGAGACCCTTTTGGAGCTATTGATGTCACACAAGTTATTTGTGGTTAGGCATTACTTTCTCTGATTTGGGGTCCGAGAAGCTGAGGACCGTAAAACATTTAATCCAACTTGGCCTATTTAGGACGTAGTGCGGAGACTGTTTAGGTCTATAGACTTGATAACAATTGTTACGCGATACTACACTCAGACGAGTTTCTCTTGAGAATATTATGGGTTGATGAGTAAGTTATCCTAACCTATAACGTCCGATAGATGGGATCACGACTATGGGAACTTTTTAGAACACGATCTACATGCTTTTATCCTTAGTACACTCCTTTGGGGTGGTTCTTAACCTGACTCCGTGCTCGTGACTCACAACAAACCCTTTGATTCTTGGTTTATCCAATCAAGTTTTGTCAATATCAATGGAACTTGGGTGTTGATAAGGTGAAAACCGTAATCCACCAAAATGGATGATTGATCTTGACAATAACTTGATTCATCCCTTGACCTTTGTTTGTTTGCCTTGTGTGTGATCCCTTATTTTTGATTGTTGCATTCATGCATCCATGCGCATCATGACATTCATCACAGAAAAATAATTTCAAGGAACGTAGGTCTTATTTGCAAATATTTTCAGACCATGGAGTATGGACGAAGGAACACTAAGAAGTATAATTTCAGATGTCCTGATTTGAAAGTGCTAGGGAAGTTGTCATCTTTTGTGCTAGATCCCTTAGACTTCAAGCAACGTCATGGGAAGTTTTTATCTATGTTATCTACTGATGTGGTCGAAGGACTCTTGAGTGTGTTGGTTCAGTTTTATGACCCTCTCTACTGTTGCTTCACTTTTCCTGATTATCAGCTTATGCCTACGTTAGAGGAGTATGCCCATCTCTTGGGAATACATGTTTCTGACAAGGTTCCTTTTAGTGGATTGGAGGAGATTCCCAGTTCTCATATCATAACTGAAGCTCTTCATTTGAAGAAGTCTGAGATTAAGGCTCATTGGGTGAAGAAAGGCGGAATGTTTGGATTGACTTCTGAGTTTCTCATTGGGAAAGCTAATGTCTTTGCTCAAGCCGGTAGTGTGGAAGCTTTTGAAGCCATCTTTGTGTTGCTCATCTATGGTTTAGATTTGTTCCCTAACATTGACGGGTTTGTTGATGTTAACACCATTAGAATCTTCTTGATTGGGAATCCTGTGCCTACTCTGTTGGGTGATATGTATGTTTCTTTGCATTTGAGGAATTCTAAAGATGGTGGGACTATTATGTGTTGTGTTCCTCTTCTGTACAAGTGGTTTATTTCGCACTTGCCTCAGACGCCTGCTTTTATGGAGAATAAACAATGTCTACGGTGGTCTTAGAGACTAATGTCTATTACTAATGATGATATTGTTTGGTATGATTCTATATTGAGTAGTTTGGATATTATTGACAGTTGTGGAGAATTCTCTAATGTGCCTCTCATTGGTACACAAGGAGGAATCAACTACAGCCCTGCTTTGTCTCGTCGTCAACTTGGGTTCCCATTGAGAGACAAACCTAATAACACTCATATATAAGGTATTTTCTATCAAGAGAGTAAAGATCCCTAACTTTTGAAGCAAAAGATGATACATGCTTGGAATAATGTGCATAGAAAAGGAAGATCCGAGCTTGGTCCGTGCAACTTTGTAGCTTTGGAAGCTTACACTACTTGGGTGAAGAAGAGAGCTTTGGAGTTGAAGATGCTGTATGCTTGTGAGAGACATATGTCTTTGGTTGTGGCTGAGCCGTCAACTCTCCTTAACCAAGATGTAGAGAAGTTGGAAGACGCACTCGCCAAGATGAAGCAAGATAAAGATATGTGGGAAGAGCGGTTCCATGCTTTAGCCGAAGCATGGGGAGTTGCATCTTGAGTCAAAGGACAAAGATGCGCTTATTGAACTTCTTGAAGACCGAGCAGTGAAGAGACAGAGAGATCCAGAGGGTCCACCTTCCTCTAGTATGCCTCAGCCTTCCGGTGCTTGGAAGAAGATTGTTGATCAGTTTGTCCTTGAGAAAGAGAACAGAGAGCTGAAGGATGAGACTCACCGATACAACACTCGTTCTAATCAACCCAGAATTATGTAGCATCTGGAACAAGAGAACAGAGAGCTGAAGGATGAGATTGCCCGACTAACTTCCATGATGGAGTCTGTTCTTGCTGCGCAAAATCAGTCTTCACCAACTCCCGCAACTCATCCCCAGAGGAATGTCATCTCCGAGGTTGCTACCTCAACCATGCCTGTTACTGCTACTCAATCTAGTCCAACTATGCCTGCTGGATTCCCGTGGGGGATGCCACCAAATTTCATGCCTGAAGGGTTTGCGCTTACATTTGCTTCGATGTCGACATCTAGCTCGGTCATGTCTGTGTCACCTCCGGTTGTTTATACTTTGTCTCGTGTTGAGGACACCATTTACCATTCTGAGTCGTCTGATGGCCCAGATGTTTATGAGAAGATGGATGAAATGAAGGATCAGTTCCTTGAGTTGCGCAAGGAGTTAAAAACGTTGAGAGGAAAAGACCTGTTTGGTAAGAGTGTTGCTGAACTCTGCTTGGTACCAAATGTGAAGATCCCGATGAAGTTCAAAGTCCATGACTTTGAAAAGTATAAGGGAAACGCCTGTCCGTTGAGTCACCTTGTGATGTACGCCAGAAAGATGTCAACTCAAACTGATAATTATCAGTTACTAATTCACTACTTTCAAGACAGATTGATTGGTGTTGCTCTGAGATGGTATATGGGGCTAGACAGTACAAAATGTTCGCATGTTCAATAATTTGGGTGAAGCTTTTGTGAAGCAGTACAAGTATAATGTGGATATGGCACCTGATAGAGACCAGTTGAGGTCTATATCTCAGAAGGATAAAGCGACATTTAAAGAGTATGCTCAAAGATGGAGAGAACTTTCTGCTCAAATTAATCCTCCATTGGAAGAGAATGAGATGACAAAGATTTTCCTGAAGACCCTGAGTTTGTTTTATTATGAATGATTGCCAGTGCCCCTAGTGACTTTACCGAGATGGTAAACATGGGGATGGGATTAGAGGAAGAAGTCCGTGAAGGACGTCTATCCAAGGAAGAGGTGTCATCTAGTAAGAAATACGGGAGTGGGTTTGCCAAAAGGAAGGAAGGGGAGACCAATTCAGTATCTGTGGGGAGGCAGAGGAGGCCTCATATCAGAAGAAATCCTCAACCGCGCCAACATCAAGATCAAGTTTCGTCAGTAATTCCAGTTTTTTCCAACAATTCCAACAATCAATCAGTTTCGATTCCGTAACAACAACGTCAACAACAACCGCAACAAAGAACCAACTACAACAACAAAAATAATCAATAACATAACTTCGAGAGGAGGAAGGTCTCTTTTGACTCTATTCCTATGTCATATGCCAAATTGTATCCATCCTTGGTTCTCAAGAACCTACTTCAACCCAGAAATCCACCTCAAATTCCCGAACCATTTCCATGGTGGTACAAGCCTGAACTCCATTTTGCCTTTCACCAAGGAGCTTCTGGCCATGACATTGAGAACTACTATCCATTAAAGTATGAGGTACAAAAGCTTGTGAAGAGTGGGATGGTGTCCTTTAAGGATCGTGCATCGAATGTGAAAGCTAATTCGTTGCCTGCCAATGGTAACACCTCTGTCAACATGGTATATGGTTGTCCTGGAGAGTATAAGGTTTATGATGTTCTCCATATCAGACAATCTTTGGTTGCAATTCATAGAGACATTTGTTTGGTAAGTGATTGTGAGGATGACCATGATGGTTGTGTGGTATGCAGTATGAACCCTCGAGGATGTGTCATTGTCAAGAGGGATATTCAGAGATTGATGGATGAAGGGCTTATCCAAGTGTGTCAGTCAAGGGGGGTAGATGATATGAATGTGATAGTACAAGTGTTCAAAACCCCTAAGCGGGTAGTAATTCGGTTTGATAGTAGCAGCAACAACAATGTCAATAGATCAGTATCATCGTTGGTAATACGGTTAGCGGGCCCTGTCCCGTATACATCCGATAAAGCTGTCCCCTATTAGTATAATGCTACCATGGTGGAGAATGGTCAAGAGGTTCTGTTGCCTGTGGCAAATTTTGTGGTGAATATAATGGATATCGCAAAGGTAACCCGTAGTGGTCGTGTATTTGGTCCCGTATTTTCAAAAGAGGTAGAAGAGGATGCAATCAGTAAGAAGGTGGATGTGCCTGTAATAAACCTAGTTAGTGCTCCAGTGTGTTAGTCTGGTGAATCTAGCAAACTGAAGACTAATGATGATGATGAGGTATTAAGATTAATCAAGAGGAGTGAGTTTAATGTGGTGGAGCAGCTGCTTCAAACTCCGTCGAAGATTTCAGTGATGTCTCTGCTAATGAGTTTTGAAGCGCACAGAGAAGCATTGCAAAAAGTGTTGGAGCAAGCCTGTGTTGAGCACGACCTTACTGTGGATCAATTTGACCATATTGTGGCTAACATTACTTCTTGCAACAATCTGAGTTTTTATGATGAAGAACTTCCTGAGGAAGGTAGAAATCACAATCGTGCACTACATGTTTCGATGAACTGCAAGGAAGATGCGATGTCTAATGTGTTGGTTGATACCGTTTCTTCCCTGAATGTACTCTCGAAATCGACTCTATCCAGACTTTCCTACCAAAACGCCTCGATGAGGTATAGTGGCGTAATTGTTAAAGTATTTGATGCTTCTCGCAAAACCGTCATTGGAGAAGTGGACCTTCTAGTGAAGATATGCCCGAGTGATTTTCAAATTACTTTTCAAGTAATGGATATCCACCTGGCCTTTAGCTGCTTATTAAGAAGACCATGGATTCATGAGGCTAGAGATGTGACATCTACTCTGCACCAAAAGCTTAAATTTGTGAAGAACAACAAGCTTGTCCTTGTTGGTGGAGAGAAGGCATTATTGGTGAGCCATCTGTCATCTTTTACATATGTTGAAGCTGATGAGGAGGTTGGAACTCCGTTCCAAGCCTTATCTATTGTTGAAGTGAAGAAAACTGGGGTACCTATGTCTTCTTTCGAAGATGCTAAGCAAGCTATTGAGGCAGGAAATACTGATCAGTGGGGCCGAATGGTAGAAATTGCAGAGAACAAAAATAGAGCCGGATTGGGATTTTAACAAGGACCGTTTAATGTCAAAACTGAAGAAGTGTAACCGAGTTTCCGCAGTGGAGGGTTCATCCATGATAATGAACAACACTCAGCTGTCGTGATTGAGGGTGATGAAGATGAAGGCTGCGTCAACTTTGTGACGCATGGCAAGACTTGCAACAATTGGGTTGCTGTTGATGTTCCTATTATTGTCCATCGCTCTAAGTAATTTGTTTTCATGTTTTAAGAAAAATCCTTCTCCTATGCCTAAGGGAGAAGTGAACATTGATAGGAATTTTCAATTATCATTAATAAAATGCAATTCTATTTCATCCATATTCATGATGTTTTATTTTTACTTTTTGCCTTTCTGTAAGACCCCAATTTTGTCCCAAAGATCCCTCATGGCATCATATCATATCATATCATTGCCTCAAGGATCATTGTGCACTTTGCCTTCTTCCTTGTGGGTGGGTTACATTGTGAGTGTGGTTCTTGATCACCAAGCATGTTCAGCATTTGTATATCATTGCTTTTCATTTGTTTATTAACCCAAAAGTACAAAAATATTGTCATCTAACATTGTTACTTGCAGATGAAGCAATTAGGTCAAATCAGTCAAAACAAGTCATTAAGCCATAGATGGTGGCCATTCTTGAAGAATTTGGGCACCATGATCATTCATAAGAAGTTCATATGAGTTGTGACATCATGTGGGATCAAGATCTCAAGTGGAAGAGGCTTGAAATTCATCAAAGCATGGCTCAGTCAACCAAAACCCTAGCAAAGTCAACTGTGGTCAACTGTGCATTTAATCAGTGATTTAATGTTGGGAAATGGTTTGAGAGGTCTCATTCATGTCCATACAAGCCTCATATAACATGTCAAACATCAACATTGAGGAATTGGAGGTCAGACAAAAAGTTTCCAAAAATAGCAAGTGACCTGTAATTTCCAACTGCCAAAGATGGAAAGGTCTTCTCCTCAACTTTACATCATCAAGCAAGCTTCAAATCAAATTTTGTCCAACATGAAAGTTGAAGATCTTGCTCTTAACTTTCCAAAATGTCCAAGAACATCCATTTCTCATTTATGGTTGGCAAGTTATGATCAAATCATTTTCAAGAAAAGTTGAACTTCAAGGAGGCATAACTCTTGAACCATTTGGCCAAATTGAGTGAGGTTTCTTTGAGCAAACTCCATTTGACATGATTTATCATAATCCATCATTACATTTCATCAAAAATCATCACATAAAAAGGTCATTTTTCAAGTGAACCATTTAAATTTTGGTGGGAAAAAAGCCATTTTGAAAAATACACATGATTTTCACTCCAAACCACTTCCAATAGCCTTAAAACAGAAATTTTGATTTGCTTCAACTGGTCTTCTACTGTTCCATTGGCTGCATGATCAAAAGGGCATTTTGGCCAAAGTGCATGAAAGATTCATTTTCACTAATCTCATTGGTTTTGGCTAAGCATGATTAGCAAGTTGGATTAACAGGAGTATATATTCCTAATCATAACAGAATTTCGAAATCAACAATCACAATCTCAGATCCAAATCACAAATCACCAAAATTCTCTCAATTTCTCTCAAGCTTTTTTTTCACTTTTTCCATCGAAATTCATCATTCTTCTTGCTTGTTCTTGTGTGGTTCACCATCTGCAGGTATAATTGAACAACTGTTGAAGGCAAAAAGTGGAAGAATCTTGAAGAATTGTGGCTGTGGAACTTTGAGCTTGCACATGGCAGTTGGAGATTTATGCTAATTCGAGCTGTGTTGAGCTGAGATCTTGATCCTATACCTTCATCCAAGCATTATTGAAGATCTGTTTTGATAATTCAAGCCTTGAATCCAACTGAATCAGGATCTGCATCTTCATAAGGTGAGAATTCGATCATGCTAATTCCTGAAATCTTGATATGGCTTTGATAGATCTTAGTACATAGATCACACTGCAACTTGAATCGTGCAATTTCATTGAGATTTGATGAAGATATCTTGATTTGAAGTTTACATGTTGAAACTTATTTCTATCGAATCTTTTGCCATGCATAAAATTAGAACAAATTAATGTGATATTGTTGATCTATGTTGAATGCTGATTCGATCCATATAAATTTTGTGGATTTCTGTGAGATGTTGTTTTTAGTGATTATGAACACGATGAAGGCATGATGACCTTGCTTAGGTTTTATTCCCAGAAATCGTTTGATCCGCCTTGCCTTCATTCTGCATGTGATTTGTGTTTGTGTAGCCATGAGCCAATAGCACGCTGCCACGCAATTAAATGAAACGGAGCGTTTCATAAGATTGGCGCTCCATTTAAAAACCGCGCGTGTTCGATTCTCATCACCAGCATCCACATATTTCTTTTTTTTTTGCATATTATTTCAATCAGACTCACATGTTCATATGCATTCCAATCATTTTTTATTTTTCTTTTACATTAAAAAATTCATAAATCAAAAAATATTGATCCAATTCACATGCAATTTTTTTCACCATGATCCTTGTTATGTGCTTTATTTTTTGATGATTTTTAATAAATTTGTGCACGGTTGGATTTTAGAAATTCCTAGGCTTTACTTTCATGTACCATTCCTTGCACTTTGCCTCATATTTTGACCATGAAATCTTGATGCTTAATTGGAAATTCTTGAAATTTTACATGCATGATCTAGACTCAATCCTGCTCATTTTGGTATATGGTTTGCTAATTTTGCATTTCTGGATTGTGAGATATGATGCGATCTTTGGAGGTGTGACAATGTATGTCACACCATGTCTTGTTCATGTTCTTGATTTTATTTTCCATGCTTATGCTATGCCAATTACCCTGGATTTTTGCATGGTAATACTTAGGGATGTCTAGCTTGCTGGTGATTTTTCCTGGAATTTTGGAATGCATTTTCTATTTGTTTGAGAATTTCTCCCCTGTTTGACCAATTGTTGACATTTTGTGAGTCATGATATCATATGATTTGTGAAATCCTTGGTGTTTATTGGATGACTTTGAAATTTGGCATGTGTATTATAGACATCTTGAAGTTTTCCATGGCTTTGATTTCATTCATTTCTCATGTTTGATTTCTGTTTTATGATTGCTTGAAGTTGATGTATGATTTGTGGTCTTGTATGAGCTTGTATGAACATGCTTTGACTTGTTGATTTTAATTGACTTGCTTCCCTTTATCCAAATGCCTTGAAATTTGGTGTGTTGCTCATTCAATGTGTTCTGTTTAAGCATGATTTTTCCTGGAATTTATTGAACCATTTTGGTATTGATATGCTTGTGTTCATTCTGTTTACATCATTGAGTTCTCAACTTGCCTAGTTTGACATGTTTTGTTTATAAAATGATGTTGGTGCATAGTTTTGACATGAGACCAATTAGACTTTGTTCTTATTTGATTAATCTTGGTTTTGGTCAACTTTCATGTTCTGTTTTAAATTTTTTCTCCTCCTTTGACCCTAGGCTTTGGCCTAAGGGTTTACTTCTCATGTTTGAATGTGATTTTCAGGTTGAAGAAGCAATTGCTTTAAGGAGATTAATTCAAGTTGATTGAGTTTGGTTTATTTGATTGTTATGAACTAACTTGGTTTGTTTTGTAGGAGGCTAACTCATTTCATTTGAGTTTGTGCTTTGCACATGTGGTTGATTATGTTGACTGTTGGCTCTTATCTTGTCTGTTTTGACTTTATGATTGAGTACTGATTATATTTGATTGATTTCAGGTACCTTAGTTGCCATAGTTCCTTTGTGAACTTGCTATTGCTTTGCTTTGCTTAAGCATTGAGGTAGAATCTCTTGTCTCCATGTAGTCTGGAAGACCTGGCTTGTTACTTAGCCAGGCACCTGTCTGAAGTCCTCCTTAAGAGGCAATGTTTGTGATTGTTTACTTTTGTCCCCAAGCAGGAAAAGACCTCATACGAGGAAATTGGTAGATAGAAGAGATATGTAGCCTGTCTCCTACTATTTTGTGAGTCACTCACCTTGCTCACACCACATGTGTTGATGCATAGTGAGTAAAAGCCCAAGATCTATCGAGTCATTAACTTGTGGAGAGAGTTCCAGCTTTCTGAACTCCCACACCTTCTGATATTCAATGCTCTCCCTGACCAGGGATAAGAGTGATGAGGCACACCCCTCATATCCTTTCATCTGCTTCACCTTGGCTCTCAATGTCAAGGTTAAGAGCACCATTTACCCTATTCCAGTTGACTTTTAAGTCTAACCCTTTGATTGAGCCTAATTGTTTGGTTATAGTGGGTGCTAAATGACTTTGTGTGATTGATTGATTACTTCATATGTACATGTTTGCTTGCATACCTTTGTGCATTGATCATCATTAATTGTTCATTATTGCATGATCATCACTTCATATCTATGTGACTTGTTCGTTTGCCCATTGAGGAATCAGCTATAAGCCCATTCTTTGGCCTCTGTTCCTATGATGTGGAAGGGATTGAGTGTAAGACCATTTCATTTGGCTACTCATGTCCATTGCCTAGTGCTTGTTTGTTCGTAGTATGTGAGGATACAATTATAAGTCCATGTTGTTGGCATTTGTATTTCCTATGATCATTTGTTGGAGATTAGAGTAAGCCCAGATAGATTGGCATCTGACATCCACTTTGTTGGTTTGTGTTCGCTTTGTGAGGATACAACTGTAAGACCATGTTGTTGGCATTTGTACTCCTATGATCATCCTTTGGAGGTTGGTATAAGTCCAGATAGATTGGCATCTGACATCCATGTCTTGATTCTTAGGAGATTGGTGTAAATCCATTTATTGGTATCCGGTATCCGCTTTTGTTTGTGAGATTGGTATAAGTCCATTGATGGCATCCGGTATCACCTTGCTTTTATTTTGCTTATTGCTCATTGCTTTATTCCTAAGGACACACTTGAATCATCTTCTATATGATCTCAAGAGGTGAACCTTTCTGAGAAGTTTTACACTCCATTCTCCATACCCTTTTTGTCCTAAACCTTTTCACACTTTGCTTTCAAAAACTTTGACTTGTTGTGCAAACATTCTCATCTCTTTTCAAATTAGAAACCTGAACCATAAGTCCTTGACTTTTCAAATTTCACATTTCATAACACTTCTTTGAATCAATCCTAATCATACCTTGACCATATTTTATGAATACTCATAATCAATTAACTTCACCCATTCAAATGTTTTGTGGCTTTGTCCATTGTTAATATGTTTTCATGCATTAGCCTTAGGTTTTAATTACCATAGTGGTTGATGTAAATCTTACCTTATCCTTAGTGAGTTGATTGTAAGTCTTCCATACTTATTATAGGGTTAACCCCTCACTAGTATGTTGAAGCCGTCCTCGCATGGTGGATTGTTGATTCGGGTTGAGTTTTCTCCCATTGGTAATGAAAAGCCTTAATGCTTGTGTTTTAAAATGAACTCACTAATTTTTGGAGATCTTTTAGCCGAACTACGGCGTTTTGATCCTTACCTTTGATGGAAGGTACGTAGGCAACGGGTTCATCCGTTCAAACACAAAAATAATAAAATGTACATTCTTTTCTCATCATCCCATTCATGTTTGCACAATATGTCATAAACAAATAAACATTTTTATACAACAAGTGTGAAAAGGGCTCCCTAGGAGTACCTAGGACGTGATGGGTGCCTAACACCTTCCCATTGCGTAATTTACCCCTTACCCAGTTTCTCTGATCTTTTTCATTAGTTTTCTACGTGTAAAACTTCTTAGGTTTTTGTTCGCTTTTTAACCAGTCCTTAGGATAAATAAAAGTGCGGTGGCGACTCGATTCTTTGTATGCTTTGCTTATGGTTTAATCAATAAATCATATAGCGACGAATACACCGCTACACTTTCTGAAAATGGTAATCACGAAAAAACCTAAATAAATAAATAATAATTATCCATCTGCATAATATTTGGTCACAATTCACTTCTCTAAAATCAAAATATCAAATCATTATGCAAGTTGGTTCCCAAACCCATTGAATACAATGATCCTACTCCCTCTCCAAACTTTGATTTCCCTATGTTTGAGGTTGAGGAAGAGACTGATGAGGAGGTATCTTATGAATTATCCCGTCTACTTGAGCATGAGGAAAAAGCCATTCAATTGTTCGAAGAGCAGATTAAGCTAGTCAACTTGGGTTCCGAAGATGATGTGAAGAAAGTCAAGATTGGGTCTCAACTGTGTCCAGAAGTTAAGAAGGGGTTGATTGATATTCTTAGAGAGTATTTCGATGTGTTTTCCCGGTCCTATAAAGACATGCCTGGTTTGAATTCTGAGATTGTGGAGCATAGATTGTCGTTGAAGCCAGAATGCCCTCCGATCAAGCATAAGTTGAGGAGGACTCATCCTGATATGGCAGTGAAGATCAAAGAAGAAGTGCAGAAACAAATTGATGTTGGTTTTCTTGTTACCACTGAGTATCTGCAGTGGGTGGCCAATATTGTGCCTATTCCGAAGAAGGATGAAAAAGTTTACATGTGTGTTGATTATATAGATTTGAACAAAGCTAGTCCGAAAGATGATTTCCCTCTACCACACATTGATATGTTGGTAGAAAATACAACTAAATTCAAAGTATTTTCATTTATGGACGGATTTTCCGGTTATAATCAGATCAAGATGGCACCTGAAGATATGGAGAAGACCACATTCATTACACCGTGGGGAACATTCTGTTATAGAGTGATGCCTTTCGATTTAAAGAATGCTGGTGCAACATACCAGAGAGCCATGACCACTCTTTTTCATGATATGATGCATAAAGAGATCGAAGTTTATGTCAATGATATGATTGCTAAATCAAATTATGAAGAAGAACATGTTGAGCATTTGTTGAAGCTATTCCAACGTTTGAGGATGTACAAACTCCGCTTGAATCCTAATAAGTGTACTTTTGGTGTTCGTTCTGGTAAGTTGTTGGGCTTTATCGTCAGTGAGAAGGGTATTGAAGTTGATCCTGCCAAGGTCAAAGCAATACAAGAAATGCCTACGCCCAAAACTGAGAAGCAAGTGAGAGGTTTTCTCGGTCGCTTGAATTACATCTCAAGATTTATATCGCATATGACTGCCACGTGTGCGCCTTTATTCAAGCTTCTTCGGAAAGATCAGTCTTGTCATTGGACCAAGGATTTCCAGAAAGCTTTTGACAGTATCAAAGAGTATCTGCTTGAACCTCCGATTCTGTCTCTACCTGTTGAAGGAAGACCGTTGATCATGTATTTGACTGTGCTCGATGAGAGTATGGGTTGTGTTATGGGTCACCAAGACGAAACTGGAAAGAAAGAATATGTTATTTACTACCTCAGTAAGAAATTCACCGACTATGAGACTTAGTATTCTATGCTTGAAAAGACCTGTTGCGCATTGGCTTGGGCTGCTAAGTGTATGCGCCAGTATATGTTGAATCATACTACTTGGTTGATATCCAAAATGGATCCTGTCATACCCTAAATTTTACCCTGAGTTTTTCACTCACATCAGCATAGCATAAATCAATCCATTTTATCATGTATTTCATCAGTTAAAAGCATTCATCAGGATTTAGGTGAAAAGTCAGGAGTTCTGGCGTTTTATCTAATCTTGATGATATTCATTCATTCATCTGTTGATTGAGAGGTCAAAAGATTTGAGTTCTCAAATCTCAGTGCATCATTCATTTAGTTGCATCTTGTTTTAGAGGTTCAGAGGGTGACAATCAAGAGTATTGTCATCATCTGGATCTTTGTAGAGTTTTGTTCATATTTGAGAATCAAAAGTAAATAGTCCAAGAGAGATTCATTTGCATCTAATTGTCCATCCATGGTTATTCAGTCATTAATTCAATGCATTTAAAAGTTGTTTGCATTTTATACTTGTCACAACATGCATTTTGTTTCGTATAACACTTAAAATGTCGCTCGAATTAATTTTTCGGATCTACAGACAGACCGGTCAAATCGTTTCTCAACTGTACGTCGAATTATCGGGCGGAAAATTTCAAAATTGAGCTTGCAGACGTCAGTTTTATTAATCTACGATTTGTGTATTTTAATTTGGCATGCTCATTTTATTTTTTTTTTACTACTTTTTCAGTCGCATTTTAATCAGTCTGAGCCTTTTAACCGGTCGATTTTCATTTCAAAATTTGATCGAAACCTGTATGTTTCTGAGAAGTTTATTTCACATTGATAAGTTTGATGCATTCAATTTATTTTTTGGGGCATTTTTTTGCCCGATTTTTATTTATTTTTTATCCGATTATTTTTTATTCTTAACCAAAATGTCGTTGGAATTAATTAGATTTTTCCAAAATTTTATTTTTATTTTATTTTGCATTTTCGATTTTTATTTTAAATTATTAATATTTTAGTTTTTTTAGTTTTTAAAGAAAAATTAATTTAAGAAAAAAATCAAAAAAATATCTTTTGATCCCCCACTCAATTGTTACCATGTGGCTCCCTTTTTTCTGTCGTCCACATAAGGCCACGTTTCCCCTTCTCATACCATAAATATCTTTATCTCTCATGGTAAGAAAAGAAGGATTAAAAGGTTTTAAAAAAAGCTTGTTTTAGGATCTGCTTTTTCTACTGTATTCATTGTCATTTTCACTTTCTAAAGAGAAAAACAACACACATCAGCACCATGTTAGAAATGAAAGAAAGGAGCCACTGAGTTTCATCTGCGTGACACCATTCACACCATCCTCCGCGCGACCACCACCCTCGTGCCACCATGTTCTTCGCCGTTTGTAATCGGTAACTCACCTTCTCTTAGCAAACTTCATCGAACATCAAACGTTAAACATCAACAACAAAATTTCTACCGTCAACTGCCGCTACGAAACCGTACACAACCGCGTGGCTACTCGTCGTCATTACCACCGTCGGTAACTTCTTCACCTTGTTTTCTTTTTTTAAGTTGTGTTGTTGTATGTTCATTTTAAAAGTTTGTTCGGTTGAATTAATATATATATATTAATAAGTTTGTTTGGTTTGAGTTATATATATAATGTTTCAGTTGAGATTGTTATGCATAGATATATAATGTTTCCTTTGAATTTTATATATATGGAAATGCATTATTTCAGTTTGACATTTTACATGTGCAGAATTTTTTATTTTTCAGTCTAAGTTATTGTATATATACATCCATGTTTCGGTTGGAGTTTTTATATATGTATTCCTCTTTATATATTCAGTTGAGTTTTTATTTATATATATATATATATATATATATATATATATATATATATATATATATATATATATATATATATATATATATATATATATATATATATATATATGCTATTGTTAGTTTCATGTTTTATATGTAGATAATATATATGATTCATTTTTAGTGAACATTTTAAATATGTATATATAGATGCTATTGTTAGTTTTATACTATCAGTAAAGTTTCATATATATATTTACTGTGCAATTACATACATATATATACTTTTAGAGTTTCATATATACGTGTATATATATATATATCATGGGTGTTAACATTGTTTCTTTATCATGTTCAAAATTATTTATTATTTATTTATTTATTTATTCATTTATTTTTAATTTTATGAATTGTAAAGGTTATATAGATAGGGTACATTGGTTTTTGGATCCTCTTTTCTTATATTGACTTATACCCCATGTTATGATGTACTTTCTCTTATGATTAATATTTTATTTTTATTTTTGATTAGTTTTATTATTTTATTAATAATTGATTAATATTTATTATTTGATTAAGATGATTGTAATTTAATTAATTATTTGCTTGATTTCTAAATGAATTTGAGTTGATTATTTGTTTAATTGATTTTAATGCATTTATATTAATTAGGTAATCCATGTCATATCACACATGTAAATAATTTTATTACCCCCGCCACATCCAAATTATTTTCATAAAGTCAGCTTCTGACACTTGATCCAACGTCAAGTCGTCCACCTGTTTTTAAAATCTTTTCACAATAAAAATGGAAGAAACTGATTAAGTTTAGACTTTCTCTGTTTTGAATGTTAGGATACTGCTGTAGAGCTCAATGTTCAAACATTCGTCTTCCATATTAAAAATACAATAATTACTAGAATTAGGTCATTTCTCTTATAGAAGAAAAAGATTGATTGGGTATCGACCTTCTCTTTCCCGATTATTTGAACACTGCTGTAGAGCTCTCTGTCTGACTAATCGTCTTCCGTTAATGAACTTTGACCTAATTTGCCACACATTTTCGTAATAAAATTTTGGATGAAAAGAGGGTGATTGGGCTTAGGCCTCTTTCTTTTTCGGGCATTCGAGTACTGCAGTAGAGCTCCCTGCTTGGATGCCTGTCTCCACTTAAAATCAACTCAAACTCATCAAACTTATTTTCCGCCCTCGTGCGACCCCAAAAACATTTTCAGAAAAGAGTATGCAACATCCATTTTTGATGCGAAACAAACAAAGACTTCAGCCTCCAAGAGTGAGCAGCAAGTAAAGGTTTAATCACTCAAATGTGATCCAAGCATCACTCTCTTTAAAAGCAATCCATCTAGTAGTTCTCTTTGGGTAGAATTACGTATGCCTTGAGTTCTTCATAGCACCTGGAGATACGTAGGAGCAGGATTGCGAAATCTTGTCAGGCACATTAATATTAAAAAACCTTAAGGCTTTCCTTTCTTTCTTTCTCTTTTCTCACTCGATAAGTAGAAGTTCACAAACTGTATCACGCTAACACTCTAACACGAAACTAACTAAATGGGTCCCATCGAGTACGATGGATGCAAGGGGTGCTAATACCTTCCCCTTGCATAACCGACTCCCGAACCCGATTTGGTTGCGACGACCATTTCTTTTTGATTTTTGTGGGTTTTATCGATATTTCCCCTTTCCCTCTTTGGGAATAAATAAAGTTCGGTGGCGACTCTGTTTTGTTTATATTTTGAGCGTTCCTTACGCTCGGGTATTTTTCGCGCCGCGACAGCTGGCGACTCTGCTGGGGATTAAAGTTCTCCTAAGCGAGTCAACCCTAATTTAGTTTGTTTTGTGTTTGAGTTTTTGCTTTTATCTGTTTGTTTGCTTCTTATTTATTTCATCTATATATGCCTTTATTATCTGTATTTCCAATTACTGTATTATTGATATATGGTATCATTGGAACTTTCTGGACTATTGGCATTTGTGTGAGGAAAAGCTTTATACCCGAGCTATGAGAAAAACTTAAGTTAGGATGGTGGTTGTGTAGTATTGACCTGCGAGACATCGGACTCGTTAGGTTGATGCGAGAACCCCACTCAGATGAGATCCCTTGAAAGTATTATTGTCTTACGATTAGTCGTTTTGGCGGTGATACTTTCAACCTCGATCTATGATTCTGAGGATCTTTTGTAGAACCCTGAACCTATGGCTTTTAGGACCGATGGTCGTGTAGTGTTAACCTATGAGACTTAGGACTCGTTGGGTTAATACAAAGACCTCACTCAGGATAGATCATTTTTGAGGATATTGTTGTCTTACGAGTAGTCGTTCTGACGATAATATTGTCAGGTGTGATCCATGACTCTGGGAACTGTGTCTAGAACCGTGGAGTCGACGGTTGTGTAGTATTGACCTACGAGACTTAGGACTCGTTGGGTTAATACAAAGACCTCACCTAGAATAGATCCTTTTAAAGATATTATTGTCTTACGATTAGTCGTTCTGACGATAATATTCTTGAATTGGGTCCATGACTCTAGGAACCTTTTAAACCCTAGAGCCTATCTGTTTGGTTTTCCTATTCCTGGAACATTTCCTCCATGAAGTAATTAATCAGAATGTTCCAATGATCACCTACCCAACTGTACATACATAAACATAAAACATTTCATAATCATAACACATATGACATGTGCATATTTTCAAGGGACCTAAAGACTCGTTTGATTGCAGGCATTCAGAAGACATGGGTAGCAATCAAAAAAGTACTTATTCATTCAATTTCAGGAATCCAAAGCTAGGATTGATTAAGGGGTTGATCTCAGATGTGAAAAAAATCAGAAGGAACAACTTTTGTGTTGAGTATGGTGACCTATTGACTATCATGAACACCGAGGTGGATGCTTGGGCCATTTTCACTTTGGCACAATTCTATGATCCTCCCTTGCGGTGTTTCACATTCCAGGACTTCCAGTTGGCGCCAACACTTGAAGAGTTCTCACATATAGCAAACATTGGTATCAAGGATGAAATCCCTTACACCGGTCTAGGGGAACTTCCTACACATCAACAAATAGGTTCAGCTATACATCTAGATAAAGCGGAAGTGAAAGCTAATCTTGGACCAAAAGGAGACACTTTGGGCTTCACTTTGAAGTTCTTAGTGGGAAAAGCTTCAGATTTCAAAAGTAAAGAAGATTGGGTCGCTTTCAATGCTGTGTTAGCCTTGATGCTCTATGGGATTGTCTTGTTCCCGAACATTGATGACTTCGTGGACATGACTGCTATACGCATTTTCTTGCTCAAGAATCCCATTCCCACCTTGCTTGCAGATGTTTATCACTCTATCCATTGGAGAAATGAGAAGAAGGGGGGGATGATCCAGTGTTGCGCTCCTTTACTGTATAAATGGTTCTTATCTCACTTACCAAGCGAAGGGCCTTTTATTCAGAACAAGGATAACCTCAAGTGGTCTCAAAATATCATGTCTCTCACTGCCAATGACATCACCTGGTACTCTCGTGTTTATGATGATGTGAACATAATCGTCAAATGTGGCAACTTCCATAATGTGCCACTCATAGGAACTCGAGGTTGCATTAATTACAACCCTGAGCTTGCTATGCGGCAACTTGGGTTTCCTATGGATGACAAACCAGAAGACAAGTTATTAGAAGGTTTCTTGCTGGGAGAAGGAGTGAAGGACTTTGATCTGGTGAAGAGGATAGGTCGTGCCTGGACTAAAGTTCGTAGAGAAGGAAAAAGGGAGCGTGGAAAGAAGAATTGTATAGCTAGAGGGCCATATACAAGTTGGGTCCAAGCCAGGGCTTCTCAAGACAAACTACCATACCCTTATGAGCCTCCGATGCATACAAATCCTCCAAAACCTACTCACGTCACTATGGAGGAAGCTAAAGAGCTCAAAGTTGTCATCCAAAGTTTGGAAAAAGAGAATGAAGAGCTACGGTTGAACCTTCTCCGAATTAGTGAAGAAAGGGATAATCATAAGTGGGAGCTTGGGCGGAAGAAAACACAGCTTCAAGCAAATGTGGAAAGGACTGATAAGGAGGAATATAAGAGAAAAAGAGTCAAACAGGGGTTAGATTAGGCTGAAAATTGCTTGAATGCCGTCAAAAGCCAACTGAAAGAGGCTGAGAGGGATTGTCGTGAGAAAGAGAAATGGTGGAAGCTCGCCACAAAACAAAAGAAGGAGATAAGAGAGACGCTTGAGGCTGAGATAGCCAACCTCAGTGTTTCACTCTTTGAATCAAAAGAAAGGGAAGAACGAGAACGCCGCAGTAAAGAGAGTGCTATGGCTGCTACTCAGGTTACACCTGAAATGTGGAAAGGAAAGTGCCAGGAGGTTGAAAATGCTAATGAGTGGGAACGATACTGGAGAGGCCGACATGACTCTTTGCTACAAGAAGGTGAAGATTGGATGAACGCAAGGGAAAATGTGAATGCTAGTTTGGCAGCCTGCGAGGAAACCATCCAGTTTTTACATGAACAAAGAAATGAGTATCGAGACAAGTTCGCCAGTTTGATAGACTTCTGTAATGGCATGGCTACGAATGTGCCTTTGATGCTAAGATGTGCTTTGGAAGACATAAACAATGACAACATCCCTCATTCAGTGACTGAATTTATTTATCTTTGTGAAGACATGATGAAAAGGTTCAAAGGAGAGTTGGAAGATCTCAACAAACAGAAGCCTGCAGTTTGACCTTTTTTTTATGTTGTACTTTCCTTTATGTTTGAAAGAATATTTTGTACTCAATCCTTGTACTCTATTTTGAATTGAATGAATGAAGGATTTTGAGTTTCTTTTGTACAAAAAAGTTTGGTTCCATTCTTGTTTTATTCCCCGTGATCTCTTTGAATGCTTGCTAAGTTACAAGGAATCTAACACGGTTCCCTGAAAATAAAATTGAACATAAGCATAAAAGACATATTTAAATCCACGTGCATTAACATACGCATCATGCATTTCATTTCTCAAAACAAAAACTCATTCCATTTTTCCTCGTGTCCAGTAGTTCAAGCTGATTCCTCAACGTGCATACGCTACTCGCTCCAACACAAGAAGAATCATGGATGTAGTTAGAGAAGAACAAGTTGCCTTCAGAGAGGAGATGGACTCTGTCAAAAGCAAGATCGAGCAGATCTTTGAGGCTATACAAGCTCTGGCTAGAAGGGAAGAAGAGGCTCGTGTTGCCGCTGCTGCAAGGAACGATGCTCTAGTTCAAGGGGTTGCTCTTCAGTCAGGACCTTCAGTTCCTATTCCAAATCCCGTTATCTACGGTCTTCCTCCAGGTTTTGTTCCACCGCCTGAAAGAACTCATGTGCCTCCACCTGCGCATACTTCTGGAGTAGCTGATGGAGTCGCTGCGCAAGGACCTCCGTTAGTCAATCAAGTGGCCATTCCCCGCACTGATGAGGAGCTCCAGGACGAGTTTGAAATGCAGAATTACAATGGAGCTACTCCAGTGGTCATCCCTACCGCTGCCCAAGATTCTGAGGCTATCTTGATGTGTCGTGTTCTGGCCGAAAAGCTAAGAATCTTGGAAGGACATAACTTAACCCGTTTAAGTGCCTTGGAGATGTGTCTAGTCCCAGACGTGGTGATTCCTCCAAAATTCAAAGCGCCTGAATTTGAAAAATACAAAGGACTCACATGTCCTAACATACATTTGAAAATGTATTGCAGAAAAATGGATGCCTATGCCAGAGATGATAAGCTCATGATCCATTGCTTTCAGGACAGTCTAACTGGGGCATCTTTGGACTGGTACATGCAGTTGGAATGTAGCAACATCCACACTTAGGATGAGTTGGCTGAAGCATTCGCAAAGCAATACAAATATAATACTGACATGGCACCAAACCGTACTCAGCTTCAGAGTATGGCCCAGAAAGACAATGAATCTTTTAAAGAATACGCACAACGCTGGAGAGAATTGGCTGCAAGGGTGCACCCGCCGCTAGTTGATCGTGAATTGATTGACATTTTCATGGGAACCTTGCAGGGCCAATATTATGAAAGATTGATCAGTAGTGTGTCCACAGGATTTTCTGACATGGTGATCGTGGGAGAAAGAGTAGAAGAAGGACTGAAGAGTGGTAAAATCCAGGGAGGTTCCAGCAGTCAACCAATCTTGAAGAAGCCTTTCAACGGATTCAAGAGGAAGGAGGGTGAGGCTAGTGCCATTTCTTCTCAGAGGAGGGTACCACCCAGGGCTCCTGCTCCTCTGCCTTATTATCAGTACCCTTACGTAGCAGCTGCTCAATATCCAACCATGCCTTATCGTCCAATTGCTCATGTTCCTATTCCAGCTCCGGTACCTCACTATCAAGTTCCAGTTCCTCAATATCAAGCTCCACAACCTCAATTCCAGGCTCCTCCACCTCAACATCAACAGAATAATCAACCACGTCCAGTTCAGCAGCAACGACCAAATCAACAGAGGCCATATCAACAGTACAATAATGTGAATACCACTCCTATCCCAATGAGTTACACACAATTGCTACCGTATCTGATTCAGAATGGGACTGTCGTGCCAAGGGCATTACCTCCAATGCCGAAGCCGCATAAGCCTTGGTATGATGAGAATGCTAGATGTGCCTTTCATGCTAATTCAGAGGGTCATACAACAGAGAATTGCAAAGTGTTCAAGCTCCGGTTCCAAGAGTTGATAGATCAGAAAATATTGTCTTTTGCCGATGTTCCAAATGTGGGGAACAATCCTTTGCCTAAACATGATGGTTCAGGTGTCAATGCTATAGAAAGTTCAACTGATGATGGATTGATAAAGGATGTGTTCAAGTTGAAGACTCTTTTAACATTGGTCCATGCTAGATTGATGGAAGCAGAATTGATGAATGGAGTACATGATAATTGTGTGGTGTGTTCATCCAACCCTTATCAGTGTGGTGAATTCAAAGTTTGTCTTCAACGTTTGATGGATCAATGGGTTATTCAGTTCACTAGAGCAAAGATTGATGAGGATGTTGCTGTGATTGTGCCTATATTTGATCAAGAGAGGCTTCCCAAGCCTTTTGTGGTCCCTTATCAGAGAAATATTGACCTAGAGCCAGTGAAGAAGATTGAGCCCATGGTTATCCATGTTCCCGCTCCATTCTCATTTGACAGTACCAAAGCCGTGCCTTGGAACTATGAGCCTGTAGTTTATGTGGGTAACAAACCAGTAATCTTGAAAGAGCCAGACGTGACTAACATCGCTGGAGCTAGTGGTGTGACTCGAAGTGGAAGGGTTTTCGCTCCTGAAGTGATCCCAAACAAAGAAAGTGCACCAACAGTTGAACCAACAAAGGGGAAAGAGGTAAATCCTCCAGAAGAAGGAGAAGGCTCATCTAAGAAAGCAGTGACTACTGAAGAGGATAGAGAATTCTTGAAGATTATCAAGAAGAGTGATTACAAGGTCGTAGATCAGCTCAACCAGACTCCTTCAAAAATCTCCATTCTTTCTCTACTTATGAGTTCTGAGGCTCATAGGACTGCTCTATTGAAGTTCTTGAACGAAGCTTATGTGGCAGAAGACATCAGTGTTATTCAGTTTGATAATGTGGTTGCTAATCTCAATGCTAGTAGTTGTTTGATGTTCACTGATGATGATTTACCCCCTAATGGGCGAGAACATAATATGGCGCTTCATATCTCCATTCAGTGTACAGATGTTACTTTGACTCGAGTACTGGTGGATACAGGTTCATCCTTGAACGTGTTACCTAAGACTACCCTGGCACAATTGAATATTGAAGGGGTGCAGATGAGACCCAATGCTTTGATAGTTAAAGCTTTTGATGGGTCTAAGCGAACAGTTATTGGGGAGATTGACCTCCCAATCCTGATTGGCCCTCAAACTTTCCATATTACCTTTCAGGTAATGGATATTAGGCCTGCTTATAGCTGTCTGTTAGGTAGACCTTGGATCCATGCTGCTGGAGCTGTCACCTCGACATTTCACCAGAAGCTGAAGTTTGTTACTTCTGATAAGCTGGTATCAGTATCCGGAGAGGAAGATATTTTCGTCAGCCATTTGACTTCTTTCAGATACATTGAAGTAGGTGAAGACATTGTTGAAACTCCTCTCCAAGCCCTTGAAGTGGTCAATGTGGTCCAGACTAAGCCGAAACTTGTTGAAGAACCCAAGGGGGTCATGACCTCGTGGAAGAGTGTGAAAGCTGCAATTGAAGCCGGTTGCCCTGGAAGTTGGGGCACAGTGATTGAACTACCAGAGAAGAAAGACAAGTGTGGATTAGGATATCAGCCGTCTATTGAACTTTTCAAAGATCAGAATATACATCAGGGGAAGGTTCCTAGCATCCAGGAAATATTCTCTAAAGCTGGTTTCCGAAGTGATGATCAAGTGAATGCTCTTGAAGATGAAGATCTAGATTTGTCCAAGATGGTGTTTTGTGGACCTCCAGATGCCGCTCTCACTAACTGGAAGGCAACAGATGTTCCGGATATAGTTTCTTGTTCAAAGTAATTTACTGTTTTCTAAAACATCCAATGTCATGCCCAAGGCATATGGATAGCTTTGTAGGGCCCATTTTGTGTTAATATTTAAGACTTATCATCAATACAAAGCACATTTTTTGAGATCCCTGTCTTTCATCTTTTTAATTTATTTATTTTTTTACAAACAAATAAACAACAAAAAAAATGGCAATTTTTATTTCACATCACTTTCATTTTTCAAAATCTTCCTCTAAAAAAGAAAAATCATTTCCATGCAGATCATTAATAACTGGATCCATTGAACACGACAATGCTATAATTCCCTATGACTTCGACCTCCCGATTAACCAAGCTGAAGAGGATGGTAAGGAAGACTGCGAACTCTCAGAAGAGTTGACCAAACTTTTGAAACAAGAGGAAAAGATGATTCAGCCTCATCAGGAACCAGTGGATGTGATCAATCTGGGGACTGAGGAGGATAGAAAGGAAGTCAAGGTCGGAACTGCTTTGAAAAAAAATGTGAAGGAGGAACTAGTCAAGCTACTACATGAATATGTGGATGTGTTTGCCTTGTCATATCAGGATATGCCAGGACTCGACACTGACATAGTTGTGCACAAGCTGCCGTTGAAGCCGGAATGCCCGCCCATCAAGCAGAAGTTGAGAAGAACTCGACCAGACATGGCTGTCAAGATCAGAGAAGAGGTCAAGAAGCAGTTTGATGCAGGTTTTCTAGCTGTTGCAACTTATCCACAGTGGATTGCTAATATTGTGCCAGTTCCGAAGAAAGATGGGAAAGTTCGAATGTGTGTAGACTACAGAGACCTGAATAGAGCTAGTCCCAAAGATGATTTTCCTTTACCTCACATTGATGTATTGGTAGATAACACAGCTCAGTTCTCTGTATTCTCCTTCATGGACGGATTCTCAGGATATAATCAGATTAAAATGTCTCCCGAAGATATGGAGAAAACAACTTTCATTACACCATGGGGCACTTTCTGTTATAAGGTAATGCCTTTCGGCCTAAAAAATGCTGGGGCAACCTATCAAAGGGCCATGGTGACTCTTTTCCATGATATGATGCACAAGGAGATTGAAGTCTATGTGGATGACATGATTTCTAAGTCTCAGACAGAAGAGGAGCATGCTATTCATCTAAAGAAGTTGTTTGTAAGATTGAGGAAATACAGATTGCGCTTAAACCCTGCTAAATGCACTTTTGGAGTCAGATCTGGAAAGCTTCTAGGATTCATTGTGAGCCAGAGAGGCATAGAAGTTGATCCTGACAAAGTGAAAGCTATTCAAGAGATGCCGGCACCTCGGACAGAGAAGCAAGTCCGTGGTTTCTTGGGCAGATTGAACTATATTTCCAGATTCATCTCGCATCTGACATCCACTTGCGAGCCAATATTCAAGTTGTTAAGAAAAGATCAAGCTGTTAGGTGGAACGATGATTGCCAGAGTGCATTCGATAAAATCAAACAGTATCTACAAGAACCACCAATCTTAGTGCCACCAGTTCCAGGAAGGCCTCTCATTATGTATTTGACAGTACTCGATGAATCCATGGGATGTGTACTGGGGCAACACGATGCGACGGGTAGAAAAGAGCATGCTATCTACTACCTGAGCAAGAAGTTTACAGAATGTGAAATCAGGTACTCCAGGCTAGAAAAGACTTGTTGTGCATTAGCATGGGTTGCTCGTCGTCTGAGACAGTATATGATTTGTCATACAACAATGTTAATATCAAGGATGGATCCCATCAAGTACATCTTCGAGAAACCTGGATTAACTGGCAGAATCGCTCGTTGGCAAATGTTGTTATCAGAATATGACATTCAGTATGTAACTCAAAAGGCCATTAAGGGTAGTGTGTTATCAGAGTACCTTGCGCACCAACCAGTAGAGGACTATCAATCGATGAGACTCGACTTCCCAGATGAAGACGTCATGTACATAAGAGACTATGAGATTCCAGGCCCGGAAGAAGGACCCGAACCAGGATCGTGGTGGACGCTCGTGTTTGATGGTGCCACAAATGCATTGGGTAACGGAATTGGGGCTGTTATAACTTCTCCAAAGGATTTTCATCTTCCCTTCACGGCAAGGTTATGTTTCCAATGCACCAATAACATGGCGGAGTATGAAGCATGTATCTTGGGAATTGAAGCAGCTATTGATCTACGAATCAAGATTCTTGAAGTGTATGGGGACTCAACACTTGTCATCTATCAAATCAAAGGAGATTGGGAGACCCGCCATCCCAATTTGATCCCATACCGAGAGCATGTCATGAAGCTAATCCCCTACTTTGATGAGATTAATTTCCATCATATTCCTAGGGAGGAGAATCAGCTAGCCGATGCCTTGGCTACTCTGTCATCTATGTTTAAGGTCAAGTGGGCTAACGAATCACCTGCTATTACAATTCAACGTCTAGACGAGCCAGCACATTGCTTAGCAGTTGAAGCAGAAATAGATGGAAAGCATTGGTTTTATGACATCAAGCGATATCTTGAGAAGCACGAGTATCCAAATGATGTATCTATCACAGACAAAAAGACCTTAAGAAAGTTATCAGCCAATTTCTTCCTAAGTGGTGGTGTTCTATACAAAAGAAACTTTGATTTAGTTCTGCTCAGATGCGTGGATAGACACGAAGCCGACCTACTCATCAAAGAAATCCACGGAGGTTCTTTCGGCATTCATGCAAACGGACATGCAATGGCAAAGAAAATCCTTAGAGCTGGTTACTATTGGTTGACAATGGAAACAGATTGTTACCACTATGCCAGGAAATGCCACAAGTGCCAAATTTATGCTGACAAGGTGCACGTGCCACCTACTCCTCTGAATGTTTTATCAGCTCCATGGCCATTCTCAATGTGGGGCATAGACATGATTGGCATGATTGAGCCTAAAGCTGCAAATGGACATCAGTTCATTCTGGTTGCCATTGACTACTTTACTAAATGGGTAGAAGCAGCTTCTTATGCCAATGTGACAAAGCAAGTCGTCACTCGGTTTATCAAGAAAGAGATAATTTGTCGCTACGGAACTCCTAGCAAGATTATCACTAATAATGGATCAAATCTGAATAATAAGATGATGAAGGAGTTGTGTGAGAATTTCAAGATTGAACATCATAACTCGTCACCTTACAGGCCAAAGATGAACGGAGCTGTAGAGGCAGCTAACAAGAATATCAAGAAGATCATTCAGAAGATGGAGAAAACTTATAAAGATTGGCACGAGATGCTACCATTTGCTTTGCCTGGATATCGAACAGCTGTTCACACTTCAACAGGGGCAACCCCTTTCTCACTAGTCTATGGCATGGAGGCTGTGCTACCGATAGAAGTTGAGATCCCCTCGTTGAGAGTCTTGATGGAGACGGAATTAGAAGAAGCGGAATGGATTCAAACCAGATTTGACCAGCTCAATCTAATAGAATAAAAGAGGATGACAACGTTGTGTCATGGTCAGTTATATCAGAGGAGGCTCAAGCGGGCATTTGACAAGAAGGTTCAACCTCGAGAGTTTAATGTAGGTGAACTAGTTTTGAAAAAGATAATCTCCCTCCATAAGGATTCACGTGGCAAGTGGATTCCAAACTATGAAGGACCATTTGTGGTGAAGAAAGCTTTCTCTGGTGGAGCTTTAGTTCTCACGAACATGGACGGAGAAGAGTTGACACACCCTGTCAATTCTGATGCAGTCAGAAAGTATTATGCCTAAGAAAAAGATATGGATAATAAAAGCTCGCTAAGTTGAAAACCCGAAAGGGCGACTTAGGCAAAAAATGAGCATCCCGGTGAGTTGAAAACCCGAAAGGGCGGCTCAGGCAAAAATTAGGGATAAACAAAAATTAAGCCCGGTAAGTCGAAAACCCGAAAGGGCGGCTTAAGCAAAAAAGGGTAAAATCTCCCGGTGAACTGAAACTCTTAAGGAGCAGTTCACGCAAAAGTTAGGGAATATCCAAAGGCATAATACTGCAGTGACACAAGTCAACACTGCAACAAAGCTCAGATGGAAGAAAACAGTCCAATTACCGTCTCCAGAAGCAAAGTGATGAGGACTAGAGGACATAGGGGAAAATAGCAAAGTTGTATTTCATTGGAAAATCAGTTGAATTTTTGTTGTCGTTTACTTGCTTTCTTTCTCTGTAATCTCCTCCTAGAGGGGTTTACATCTTCATGAACCCCATGTATGAGTTATTCTTCTCATCAAATAAAAATTGTTCAGTTGAACATTGACTTACCAATTATTTCTGTTTTTCTGCTTAATGTCGCTTTTATTTTTGATAAGATAAAAACATTAAAATAGTGGAAACGACAAAGCTTTTGAAAACTTTAATTTGTTTTGATTTTGAAAGTATACAAGGAATTTTTGTTGGTTTACAATAATGCATCTGGTTCACAAGACGTGGGACTTTTCCTGGATCATTGTAATCTAAGGCAAGTTTGAAATGGATTTTCTTCCAGAAGCAAGAAGTCCTCATTGAAGCCCGCTTGGCGGAAAAGCTGAAATCAGAGTTTTTCTTTTACAACAAAAAAATTATTTCATGGTGTCAGTTCTATTCAAGACAAGGTGTTGGGGAATCCGAGCTTGATACCCACAAAATGCATAAACTAATATATTCATGCATTCACATTCATTTTGCATATCATGTATAAAAACAGATCATGCATAAACCTCAACCGAATTCAGCAACCTCTCAAGAAAGTTCAGTGTAATCCTCAGCAAACCAAGATGCAAGAGTTTTTTTTTCTTAAAAGTAAAACAATTCTTTTCTTCAGTAAACACTTACAGAAGTCAATCATTTTTAAGTGATTATTCTCAAGGCAAGTTTATTCCCCAACAAGGTGATTGATGTTCTCCCATTGGAAATCTGGTGTCAACGGAATTTCTGCTTGGTTTCCCCAATAGATATCTCCATACAGAGTTTCTCCAACATTGTATTTTCTCCAGCAAAATTTCATGAACTCCCCAGCATGTCTCTGGGATCTTCTCATTCCCCAAAAGAGTCTTCTGTCAGCCAAGAGCAGCTGAACATGCGGTTATTCCCCAAAGGAAGCATTTTGTTTATTTCCCAGCAATTTGCATCAACCAATAGCAGTTGAATGCTTTAGTTTTAGCCAAGAGCAGCTGAATACTATTTTATTTTCCAGCAGTTGAATGCATTAGTTTCAGCCAAGAGCAGTTGGACACCATTTTATTTTGTGCAGTAGTTTCAGCCAAGAGTAGTTGAACACTATTTTATTTTACAGTTTTTGCTTCAACCAAGAGTCATTGAATGCATCAGTTTCAGCCAAGAGTTTTGAATATGACATCTTTAGCCAAAAGCAGTTGAATATGATCATTTATTCCCCCAGGAGTGTCTGCCTTCAACGAATAATGTCTGAAGACCAGTCGAGCATGTTACCTTATAACAGATCCATCCTAGAGATCTAATGTCAGTCAAGAGCAACTAAACATGATTCTCTCATCGCCAATCATTTGCATATCATCTGAGAAATCAAGAGCATTTCCCATTTACATTCATGATTAAGGAATCAAGAGTATTTCTTAATTCATCTGCATTTTCATGATTAAGAAATCAAGAGTATTTCCTAACTTATACATATTTCATTCACATTCATGATTAAGAAATCAAGAGTATTTCTTAACTCATCTTCATGTCATCTAAGAAATCAAGAGCATTTCTCAATTCATTTACATTTATGATTAAGAAATCAAGAGTATTTCTTAACTCATAAAAATTTCATTTACATTCATGATTAAGAAATCAAGAGTATTTCTTAACTCATATGCATGTCATCTGAGAAATCAAGAGCATTTCTCAATTCATTTACATTCATGATTAAGAAATCAAGAGTATTTTTTAACTCATACATATTTCATTTACATTCATGATTAAGAAATCAAGAGTATTTCTTAACTCATCTTCATATCATATGATGAATCAAGAGCATTTCTCAATTCATTTACATTCATGATTAAGGAATCAAGAGCATTTCTCAATTCATTTACATTCATGATTAAGGAATCAAGAGCATTTCTTAACTCATACATAGTTCATTTACATTCATGATAAGAAATCAAGAGTATTTCTTAACTTAACCTGCATATCATCTAAGAAATCAAGAGTATTTCTTATTTCACTTGCATTCATGATTAAGAAATCAAGAGTATTTCTTAACTCATACCTTTCATATTTAAGAAGTCAAGGGTACTTCTTAACCTACATATCATTAAGAAATCAAGAGCATTTCTTAATTCATTTGCATTTCATTCAATCATATGATGATTAAGAGATCAAGAGTATTTCTTAATTCATTCATCTCTAAGGAGGCGAGAGTACTTCTTAGCATCCATATCATTTGTCATTCATACGGTTGAGAAATCAAGAGTATTTCTCAATTCATTCGCATTCATGCTTAAGGAGTCAAGAGTACTTCTTAACCTTCATTTACATACATATCGCCCGACAATTAGGAAATCAAGAGTATTTCCTAAATATCATTGCATTCATTAGCATTACCATTGGTTAATTAAGAAATCGAGAGTATTTCTTAAAACCCAGTGCATTCATCTGTAATCGCAAACATATCTTTCTTTCCCATAAAAGGGCAAAATTTGGGTCTGTTTTGGTATTTAAACTATCTTTCACTATGATGATTTGAAGACAAGAGTTCTTCATATCCTCTAGTTAAAGATGTTTAAATAGGGGCAGCTGTCATACCCTAAATTTTACCCTGAGTTTTTCACTCACATCAACATAGCATAAATCAATCCATTTTATCATGTATTTCATCAGTTAAAAGCATTCATCAGGATTTAGGTGAAAAGTCAGGAGTTCTGGCGTTTTATCTAATCTTGATGATATTCATTCATTCATCTGTTGATTGAGAGGTCAAAAGATTTGAGTTCTCAAATCTCAGTGCATCATTCATTTAGTTGCATCTTGTTTTAGAGGTTCAGAGGGTGACAATCAAGAGTATTGTCATCATCTGGATCTTTGTAGAGTTTTGTTCATATTTGAGAATCAAAAGTAAATGGTCCAAGAGAGATTCATTTGCATCTAATTGTCCATCCATGGTTATTCAGTCATTAATTCAATGCATTTAAAAGTTGTTTGCATTTTATACTTGTCACAACATGCATTTTGTTTCGTATAACACTTAAAATGTCGCTCGAATTAATTTTTCGGATCTACAGACAGACCGGTCAAATCGTTTCTCAACTGTACGTCGAATTATCGGGCGGAAAATTTCAAAATTGAGCTTGTAGACGTCAGTTTTATTAATCTACGATTTGTGTATTTTAATTTGGCATGCTCATTTTATTTTTTTTGACTACTTTTTCAGTCATATTTTAATCAGTCTGAGCCTTTTAACCGGTTGATTTTTATTTCAAAATTTGATCGAAACCTGTATGTTTCTGAGAAGTTTATTTCACATTGATAAGTTTGATGCATTCAATTTATTTTTTGGGGCATTTTTTTGCCCGATTTTTATTTATTTTTTATCCGATTATTTTTTATTCTTAACCAAAATGTCGTTGGAATTAATTAGATTTTTCCAAATTTTTATTTTTATTTTATTTTGCATTTTCGATTTTTATTTTAAATTATTAATATTTTAGTTTTTTTAGTTTTTAAAGAAAAATTAATTTAAGAAAAAAATCAAAAAAATATCTTTTGATCCCCCACTCAATTGTTACCATGTGGCTCCCTTTTTTCTGTCGTCCACATAAGGCCACGTTTCCCCTTCTCATACCATAAATATCTTTATCTCTCATGGTAAGAAAAGAAGGATTAAAAGGTTTTAAAAAAAGCTTGTTTCAGGATCTGCTTTTTCTACTGTATTCATTGTCATTTTCACTTTCTAAAGAGAAAAACAACAGACATCAGCACCATGTTAGAAATGAAAGAAAGGAGCCACTGAGTTTCATCTGCGTGACACCATCCACACCATCCTCCGCGCAACCACCACCCTCGTGCCACCATGTTCTTCGCCGTTTGTAATCGGTAACTCACCTTCTCTTAGCAAACTCCATCGAACATCAAACGTTAAACATCAACAACAAAATTTCTACCGTCGACTGCCGCTACGAAACCGTACACAACCGCGTGGCTACTCGTCGTCATTACCACCGTCGGTAACTTCTTCACCTTGTTTTCTTTTTTTAAGTTGTGTTGTTGTATGTTCATTTTAAAAGTTTGTTCGGTTGAATTAATATATATATTAATAAGTTTGTTTGGTTTGAGTTATATATATAATGTTTTAGTTGAGATTGTTATGCATAGATATATAATGTTTCCTTTGAATTTTATATATATGGATATGCATTATTTCAGTTTGACATTTTACATGTGCAAAATTTTTTATTTTTCAGTCTAAGTTATTGTATATATACATCCATGTTTCGATTGGAGTTTTTATATATGTGTTCCTCTTTATATATTCAGTTGAGTTTTTATTTTATATATATATATATATATATATATATATATATATATATATATATATATATATATATATATATATATATATGAAACTTTAGATAATATATATATATATATATATATATATATATATATATATATATATATATATATATATATATATATATATATATATATAATATATATATATATATATATATATATGCTATTGTTAGTTTCATGTTTTATATGTAGATAATATATATGATTCATTTTTAGTGAACGTTTTAAATATGTATATATAGATGCTATTGTTAGTTTTATACTATCAGTAAAGTTTCATATATATATATTTACTGTGCAATTACATACATATATATACTTTTAGAGTTTCATATATATACGTGTATATATATCATGGGTGTTAACATTGTTTCTTTATCATGTTCAAAATTATTTATTATTTATTTATTTATTTATTCATTTATTTTTAATTTTATGAATTGTAAAGGTTATATAGATAGGGTACATTGGCTTTTGGATCCTCTTTTCTTATATTGACTTATACCCCATGTTATGATGTACTTTCTCTTATGATTAATATTTTATTTTTATTTTTGATTAGTTTTATTATTTTATTAATAATTGATTAATATTTATTATTTGATTAAGATGATTGTAATTTAATTAATTATTTGCTTGATTTCTAAATGGATTTGAGTTGATTATTTGTTTAATTGATTTTAATGCATTTATATTAATTAGGTAATCCATGTCATATCACACATGTAAATAATTTTATTACCCCCGCCACATCCAAATTATTTTTATAAAGTCAGCTTCTGACACTTGATCCAACGTCAAGTCGTCCACCTGTTTTTAAAATCTTTTCACAATAAAAATGGAAGAAACTGATTAAGTTTAGACTTTCTCTGTTTCGAATGTTAGGATACTGCTGTAGAGCTCAATGTTCAAACATTCGTCTTCCATATTAAAAATACAATAATTACTAGAATTAGGTCATTTCTCTTATAGAAGAAAAAGATTGATTGGGTATCGACCTTCTCTTTCCCGATTATTTGGACACTGCTGTAGAGCTCTCTGTCTGACTAATCGTCTTCCGTTAATGAACTTTGACCTAATTTGCCACACATTTTCGTAATAAAATTTTGGATGAAAAGAGGGTGATTGGGCTTAGGCGTCTTCCTTTTTCGGGCATTCGAGTACTGCAGTAGAGCTCCCTGCTTGGATGCCTGTCTCCACTTAAAATCAACTCAAACTCATCAAAGTTATTTTCCGCCCTCGTGCGACCCCAAAAACATTTTCAGAAAAGAGTATGCAACATCCATTTTTGATGCGAAACAAACAAAGACTTCAGCCTCCAAGAGTGAGCAGCAAGTAAAGGTTTAATCGCTCAAATGTGATCCAAGCATCACTCTCTTTAAAAGCAATCCATCTAGTAGTTCTCTTTGGGTAGAACTACGTATGCCTTGAGTTCTTCATAGCACCTGGAGATACGTAGGAGCAGGATTGCGAAATCTTGTCAGGCACATTAATATTAAAAAACCTTAAGGCTTTCCTTTCTTTCTTTCTCTTTTCTCACTCGATAAGTAGAAGTTCACAAACTGTATCACGCTAACACTCTAACACGAAACTAACTAAATGGGTCCCATCGAGTACGATGGATGCAAGGGGTGCTAATACCTTCCCCTTGCATAACCGACTCCCGAACCCGATTTGGTTGCGACGACCATTTCTTTTTGATTTTTGTGGGTTTTATCGATATTTCCCCTTTCCCTCTTTGGGAATAAATAAAGTTCGGTGGCGACTCTGTTTTGTTTATATTTTGAGCGTTCCTTACGCTCGGGTATTTTTCGCGCCGCGACAGATCCAATCAAGTACATTTTTTAGAAGCCTGCTTTAGCTGGGAGGATTGCCCGTTGGCAGATGTTGTTATCTGAGTATGATATTGAATACCGATCTCAAAAAGATATTAAAGGTAGTGTCTTGGCTAACCATTTGGCTCACCAACCGATTAAAGATTATCAGTCAGTGCAGTATGATTTTCCTGATGAAGAGATCTTGTACTTAAAAAGGAAAGATTATGATGAACCATTGCTTGAAGAAGGGCCAGAACCTGGTTCCCGTTGGGGCATGGTATTTGATGGAGTTGTTAATCAGTACAGTAATGGTATGGGGGAAGTGGTTATTACTCCTCAAGGCACTCATTTTCCGTTTACAGCTAGATTGACTTTCAAGTGTACAAACAACATGGCTGAGTATGAAGCTTGCATTATGGGGCTTGAGGAGGCCATTGATCTCAGAGTCAAATATTTGGACGTCTATGGAGATTCTGTTTTGGTTGTGAATCAGATCAAAGGTGAATGGGAGATGAATTAACCCGGTTTGATATCGTATAGAGATTATGCGAGGAGGATTTCAACTTTCTTTACAAAGGTTGAGTTTCATCATATCTCTCGAGATGAAAACCGGATGGCAGATGCTCTTGCAACCTTGTGGTGAAATTATGGAATGAAGTTCCCAATTTGAATATGATGCGTCTTGATAGGCCAACTCATGTGTTTGCTGTTGATGAAGTCAGAGATGAAAAGCCATGGTATTTTGATATCAAGTGTTTTCTCCAAAGTCAGATTTACCCGCCTGGGGCATCTTTGAAAGATAAGAAGACTTTGAGGAGATTAGCTGCCAACTTCTACCTAAATGGTGATGTGCTTTACAAGAGAAACTTCAATATGGTTTTGCTCAGATGCGTGGATAGACGCGAAGCAGACTTATTAATGACTGAAGTCTATGAAGGTTCCTTTGGTACTCATTTTAATGGACATGCTATGGCTAAGAAGATGTTGAGAGCAGGTTACTATTCACTGACAATGGAATTTGACTGTTACAAGTTTGTGAAGAAATGCCACAAGTGTCAAATTTATGCAGATAAGATTCATGTTCCTCCCGTGGCATCTCAAAAAATATGATCCCTCGCGATGGTCGCGGAAAAAATTAGTTCGAACAGAGTCGCCACCGAACTTTATTTATCCCAATGAAGGAATAGGAAAATATCGATAAAACCTTTGAAAAATGGAATTATGGTCGTCATAACCATATTCGGGTTCGGGAGTTGATTACGCAAGGGGACGGTATTAACACCCCTCACGTCCGTTGTACTCAATGGGAACCTTTTAGTTTAATTTGCGATTTGAGTGTTAATTAGTGTTGTTTGTTTTCTTTGAGTGATAAAAATATTGAAAATAAATGGATGGAAGCCTCGGAAGGGGGAATAAGGAGGTTTTTTATTAGTGTGCTCGCCAAGATCTCGCAATCTCGTGCCTACGTATCCTTATGGTGCAATAAGGAAATCAGAGCATTCGTGGTTCGGGGAACTACGATTGGTTGGTGTCTTTTAGTGAACATATGTTTAGATCGTTTTCTAAAGGCTAAACGTCGGCTTGTCTACTCTCGGCGGAGGCTTAAGCATTAGTTTATTATGCGCGTTAGAAGGGATTTAAATGATGTTCTTTCTGAAAAGAGTCTTAATCACACAAGGGTGACAAGTTGGATTAATATGTTAGATGTTTTGTTTGATTGGTTTCGATCGCACGAGGGTGAGGAGAATGTATTTAATGTGTTGAGATATTTTTGTTGGATGACGATTACTCAGATTGTCGAGTAAGACAACTCGTATCCTAATAGTCGAGGAGAGGAATCGAAGGCTCTAGACCATCTCCCTTTTCATCCATAATTATAAAAGGATTTAATAATAGTTAAGGTGTTTTTGAATGGATGACGAATACTCGGATAGTTGAGTAAGACAAATCGTATCCTAATAGTTGGGAAAAGGTATAGAAGACTCTAGACCACTTTCTGTTTCATCTGAGTAGTTATGAAAATAGGTTTATGTATGGTTGGTGCATTTTAGATAAACGACAAGTGCTCGAATGGATGAGTAAGGCAACTCATATCCAAACATTTGAGGATAGGAGTCGAATACTCAAGACCATATCCCTTTTCGTGTAATTTATTATGAAAATGATTTGATTAATTTATTAATTTATGGAAAAAACGACAATTATTCGACTAACCTAGTAAGAGAACTCGTATTCAAACAATTGAGGAGAGAAGTTGAAGGCTCAAAGTCATCTCCCTTTTCATTTAACTTATTATAAGAATGTTTTGATTTAATCGAATTTAGGAGTTTGTAAAGAAATGACGAGTGTCTAACTGACCGAGTAAGAAAACTCGTATTCAAACAATCGAGGGGAGGAGTTAAAGGCTTAAAACCATCTCCCTTTCCGTTTCGCTATCATAAAAATAATCCATTTTGATTGTATTTAGGTGGATAGAAATGAAAATTATTTGACTAACCGAGTAAGAGAACTCGTATTCAAATAATCGAGGAGAGGAGTTGAAAACTCAAAACCATCCCTCTTTTCATTCCCAAATGAAATGGTATTTAATTGTGATTAAGTATTTTAATTGACTTTGAATGAAAATACTCGATGTGGGATCGAGGTTTGAAATTTGCATTGGTGGATAAATTATATTATTTTAGTGTATCAATCATCTACTCGATTAATTAAAATCGAATAGGTCTCATTGTAAGAAAGCCCAAGAGTAAGCTATGTGAGGTTGATGGCGATGCTCAAAAGCGATCGACTTACATGGGTATTTGAAAATGGACTCAATATTGAATCGAAAATTATTTGATTTCTTTAAATGGTTTAGTAAATATTTGACTTAGTCAACAAGTGGACGTCATCATGAAAATAAAACGCGATGCACAATTTTTGGGTGAAACATAAATTTGTATAAACAAATTAATCGAGCAAGTGTAAGCTAATAACTCAAGCAAGCCCCATAATAAAAATAATAATTAACTAATTTAAATGGTAAAAATAAAAAAATATATTAAGTAAGATATTAATTAATTAAACAAAATATTAATTGGTTAAGTAATAAAGTTTTCAATTTAAATAAAACAAATTTGTATACACACAAAAAAACAAAGAAATATGGATAATCAACAACAAAAAAAACGTGGGCCTTCTAGCCCAAAAAGGGCGCTCACAGCTAGCACAAAAGGGGTACAGGAGTTAAATTGCACTCGGGCCCAAACCGGAGGCCCACCCCCAAGAGACAGTCCAAAGCTTTCCTGGTCAACCCTGTTGACTAAGGACGACAAAAACTGACCGTCAGATCCAAAGATTTGACCTAGTCAACAGATCAAACAGGTGGTCAACGAGGGAACACCGTCATACGGTGGGGGGGTCCGCATGGGATCCCCTGGTTAACCCAACAGTCAACCGCGCGTGGCGCACTCAGGGAAGGCCACTTGGCCTCCATGCACGTTAAGGTCACCAATGCATAAAACGACTTTTGAGAGAGAGAAAGTTCATTTGATACACTTAAATCTCTCTCCTCATTTCAAAAATCTCTGTCACGCTCTACAAATTTTGGTCAGTGAAGACGAGCGCCCACCGGAGAAGACGGTGGTGGCCGGCCGCCGGCGACGGCGCCACTTTCTTCTCCGGCCAACACCACCCCAAAACAACATGACACCAACACCAACCCTTTCTTGTTTTGGCCGGAGAATCCAAATCCGACCTTAACTTTCCCTAAATCTCTCTCAAACAACCGGATCGGCCCTCAAAGTGAAACAAAAACCTCAACCCTCAATCGAAGCGGCATTCAACGCGACCAAACAAAACCATACACTCCTCATAACCAACAAATCAACAACAAAAAACAGTTCAAACAGTAAACTCTAATTTCGAAATTAAAACCTCCACAGTTGCAATTTAAAGAAAATATCAAGGGTTTTTTACTCAGTTTGGAAAGGCGAATGAGATGGTATGTAGATTTCAAGCAAAGGAGGGAGAAGAAGACAACTCAATCGGACCTGGTCCAGCGATGATGCTTTCTCCGACGCGATTCAGATAAGTTTCCTCCTTTTCCTTAAATCTCTCCTTCACCTTCTTCGTGTTCGGCGTTTTAGCTTGGTTACTTCAAAGTTTCAATCTGAAACTTTGAATAACTTAGGGCTTTCAAGCTTTGTGTGAGGTGTTTGGGATTGAACTCGACAACATTTTTGTAGGGTCTCCAATCCTCTCTGATTCGTTATTTCCGCCTCCTTTTTATAGGAGAATTTCTTTTTAGGATAAGAATTGGTGAGCTGTATTTTGAAGATAGTACTAAATCCGTTAGGGATTTCTGCGCATCCCTAATTCTATGGAAGTTGTTTTGAGTGGCGTTGCCACTACTTCTTGTTGGCGAGAAATCTTGGTAGAATAGTACCTTGTTTACTTTGTGGTCCCCAAATACATTTTGGATTAAATTAGGATTATCTTGTTTTTGGATTAGGATTTTATTTAAAAGAAATGATGTAACTATCTAATACTTATCTTAATTTTGACCTTATTTTGGAACATTGTAGTTAATCATCACATGGAGGCACACCCGAACGAAAGTGAAATATAGCAGAGGAAGACCAAAGATGGACGCTTCCATATCATAGCTCACTCTCTCCGCTTGAACCCTATTAGCACGGTGTTGATTAGGATGTAGCAAGATTAAAACATTAGCTTGGCTTATGAGAAAAACATATGTTCGTAATCTTAATCATTGCTTGTAATTTTGATGGCAACATGTGCCTTTGGACATTTTTGGCTTTAACTTCTCCCTCCTGGATGTTAGTTTTGGGCCTTCCTTAAAGTGAATTTGGAAGTTGGGTAACAAACTTAGGCCAGATCTTATTTTCTGTGAATTGTAAACTTATTATCCTAATAATGACCAAATGGATGAGTTATATTTAGAAACAAATCATGGCCCATGCATGAAATAACTTTATGTTTCTTAAGAACTTCTAAAGTCAAATCGGGAATGATAATAATAAAGAATGATGTTTTTTAAAGCTATTTTGACAAGCAATGCAATAACTTCTCCAAATTAAACTTAAACCTCAAAAAATCAAATTTAGTATCCAAAATTGATTTTGAACCAAATTAATTGGGACTTCAAGAATAAATTCGCAACTGAAATTGATCGGGAACCAACTTAATTGGAACTACGAAAACAACTTTAAAATTGAAATTGATTGGGGAAAAAGACTACGACACAAACATGTAAAGGATTTTTCGGGTCCAAATGGTAACAAGCCTTTGAATCGAATTGCACCATGTTTGGAGGAGATGAGCGGACAAATATATCACTGAATCAACACTGGCAAACAAGTAACAAGAATCATTGACTGGTCTTGAATAGGTAGGTATTCCAGAATGAAGTGAGGTATGAAGTCAAATGGATATCATGGTCAACCACACATGTGATAAGCCTCAACATGTCAAGGCATGATCATGCTTGATCAAATGCCTCAAGATAAATGGTTTTCCACGCAAACGAGAAAATTCACCAACATTATAAATCAAGAGATTAAGAGCTTCGATCCAGTAAGGATCCCTACATTGTGAGTCCATGTATCATGCTTTTGGGTTAGGAATGTTTTAACGAAAGTTGTTTTTTTTCAAAAATTGCCCAAACGAAATTGGGGTATGACAGCTGCCCCTATTTAATTACCTTGAACCAGAAGGTATGAATGACATCAGTCTTCGTACATTTGTGGTGGAAGATAATTAAATACAAAAAAGACCCGAAATTTGTCCTTTGAAATGCAAGGAAGAAATGCAGAACAAAAATGCAGCGAGAAATATGGTAAGACATATTTTTAGGAGGTAAAATGAAACAATCAAGACCCTATGGGAATTGTCAGAACAGTATCTTGGATGTCACAATCGAGATTTTCCAAAAATGGAATGATACCTCAACTGTACCCAAGAATTTCTGAAAATTAGCAGAACAATATCTTGAAAATGAGTGAGACTCTTCATATTAAGGAAGCAGTATCTCAAACAGCAAAGATGAGATTCTCTATATCGTATCGAAGCAACATCTTATCTGATAGAATTAAGATATCCCAGACCAAAGGAATGATGTCTTAATTGAATCTAAGACTCTTCGAGGATACTAGAGCAGTATCTCTAAAAAATCTAGAATGAGACTCTTCATATTGATGAAGCAACATCACAAACAATAAAAATGAGATTCTCTATATCGAGTCGAAGCAACATCTTATCTGATAGAATTAAGATATTCTAGACAAAGGAATGATGTCTTAATTGAATCCAAGACTCTTCAAGGATACTAGAGAAGTATCTCTAAAAATATCTGGAATGAGACTCTTCATATTGATGAAGCAGCATCTCAAACAGCAAAAATGAGATTCTTTGTATCGAGTCGAAGCAGCATCTTATCTGATAGAATTAAGATATTCCAGACCAAAGTAATGATGTCTTAATTGAATCTAAGACTCTTCTAGGATACTAGAGCAATATCTCTAAAAAAATCTGGAATGAGACTCTTCATATTGATGAAGCAGCATCTCAAACAGCAAAAAATGAGATTCTCCGTATCGAGTCGAAGCAACATCTTATCTGATAGAATTAAGTAATTCCAGACCAAAGGAATGATGTCTTAATTGAATCTAAGACTCTTCGAGGATACCAGAGAAGTATCTCTAAAAAAGTCTGGAATGAGACTCTTCATATTGATGAAGCAGCATCTCAAACAACAAAAAATGAGATTCTCTGTATCGAGTCAAAGTAGCATCTTATCTGATAGAATTAAGATATTCCAGACCAAAGGAATGATGTCTTAATTGAATCTAAGACTCTTAAAGGATACTAGAGCAGTATCTTAAAAGAAAATAGGAATGAGACTCTTCATATTGATGAAGCAACATCTCAAACAAACAACTGAGATTCTCCGTATAAATGAAGCAGTATCTCAGATATTCGTCTGTTGGTGTAAATATTTTCAGAAAAGACTCCTTTTGGGGAGAGATTTACTAGGAATGTTCTGCAGGGGAACAACTCATAAGAGAATTTTTAAAGTAACCTACTACTTGGGGATCAGTGGTAGCAAAGATGCTAGGGGAATATTATTATTACTCATAAAGTTGACAAATGATTGGCGAGGAAATAATTCCATGAGCGCATGCAGGGTAGTCATCATGTCGAATTAAATGAGGAAAATATGGGATATATATGATTGATCCCGGATCCTGAATTATGTTATGCTTTTTGTATGATGTTCCATTTTGGATGGAAACACCATGTATGAAATTATGCATGCGATATATGCGAACATGCAATTGCTGGGGATATTTAGCTGTGCATATAGGAACTCAAATTGTATAAGGCTATGCATATGTATGTCTATGATTGGTATGATTATTTCTTGGTGAATTTTCCTATTTTGGTAGGAAGATTACATATGTAATTGATGCATATGGCGCATGTGATGTATGTGGGCATGCAAATGGGTAATTGAGATATGCCCCGGTTAAGGCGTTTTTGCTTTGGTGATGATGCCAATAGTGTGGACTTTTGTTATGAGGGATATCAAGATTTGATGCCCTGCTGGGTAATTTTGGGAGTATACTTGGGTTGCCCCAAGCCACTTGAAGGATTCAGACTTTTCCAACATGCGATACTTCAACCATGATTTTTTCGCTAGAAATGCACTAGAGACTTGTCGAGGTCTGGCTATACCATGAGGACATCTATGAGAGGCGTTTGATTAGCAATTGGAACGGACATAGGTGCCTGCAAGCGGTCTTACACCTCTAATGAAAACAAGAACAAACTTGGAAGCTATGAGGTTTACCCTTTTACTAAGAGCAATTTTATCACTTCATTCAATTATGTGTTTTTATTTTCTCCAAAATCTTTGAGAGTGATATTTATTAAAAATAAAGGTGCTTTGCAAGCAAACAGATAAAATACAAAATAATTTGGGCACAACTTTTGTCGAGAAAATTTCTCCTTTATTGATCTGACCCTTGAATGGGCGATTGTACATAAAGATGCAATTCCTTAATGAGGTAATGGATGTGCATAGAAACAAAACAGAAATAAAATTGAGTTCCTATTGAGTCTCCACACTGCTATGATCCTTATGTCTTTGATAGTCCGAGTACTTCACTTTTGCAAAGGTCAGGTAGATTGATTCTTTGTCTTCGAGGGATATGTTAGATGCCTGAGAGTACAGTTCTTTGCCTTGGAATTTATCCTTAACTTTTTCCTGGATCACCCTTATGGGTTTTCGATCCACCAGGATACCCATTTTTGCTTGAGCCGCCCTTTCGGGTTTTCAACTCAGCGGGTCAATTTTATTATTTTTTATCCCTAATTTTTTCCTGGATCGCCTTTCGGGTCTTCGATCCACCGGGATAACCATTTTTTCCTAAATCTCCCTTTTAGGTTTTCAACTTAGAGGCTTTTATTATTCCACTTTTCTAGGCAAAGTACTTTTTAACAACATCAGCATTGGTGGGAAGTGGCAATTCATCACCGTCCATAATCGTCAGGATTAGAGCGCCTTCGGAAAAGGCTCTAACCACCGCAAATGGACTTTCATAATTTGGTGTCCATTTCCCCCTGGAATCCTTGTGAATGGGCAAGATCTTCTTCAGTACGAAATCTCCCCCTTGGAATACCCTAGGGCATACTTTTTTGTCGAATGCCCTCTTAAGCCGCCTCTGATAGAGTTGACCGTGACACATCGCCTTCAAGCGTTTCTCCTCAATAAGGTTGAGCTCACCGAACCTTGATTGAACCCATTCCGCTTCATCTAACTCAGCCTCCATTATGTAAGACCCTAATTTTGACCATAAGATCCCTCATGGCATTATAGCATTGCATTTACAAAACCTCAAGGATCATAAGCATTTTGGTTCCCTTTGCCTTTGGGTGGGATCTCTTGTGAGCTGGTTTAAGATCACCAAGCATGCTTTAATTATATATTATTGCTTTTCTCATTCTTATCCACTAACCAAAAGCACAAAAATATGTCACTAACATCTTTTGTTTGCAGCTTGAGCAGTTACAAGGCCAAAAGCTTCTAGGAGATCCTATATACATTGATATGGCCAAGGGAAGATGAAAGCAAGCATGGAAATGGTTCTCAAAGCTCTCATCCATCAAATATGCCTCCAAAGTATCTCAATTCATCATTTTGATCAAATAAAATCAAAGGGGTTTGAGGCTTGTTTCCCAAGGAAACCCTAATTCATCTGTTCATCAACTGTGCCTTGCTCATGAAGCAACCTCAACCCATGATCAAATGTAATCAAGGGAAGTTCTTTAATTCATCATTCCATGCATATTTGGACTTATTTGAGTGCCCTCACTCATCAAATCGTCAAGATATGAGTTTTGGACTTGAGAAGTTGATCAGTTAATTCATCTGACTATTTTGAAATGCACTAAGACCTAACTTTTTATGTGTTTGTCAAATGGAGATTACCCCAATAGAAAAAATATTCTTAGGAACCATATGACCAACTTTCATGTTCCTCAAAATTTTATTTGATGCTTGGAACGTCATCATCCATTCCAAGACATTATAGGTCATTTTGACTGAAACCCTAATTTTGGGTCAACTTCCCAAGGACATAACTCCTTCATTTTTCATGATTTTGAGGTGAAACTTAATGCATTTGAAATATTAATGTGTATAATTCAAATTTTATGTTGAGAAAAATCTCAAAATCTCAAAAGAAATACATGTGATAATGCAAAACATTATAGGTCACTTTGGACCAAATGCATTGAAATGTGAAAAAGTCCAACTTCAAGTGCCCATAACGGGTTCATCAAAAATCCAAATGATTCAAACTTTAAGTCCAAATTGATTGCCTTGAAAATATCTACAACTTTCTTGTTGAATATTTTATCATTTGGAGCTTGCATCATTGAGACAGAAGGACTTGAACTTTGGCCAATTTTGAAAATCCCACATATCCATGTTTTGCACCTTACACTTCAAGTTCAATTTTCATTAATTTCCAAGGCCCAAATGGAGTTTTGATCAACATGAAATTTGTTCCTTATGCAACAAGCCTTCCAACCATTACTCATAAGGTTACATTTCAAGTTTGGACATGGTATTCTCGAAGGCTTGAACATTATGGCACATTTTGGAAAATCATTAAATTTGCATTGCATGATCCATTAACACACAATCTGCACGTCCAATTTGTACATGATGATGATCAACTGCCAAAACCAAGTGGAATTGGGCCCTCCATGCGCCTGTACAGGCCCATGCATGGAGGCCCTTTCCATTCATGCAAACTTGAAATCATGCATTCAGCATTGCCTTGCCTATAAATACATTACACATGAGCTTCATTTCACTAACCTGAAGGCGCCCTAAATGCTGTGCAATTGAATCCTCACCCACACCAAAGGAACTCACCAATTTTTCTCTCAATTTTCAAATCTAGAATTCAGTTTCCTCGACTGTTTTCTTAGATCTAAAGTTCCTTAGCCTTCTTCTCCTTCATCCATAGAGTGAACTGCAAGCTTTAGCACCAAGGAATTGTGAATCCAAGCTCTGCAAATCAGAGGTTTACTTCTGATTTTAAATCCTTCAAATCTACTCATATATTGGTTATTTCTTGCTGTTGTTGTGTGATCTGAAGTCCTCTACATAGAGGCAACATTCTTGAGCAATTAATTTTCAAAATACAACAAGTTTCAGTTGAACTCCATGAAATTCAACCTCTGATTTCTCTCTCAATAGGAATCTAGAGTGAATTTGGTTGGTACAGGAGTGATGTACATCACTCCACCTTTTGTTTGGTACCTAGATCGTGCATTTTGGTTAACATTTATTTCTCTGTAAATTTGAACCTTCGCTGGAGCTGGCCGGAGAAGACGGTGGCGCTGGCCACCGTCTGGTCTCCAGATTTAATCTGAGTCATCCATTTACGTTTCCAGATTTAATCCAGGTTGTCCAACATTATGACTTATTTTAATGCACTATGTGATTCAGTTGACTAGGGTGTATGGTGAGCGTGCGCTTCCTGGCCACGTGATGATCCACGTCAATTAATGAAAGTGCATCAGACGGTCCATGCTTTTCCATCATTTTAAATTCTGATTTTAATTTCCTTTTATTTCTTTTATTCTATTTCCTTTTCAAAAATTCATATCTCATTCATTATTGGTCCAAAAAATGTGAGACCAATTGCTTTATTTCTCTTTTAATTTCTAGTTTCTACAAATGATTTTTAATATTTTTTATTTTATCATTTGATATTTTTTGGAATTTTCTCTTTTCTGCTTATTTTTTATTCATTTTAATTAGTTTTTGATATCCAAAAAATGCAAAAATATTTTCCAACCTCTTTGAATGATGATAGATCTATGAAAAATATTCTCATCAAGTTATTAATTGATTTGAGATTTATTTGGGATTTTAGTTCAATTAGGTTATTTTTATGCATTTTTAATTGATATAAAAAAGTTTCTGACTTTTAAAAATTCTTGTACATATTATTCATTTGCTTTTCCCTTTGCTCATTTGAGCACATGTTTATGTTAATGCAATTTGCCTTTTACTCACTTGAGTACATAATTGTGTATATATCCTTGTGCTTGTGTTTTGTTTTGATTGTTGTGGACCAAATGCAAAGAAATGGACAAATGGACTTAGACTTTAGGATTTTCCCTATGCAAATTTGGAGTCAAAGAGCAACTAGGCATTGGGCCTTTAGAGTGCTATAAAAGTCAAAGAGAAACTAGGCATTGGGCCATTAGAATGATATAAATGCTAAAGAGAACTTTGAAGAGACCACTTTCTAAACTCCTTCTTGTTCACTCGTGGTTTGTTTGATAGAACTTTTTAATGTGTGTGTTCTTGTGCTAGGGATTCCAACATTGAGCCTAAGAGAGGAACCATTGCCATGAGCTTCTAAGAGAGAGAGATCTAAGAGCCATTGAGGAACTTTCAAATAGCTTGTTTGATTATGTTGATTGCTTGAGCTTACTATTACTTTGCTTGCATATTCCAAAGGATGGGAGCTACTTGGATCATCAATATGATCTCAAGGGAGTAACTCCATTTGTGGTCTTATTTCTTATCCCTCATCTCTTGTATGATTAGGACTTTAGCCATTCTTCTTCTTCCCTCCACTCTAACCCAAGCCAAAACTTTTGTGTAAACATTTAACATTTCTTTTCCAACATTAGAAACCTAAGCCTTATGCTTTTGATTTTCAAACTTTCTTTTCATAACACTTATTTTGAATTGAACCTTTAAATCTATTTTGACCATATTTTGTAAATACTTTTCATTAGTAAATATAACCCATTCAAATACTTTTGTGGTTTCAATGACCACTTCCTTAACCAAAACTTTTTTCATAACCTTTAGCTATTAGGTTTGAGTTATCCTTGAGGTAGATGTAATACTCACCTATATCCTTAGTGATGGACAATGAGTCTTCCATGCTTATTATAGGGTTAACCCCTCACTGGCATGTTGAAGCTATCCTCACATGGTGGATTTGTGGTTTTAGGTTGAGTTTTCTCCCTTGGATAACAAAAGACCTTAAGGCTTTTGGACCAATCAATTCACCAACTTGTTTTGAGATTTTTACCCCGAACTAAAAGGTTTTGATCCTAATATTTTTTAAGATGGTACGTAGACAATGAGTTCATCCATCCAAACACAAAATGTAAATAACTTATATATTCTCTTCTCATCTCTTCAATCATGTTTGCACAAACAAATTTTCACAAAATACCAACCTTGCAACAAAAGATGAAAAGGGCTCCCTAGGAATACCTAGGATGTTTTGGGTGCTTAAAACCTTCCCATTGCATAACCAACCCCCTTACCCCGATCTCTGACATTTTTACTAGTTTTTGATTCGATAAAACTTTTAGGTTTTTGTTCGCTTTCTAACCATTCCTTTGGATAAATAGAAGTCCAGTGGCGACTCGACTTGTATGGTTTACCTTAGATTTAGTCAATATCTCTAATGGTAACGAATACCCCGCTACACATTAAGACCCTCATCGAAGGAATTTCCACTTCTATAGGGAGGATTGCTTCCATGCCATATACCAAGGAATAAGGAGTTACCCCTGTCGAAGTTCGTACTGATGTACGATAACCGTGTAACGCAAAAGGTAGCATCTCATGCCAATCCCTGTACATAACTACCATCTTCTGGATGATTTTCTTGATATTTTTGTTCGCAGCCTCAACAACCCCATTCATCTTAGGCCGATATGGTGATGAGTTATGTTGCTCAATCTTGAATGTTGTGCATAACTCCTCCATGGTCTTGTTGTTGAGATTGGACCCGTTATCAGTGATGATTTTTTTTGGAAATCCCGTATCGACATATGATATTGTTTTTTAAGAAACTGGCGACTACATGCTTCGTGACATTTGCGTAAGATGCCGCTTCAACCCATTTGGTGAAGTAGTCTATGGCCACCAAGATAAATCTATGTCCATTAGACGCTTTGGGTTCTATCATCCCGATCATGTCGATGCCCCACATAGAGAATGGCCAAGGTGATGCTATAACATTTAGCGGGGTAGGCGGTACATGTACTTTGTCAGCATAGATTTGGCATTTGTAGCATGCTCTGGTGTAATGATAACAGTCGGCTTCCATCGTTAACCAGTAGTAACCTGCCCTTAGGATCTTCTTCGCCATTGCATGCCCATTTGCGTGTGTTCCGAAAGACCCTTCATGTATGTGTAATACCCCAATTTTGACCCTAAGATCCCTCATGCAATTTCATCATAAGCATTAGCATTGGGATCATATCTTGGCATCCTCCTCACCCCTCCTTCATTGGATTTGCTTTGGGAGAGATCACCAAGAACTTTATGATTATATCATACTTATATTTTACCATTTCACTAATCAAAATACCAAAAATATGTCTTTGTATTAGTCTAACTCTTTTAGGTAGGGCATGATCTCATTGATTCATCAAGTCCACATCTAGGGTTTGAGACCCTCAACAACAAAGAGCACAAGCATGAATTGATTCAAGAATGGTTATGATCATCATATATGAGTCCCATTGATCTCTACATGTTATATTGATAACGTTTTCTTCAAAAGTTTAAGGGTGATTTGCCTTGGAAACCCTAGTTTGACTAGGTATCTTGAGTAACTTCTCCAATAAGCTATCTCACCAATTGATCAAATTTATGAAGCGACACTTCAAAATTCATCATCTTATGCATATATGATATACCATGAGCCAAGAAAGTCAAGAGAATTGGAAATTAGCAAGTTGGTTGATGGTGGTTGGCCAGATGAATTCATCTAATCAAAATTGTGTCTCCCTAGACCCTATCTCCTACAATTTTCACTATATGAAAATGATCCCAAGAGAAAACATACTCTAAATGACATTAAAAACAACTTTCATTATAATACCTAGAGCTAGTTTTTCTTGGAAAATCATTTTCTATGTTGAAACATTATAGGTCATTTTGTCCAAACCCTAATTTGAAAGTCAACTTCCCAAGGCCATAACTTGCTCAATTTTTATAAGATGAAAGATTTCCAAGTTGCACGATAAAACTCAATGTGTCTACTTCAACTTTGATGTTTGGAGTGGGAGCTAATTCAAATATTTTGAGCATGTGATATGAGCCTACATTATAGGTCACTTTTGACCTATACCATTGATCAAGTGATTTTTCCAAACTTCAAAAATGCATAACTCTATCATTTCAAATCTAACTGACATGAAATTGGTGAGAATTTTTAAGTTCTTTAAGAGAGCTACAACTTTGATCAAGACACGTTTCTCATTTGAAGCTCATATAAAAAGTTAAGCAAGGTGGAATATTGAGACATATGGCTTGACACTTAGAAAATTTTTGATATGTTAAAATTTTCCAAACTTCCACCTCAAATTTCTCCAAGTTCCAATCTCCAAATGAAAAAATGTTGAACATCAAAGTTGTTCCTCTTGATCTCACATTTCCAAAGAGCTCAAATTCATTCATTTTGGATGAGAAATGCATAGGTTGCACATGGCTTAAACAGGCTGATATCATTTGGCATAAATCAAACTTCAAGCATCAATGTTCAATTGCCTTGCAATCCAAGCCTACTTCAACACATCTGATCTTCAATTATGGACTTCAAACCATCATTTCATGGGCCTATGCATGCCCATGCAGTATTACATCACATTTGCCAAATTTGGAAAGTGAAAGTGAGTGTGCAAATACCACATGATTTAGCTATATATAAAGCTTCAATTGCTCAAAAATAAGACACCATTGTGCCAGCTTTGATCCCCCATTGAAAACCCTTCACTCTCAAAGGATAAACCTGACAAATTTTGTTGGTTCTATGTGTTGGCATCAATTTTGGTAAAACCTAGAGTGTTCACAAGTTGTCACAAGTGTTGTCTTGACATGAGATAACACGTACTTACAGGGTGTTTAAAATGTGAATATGCAAGATTTTACTGAGATGTCAGACCTGATGTCATGACATCTGTATACAAAACATTCAGTCTGAATGTTATGCATTATGTGATTGCGTTTTTTATGCTAATCTCTGTGTGATTGATGTAATGATTGAACGCGCCTTCATTCAGTAATTAAAACCAGATTGACTTATTTTCCAACAAGATATAATCAGCTGTCATGAGAAGATATAAATGGAAAATAGTTTTAGGGTTTTGTGATGTCCAAGCCCAGCCAAACACTTCTATAAAAAGGGCATGGAATACCTGGTTTTAACACACAAGAAATAAAGAACGAAATATTGAGAGAGAATAAGGGTTTTAGTCTTGTGTGGTCGTGTGTACTGTGAGCCATTCATTCATCCATAGATGATTGAATTGGACTGACTTTTTAGTTGTAATTTGTCCACTCTAAGCTTTGAAGCATGAGTGTGTGTTTACTTGGTTGAAGCTTTTAAGAAAGATCAAGTATGTGTCTTTGAAGAGTGTCTACTTTTCATTGTAATACTTGTTTTACATCACTGCTGTGATTGAGAGGGAGTGAGTAGGGTCTCATATCTAAGAGTTCTTAGGTAGAAGTCACACGAGTAGAGATTAGGTGAAAAGACTGTAACTTAAAGTTATTTACTGAGAGTCTTTGAACTAATTCTTTTTAGTGGATTTCCTTCCTGGCTTGGTAGCCGCCAGACGTAGGTGAGTTTGCACCGAACTGGGTTAACAATTGCTTGTGTCCCTTGCATTACTGTTCTTTATCTTTTATCCTATTTATATATTGTTCAGATATTAGTGTTGTGACATTACCTTCGACATCTCATTTCTGATACCAGAATTTCAATTGGTATCAGAGTAGGCATCCTGCTCTGGTTCTGGGTGAGATCTAGGGACGTTACTTTTTGCAACTACAGATAGAGACGGAGGATCTGTTCACAGACCACCTATTCTGGATGGATCCAACTATGACTACTGGAAACCTCGAATTGTAGCCTTCCTGAAATCTTTGGATAATAAGGCTTGGAAGGCTGTTGTAACAGGCTGGGAACATCCAATTATTACTAAGGAAGGAGAAGTTAAAACTGATAAGAAGGCTGAGGAACAATGGACCAAGGAGGAGGATGATCTAGCCCTTGGGAACTCTAAAGCATTTAATGCTATATTCAATGGGGTTGATAAGAACATCTTCATGTTGGTGAACAACTGTGAGGTGGCTAAAGATGCTTAGAATATTCTCAAAACCACTCATGAAGGCACCTCTAGGGTGAAGATGTCTAGACTGCAACTGCTCACTACCAAGTTTGAAAATTTGAGGATGAAAGAAGATGAAAATACTCATGAATTTCATATGAATATCTTTGAAATCGCTAATGCCTCAGGAGCCCTGGGTGAGAAGATGTCAGATGAAAAACTAGTGAGGAAAATACTCAGGTCACTTCCTAAGAGATTTTCCATGAAAGTGACAACCATAGAAGAGTCTCAAGACATTTCCAATATGAGAGTGGATGAGCTAATTGGATCCCTCCAAACATTTGAGTTGGGAATGTGTGATGGATCTGAAAAAAAAGTCAAAAGCATAGCCTTCATGTCAAACACTGAAGAGAAAGAGGAAGAAAGTGGTCAAGTTACTGATGAAGATCTAGCAAATGATGTAGCATTGCTGGGAATACAGTTCAACAAACTTCTGAAAAAGATGGATGTAAGGTCTAAGTATAATGTCAAGAACATCTCATCTGACATCAGTAGGTCCAATAATGCTGGAAGAAGAACAAGATTTGATGAAAAGTCCAAAGAAGGAAAAGGAGTCCAGTGCATGAATATGATGGGTATGGACACATTAGAGCTGAATGTGGGACCTACCTCAATAAACAAAAGAAGAGTCTTGTTGCTACTTTGTCTGATGAAAGTGAAACATAAGAGTCTGCAAATCTTGTGACTTCCTTGACTGGAAGATGGGGTTCTAATGAAGAGTCAAGTGATGATGAAGTAACCTTTAATGAGTTAGCCACTACCTACAGAAAGTTGTGTCATAAAAGTGAAGAAGTGTGTCAACAAGTGGAAAGTCAGAAGAAAGTGATAACACAACTGGAGAATGAGAAGGCAGAACACTTGGAAACCATCTCTAAGTTGAAGACTGAAGCAGGGTTCTTGAACTCCAAACTGGATGAGATGACAAAGTATTTCAGAATGTTGAACAATGGATCTGACACCTTAGACAAAATTCTCCAGACTGGAAAAATAACAGGAGACAAGTCTGGCCTTGGGTTCAATGAATCCAAACCTGAGTGTAGTCACACTGGTAGCAAACCAAAGATGTCACATCATGTGTCACAACATCATAAGGGAAGACAACATAAAGGAAAACACCGAAGATGGAGATGTCATTACTGTGGAAAATTTGGTCACATAAAACCATTCTGCTTTAAGTTGTATGGCTATCCAAGTCCTTCTCATCATCAACCTAGACCCAACCATCACATCACTATCAACAGAAAACAATGGGTTCCTAGGACTGGTGTTACCAACCTAATAGCTCACACTTCCTTCAAAGTTTCAGCCAAAGAAGACTGGTATTTTGACAGTGGATGCTCCAGACACATGACTGGAAACAAAAACCTTCTAATTGGCCTTCATCCTTGTAGGTGTTTAATTGGCTGCATTGTATGGTAAAACACTAGCTGGATTCTAATGTCTTGACTGATGTCATGACATGGTGTGAAGGTGTGACTGCATTGTAGGTTAGAATATCTAACTGTACTCTGATGTCTTGACTGATGTCATGACACACTTGAGTAGTTTACTGCAGGATTAGCTAATACAGGATTTGTTGAATGTCAAATTGGATGTGGTGACATTCATCCCTGTCAGCAAATACTGAGGAATAGAACAGTTGGTGTTCTGTTAGAACTCAATGTTTATTTCCAGTCTGGTTATCAAGGAAATACCAGACCTGGCATAAGGCCTACTGTCTGAATGTCAAACTGGATGTTATGACATTCATCATTGACAGCATATACTGAACAATAAACAGAGTGGAGTTCTGCTACACTTCAGTATGTTTCTGAGTCTGTTCTTCAAGAGGAAAACAGAACTGACTTAAGGCTAAATGTGTAAATGTCAAATTGGATGCCTTGACATTTATTATTGTAAGCTGCTACTGTAGAATGGACAGGTTGGTCCTGTACAGTTCAGCAAATTATGTACAGTCTATTTTCAGGAAAAACAGACTTAGCATATGGTCCTTGATGTCAAGCTGAATGTTGTGACATTCATTCCTGACAGCATATGCTATATTGTAGGTTGTTTAGTTTTTCTGTTTCAGCATTTTTCTCAGGCTAAAATTCAGGAAACCAACAACCAAGCTACAATTAAGGAACCTAACAAATAGCCTATTTGTTAGCACACTAATATCTGGAAATTAGTTAGAATCCTATGTGGCATTATTTGTGGAGGTCTTGGAATATATATAGGCTCAAAATAAGGAGATATATATGGAGAGATTTTAGGATTGAAGACCTTGTTTGTAGCAGAAAGTTTCTGCTGACTTTGTAACAGCAAAGAACAAGTTGCTGCGATTTTCTGAAGGCCCAAATCCAGTTGGGTGATTAGGTTATAAATAGCACTTTGTAACCTAGTATTTGTAAGCCTCCTAGAATGAAAATTTAGGGGTGTGTGTGAGGTAAACCTCCCAACCTGTGGGATGGTCACCATGTGGTTCTCAGTGTTCAAAGTTGAGAGTATTTGTAACTCAAAGCCTGTAGGCAAGAGTGATTATGTTCTTGAACAAAGTTGTGAAGCAAGTTCAAGTTGTTTTCTCAGTGTTCAAAGCTGAGAGTATTTGTAACTCAAAGCCTGTAGGCAAGAGTGATTATGTTCTTGAACGAAGCTGTGAAGCAAGTTCAAGTTGTTTAGCATTACATTGTAATTGTGGTGATAGGAATGGAAACTGGAGGTTTCTATCTAGGAGTTCCAAGGTATAGATTGCATTGGGTAGGGATTAATTGATAAGTTGTAAACGGGTGAGTTTAGCTTTGAATTGATACTACTAATAGTGGATCTTCTTCCTGGCTTGGTATGCCCTCAGACGTAGGTGATGTTGCACCGAACTGGATTAACAATTACTTGTGGTTTTACCTTTTGCATGTTATAATTTTGTCTGTTATAAAATAAGGTAAACCTGTAATGCTGTAACAGATGATGTTCAAATCAATGTTGAGACATCATACTGATAACTGTGCAGGCTCAACAGAAGCAAGTGCTATGTTTGATCTCTGCTGTGCCTGTGTACCAGATGGACAGAACTGGGTGTTCTTCCATTCTATGGTGATATAGTAGCAGATGTCGTGACATCTGTGAATGTGTGCATATCAGTACTAGGTTGTAATTTGTATAACTGTCTTGTTGTATTAGTTACAATGTTAGATCAGATGTCATTACTTGGAGTAGAACATCTAAACTCTGACTACACCAGAATTTCAAATGGTATCAGAGCAGGCATCCTGTTCTGCTTCTGGATGAGATCCATGGGTGATACTTTCTGGTATCTTGCAAGGAGTTATGTTAGTACTGATGCTGGAACCTGTGAAAGGTTCTGTAATTTCCCTGAATGGTCCCTTGAAGTAGGTGGATGGACTGTTCATGACAGGAATGGTGTGTACCTGTCTCTGGAGGGTGGCAATTGGCCTGTGTGTGGGACAGCTGTGCCAGTATTGAATCACATTCAAACTTGGTATGGTCTTGGAGGCTGATCTGGTGAAGTGTGTGTTCATAGGTTGAGTTGTATTATGATTTCCGCTGCATAATACCTGGCAAAACTCAAACTCTGATGTTGTTTCCCCTCATGTGGATGAATGGCTGTTGTATTCAAGATCTCATCATAATCTACTGAAGATGTCAAAGATACTTGAGTCTCCTCAAGTCCACTCATCATGACGTTCTCACTTCAGGATGGTAAGAATCACTTAATCACTGATTCTTTTACTCACTTGAGTAGGGTGTATGAAGACCTTGAAGACCTTCAAGGAAGGTTTGTTCCAAGGAGGTGGAACTAATGTTCTATACGATGTTAGAACATGTTGTTCAACAAGTATACAGCTACTAGTTGAAGAGCAGATGTTTTTAGGTATCAAACAAAGGGATACTTCTGTTTGGAACCTACTCCTGACCTGGAAGAGGAGACATCTGTGTGTGCTAAGTTGACAAGGGTAGGGTCAACTATGTGTGTGCTCAAGAAGGTCACCTTTAGAAGTCTGATCTCTAGAAGTTGAGTTGGTTGAGATGTGACATTGTGCAATCTCCTGCTGTTTGGCATATTCCTGTTGATTGATCAGGGTTGGATAGTTGTTCCCTGAAGTACTATGTTGTGTTGGAAGACAAGTCCCCTGGGTGTTAGTAGTCAATAATGGGATAACCTGATTGCTATACCATTTAAGAGGATTGGAACCATGAATCTTGTTATTCAAACACCACGTTTCAGAAGTGGCAGTTCTTTCGAGGAGGGAGAATATGAAGATTCAGAGGTTAGTTGAGGTAGTATGCTCTAGCAATGCATATTTACCATTGACTGGTGCTGTTTTGTATCACTAGTACTTATGGCCAGCTGGAGTCTGATTGGTGTGATTGGAGTATGTATAGGTATAACTCATAGAGTTAGTTGCCACTGGTAGGGATGGTGTATGTCAGGTTGAGACATTTATATACAATGCATGGTTATTGGTGTGGAGTTTCCATGATTGTTAAGTTGAGGGGGAGTTTTGGTTAACCTCCTCAAGTCTGGTCAGCCTAGGGTCTGGTTGGCTGTTGACCTGTGTCACATGGGTTCTGGTGGTTGTGTGACACATTTGCAAGGAAGAATTCATCTCTCTTATTCCTAAGGGTGAATTTAATCTAGGAAGACTTTCAAAATTGTCGAGGTGCTTGCAAGCAGAAGATGTTGACACAAGAAGAGTACTTTCAAAGTAGTCTTATGGTGGAAGTATCTGAAAGGATAATTGGGAAAGGATTTAAGATCAATGTCTACTTGTGCCAAGTACAAGTGTTTAATTGATTATCCTTGGAGCTCAAGATAACTGATGTTCTTAAAGATGTTGGAACATCACTTCTTCAAGACCCTGTGCAGAATCACAGGAAGGATAATACATTGGCTTATGATCTATCTCTTTGGTGGCAGTAAAAGCATATGATCTCTGAAAAGGTTTCCTGGCAAGAAACATGTTCATTCTTGGTATGTACAAGAAGAAGAAGACATCATAGTCTTGATGGTGGTTACTTGGATCAGTTTATTTCTGATCTAGGTAAGGAAGTGCATTAGCTTATGCATACTGTGGAGTCAAGAACAAGTGGCAGCATTCTTGACATCATGGAAACAACCTTGCTTTAGGAAGTGGAATCCTTGGTATAGCTGAAGGGTTAGTTTCTAACTGGTCCTTCTGAAGACTCATGCATCAGAGTGTCTGATGTCTTTGGAGAAGAAGCAGTAATTCATCAAGGTGTGAGCTTGGATGACTTAACTGCAAACCTGCATGATGGAGGTTGTTTACTCAAACTTGGTTCCTCAATCAAGTCTATGAGAACATTGAACTCTTGTTCTGTGAAGGGAGGAAGTTCTTTCAAGTGGCAGAAGAAGGAGCTGAATTCAACAGCTAGATGTCTAAAAACAATGTTGTGACATTTGGTTTAACATCAGATTCTTAGTTGTTGAAGTGGCACATCAACTTAAGATAGAAGGGTCTACAGAGTTGTAGATTGGGTACTTCAAAAGGATCGTTCTCATTGCAGTTCTTAGGAGTTTCTGGTTGGAGAAGATGTTACATGTTCATGTCTTAGAGACCCTAAGCTTTGTTCAACATGTAACTTGAAGTTCAAATCTCACTTGGAAGATCAGAATATCTTTAGGAGAAGTCTGATAAACTTGGGGAGGTCAAAACGCAGCATTTGACTTTTTCAAATGAGGACTCATGAAGGAGGTAATCAACCAGTGGCATTTGGTCTATCTCAGAAGTGAGTTCGAAGAATCAAGATAATCCACATATGGCAGCTGATTATTCTTGAGGAAAGTCTGAGACAAATTACTTTTGAGCAGAAAAGTAGTAAGTTGAAGACTAAAGGAGGTGTTTTCTATTCATCTCTTGGAGCTTGTGGTAGGAGTTCTGAGCTATCTATGGAAGAGTATCTCTTGTAATGGGATGAAAATGTATATGTCCCAATATTTGAAGACTCTCAGTTGGTGGTCCTTGTTATGCTGTGAAGGATGTCCCAGCTGATGTTAGAACATCTTGTGAAGTGGTCTTCTGTTCTGGTTAGAAGAGAGATTGACACAGAGTGTGAATGTGTTCAGCTAAGAGGGTTGAACAGAGGGTGTGCTCTTGAAGACATGAAGATGCGTCTTATGTTTTCCATTCATCAAGTGGTTTGGATTCTCTTTGAATCAGGAAGTATGTGAAGGTCCAACCTTGGGATGTTGGATATGATCATGTGTGATCTCCCAGTTTTAAGAGGAGAGTGGGTTGTTCATGACAGGGGGAGAAGAAGTACCCTTGTGCATTGTACATTTGTGTGTCTTACTAGTTGCATCCATAACTAGTAATTCTGATTGTTGCAAAGATTTAGGGGGAGGAGAAGTACCCTTGTGCATGTGTGTATTACTAGTAGCCATAACTAGTAATTGTTTTTGCGTCTGCTGCTGACTAAACTACTATTATATGGTTTAAACTGCTGATAGTTTGCCTTGTTAACAAAAAGGACAGAGTATTCACAAGATGTCATATGTGATGTCTTAACATAAGATATCTTATGTGCCTGCTGGAGTTCAAGAAAGTGTTCATGCAGGAGTGGATCAAGATGTCAGACTCAAAGTCGTGGAATCTGATATGGCTGTACCTACTGTAAAGCAAAAGTGGGTGATTACCTGATCTAAGCTGTTAAGCAAGATCAAGTGGATGCTAACTTGGTTGAAACTGTGGCGTAAAACCAAGGCAACATTTTTGACAAAAAGGGGGAGTAATAACCACCACCCCTGACAAACAGAGTGGGTCTCTACAACAGACTCGCGTGACAGATTCCCTCCCCTGCAGCTGCAGTGTGTTGAAGTTTAGATTTAACTTCTGTATGTGTGTGCTGCTGTGTGAAGTTTTTATTTAACTTCCATGTATGTGAGTGTGCTGCCACTCTGAGTGTATTAGCTAGGTTTATTTCCTGCTAGATGTGTGATTCCGCTGCTATGAACTCTGTTATGGGGATCAAAGTGTTTTAGCCAAAAATTTGCCAAAGGGGGAGTTTGTAGGTGTTTAATTGGCTGCATTGTATGGTAAAACACTAGCTGGATTCTAATGTCTTGACTGATGTCATGACATGGTGTGAAGGTGTGACTGCATTGTAGGTTAGAATATCTAACTGTACTCTGATGTCTTGACTGATGTCATGACACACTTGAGTAGTTTACTGCAGGATTAACTAATACAGGATTTGTTGAATGTCAAATTGGATGTGGTGACATTCATCCCTGTCAGCAAATACTGAGGAATAGAACAGTTGGTGTTCTGTTAGAACTCAGTGTTTATTTCCAGTCTGGTTATCAAGGAAATACCAGACCTGGCATAAGGCCTACTGTCTGAATGTCAAACTGGATGTTATGACATTCATCATTGACAGCATATACTGAACAATAAACAGAGTGGAGTTCTGCTACACTTCAGTATGTTTCTGAGTCTGTTCTTCAAGAGGAAAACAAAACTAACTTAAGGCTAAATGTGTAAATGTCAAATTGGATGCCTTGACATTTATTATTGTAAGCTGCTACTGTAGAATGGACAGGTTGGTCCTGTACAGTTCAGCAAATTATGTACAGTCTATTTTCAGGAAAAACAGACTTAGCATATGGTCCTTGATGTCAAGCTGAATGTTGTGACATTCATTCCTGACAGCATATGCTATATTGTAGGTTGTTTAGTTTTTCTGTTTCAGCATTTTTCTCAGGCTAAAATCCAGGAAACCAACAACCAAGCTACAATTAAAGAACCTAACAAATAGCCTATTTGTTAACACACTAATATCTGGAAATTAGTTAGAATCCTATGTGGCATTATTTGTGGAGGTCTTGGAATATATATAGGCTCAAAATAAGGAGATATATATGGAGAGATTTTAGGATTGAAGACCTTGTTTGTAGCAGAAAGTTTCTGCTGACTTTGTAACAGCAAAGAACAAGTTGCTGCGATTTTCTGAAGGCCCAAATCCAGTTGGGTGATTAGGTTATAAATAGCACTTTGTAACCTAGTATTTGTAAGCCTCCTAGAATGAAAATTTAGGGGTGTGTGTGAGGTAAACCTCCCAACCTGTGGGATGGTCACCATGTGGTTCTCAGTGTTCAAAGCTGAGAGTATTTGTAACTCAAAGCCTGTAGGCAAGAGTGATTATGTTCTTGAACAAAGTTGTGAAGCAAGTTCAAGTTGTTTTCTCAGTGTTCAAAGCTGAGAGTATTTGTAACTCAAAGCCTGTAGGCAAGAGTGATTATGTTCTTGAACGAAGCTGTGAAGCAAGTTCAAGTTGTTTAGCATTACATTGTAATTGTGGTGATAGGAATGGAAACTGGAGGTTTCTATCTAGGAGTTCCTAGGTATAGATTGCATTGGGTAGGGATTAAGTGATAAGTTGTAAACGGGTGAGTTTAGCTTTGAATTGATACTACTAATAGTGGATCTTCTTCCTGGCTTGGTATGCCCCCAGACGTAGGTGATGTTGCACCGAACTGGGTTAACAATTACTTGTGTTTTTATCTTTTGCATGTTATAATTTTGTCTGTTATAAAATAAGGTAAACCTGTAATGCTGTAACAGATGATGTTCAAATCAATGTTGAGACATCATACTGATAACTGTGCAGGCTCAACAGAAGCAAGTGTTATGTTTGATCTCTGCTGTGCCTGTGTACCAGATGGACAGAACTGGGTGTTCTTCCATTCTATGGTGATATAGTAGCAGATGTCGTGACATCTGTGAATGTGTGCATATCAGTACTAGGTTGTAATTTGTATAATTGCCTTGCTGTATTAGTTACAATGTTAGATCAGATGTCATTACTTGGAGTAGAACATCTAAACTCTGACTACACTAGAATTTCAATCCTCATGCCACCAGCTATGTAACCTTTGGTGATGGAGCAAAAGGTGAAATCAAGGGGATTGGAAAGCTAAACTGCCTTGGAGTCCCTAACCTTGACAATGTCCTACTTGTTAAAGGACTGACTACAAACCTAATAAGCATTAGTCAACTATGTTACCAAGGTCTAACTGTAAACTTCACAAAAACTGAATGTCTGATTACTAATAAAGAAAATGAAGTGATCATGAAAGGAGTCAGGTCTAAGAAAAACTGCTATATGTGGAGTTCTCAAGAAACTGGTTATTCATCAATGTGCACTCTAGCCAAAGAAGAAGAATTGAAGATATGGCATCAAAAATTGGGCCATCTGCATCTTAAAGGAATGAAGAGGATTATATATGTTGAAGCTGTCAGAGAAATTCCAAACTTAAAGATTGATGAAGGAAGAGTTTGTGGGGAGTGTCAGATTGGAAAACAGACAAAGATGTCACATCAGAAGCTCAGACATGACACCACTTCCAGAGTGCTGGAACTTATCCACATGGACTTGGTGGGACCTATGCAGGTGGAAAGTCTTGGTGGGAAAAAGTATGCTTATATGGTGGTGGATGACTTCTCCAGATACACCTGGGTCAATTTTATAAGGGAAAAATCTGATGTATTTGAAGTTTTCAAAGATCTTTGTCTAAGACTTCAAAGAGAAAAAGAAAGTCAGGTTATCAGAATCAGAAGTGATCATGGGAAAGAATTTGAGAACAACAAATTTGCTGGATTCTGTGCATCTGAAGGAATTAGTCATGAGTTCTCATCTCCCATTACCCCTCAGCAAAATGGTGTGGTAGAAAGGAAAAATAGAACTCTCCAAGAATCTGCCAGAGCTATGATTCATGCTAAGAAATTGCCCTACCATTTCTGGGCTGAAGCTATGAACACATCCTGCTATATTCACAACAGAGTAATCTTGAAGAAAGGGACTCCTACTACTTTATATGAAGTCTGGAAAGGAACAAGACCTATAGTCAAATACTTCCATGTGTTTGGTAGCAAATGTTATATCTTGACTGATCGTGAACAAAGAAGGAAGATGGATCCCAAGAGTGATGGAGGAATATTTCTGGGCTACTCAACAAACAGCAGAGCATTTAGAGTCTTTAATTCCAGAACAAAAGTAAATGATGGAATCTATCAATGTTGTGGTTGATGATCAACAAACTGATGTCACAGACGATGTTGAGACATCTCAAAATGATGGCCCAGTTGAGTTCCCAGACAAAATTAATGAGAATGAACTCACTCAAGCTGAACCTGAAGCTGACAAAATTAATAAGGGACCCTCTATCAGAATTCAGAAGGATCATCCTAAAGATCTCATTATAGGAGACCCAAATAAAGGAGTCACAACTAGATCAAGGGAAGTAATTTCACATGGCTGTTTTGTGTCGAAGATTGAGCCTAAGAATGTCAAGGAAGCCTTGACTGATGAATTTTGGATCAATGCCATGCAGGAAGAGTTAGGCCAATTCAAGAGAAATAAAGTATGGGAACTGGTTCCAAGACCTGAAGGAAAAAAAATTATTGGAACAAAGTGGGTTTACAAGAATAAATCTGATGAACAAGGGGTGGTTACTAAAAATAAAGCAAGATTAGTAGCACAAGGATTCACTCAAGTTAAAGGAGTTGATTTTGATGAAACATTTTCCCATGTAGCTCGCCTTGAGTCCAATAGACTATTGCTTGGAATGGCATGTATTCTGAAGTTTAAACTGTTCCAAATGGATGTAAAAAGTGCCTTCTTGAATGGTTACTTAAATGAGGAAATATATGTTGAAAAACCTAAAGGGTTTACAGATCCAAATCTTCAAAAGCATGTGTATAAGTTGAGGAAAGCCCTCTATGGTTTGAAACAAGCTCCTAGGGCTTGGTATGATAGACTCACAATGTTTCTCATTAATAATGGATACAGGAAGGGAGGCATTGACAAGACCCTATTTGTTAAGAATGAAGGAGGAAAACTCATGGTGGCTCAAATATATGTGGATGATATTGTATTTGGTGGGATGTCAAATCAGATGGTCGAACATTTTGTTAAACAAATGCAATCTGAATTTGAAATGAGCCTTGTTGGAGAGCTGACCTATTTTCTTGGGCTACAAGTCAAGCAGATGGAAGATTCAATCTTTCTATCTCAAAGCAAATATGCCAAAAACATTGTTAAGAAGTTTGGCATGGAGAATGCAATTCATAAAAGGACATCTGCTCCTACACATCTGAAAGTCTCCAAAGATGAAAATGGTGTGAGTGTAGATCAAAGTCTCTACAGAAGCATGATAGGAAGTCTGTTGTATCTCACAGTAAGCAGACCTGACATTGCTTTTGTTGTAGGTGTTTGTGCTAGATATCAAGCTGAACCAAAAGTCAGTCACATAAACCAAGTGAAAAGGATACTGAAATATGTCAATGGCACCAGTGACTATGGGATGTTGTACACTCATGGATCTGGATCTATGCTGACTGGATACTATGATGCTGACTGGGCTGGAAGTGTTGATGATAGGAAAAGCACATCAGGAGGATGTTTCTTCTTGGGGAACAACTTAATATCATGGTTTAGTAAGAAACAAAATTGTGTGTCTCTATCAACTGCTGAAGCTGAATACATAGCAGCTGGAAGTAGTTGTTCTCAACTAGTTTGGATGAAACAGATGCTGACTGAATACAATGTCACGCAAGATGTCATGACATTGTACTGTGACAACCTGAGTGCTATAAATATTTCTAAGAATCCTATTTAGCACAGCAGGACAAAACACATTGATATTCGTCATCATTTTATTAGAGAACTAGTGGAAGAGAAAATCATAGCCCTGGAGCATGTTACTACTAAAATGCAGTTAGCTGATATATTTACAAAGGCTTTGGATGCTAATCAATTTGAATGTCTAAGAGGGAAATTAGGGATTTGTATCTATGAGAATTTATAGCAATTAATTTGGAGTGGAAAAGGTAATAAGAATATTGTTTGCCCACTTAAAAGAAAGTGCCCCATTTATGGTAAATCATCACCTAGTATTGGAACTTCCATCTATAGCCTTTTCACACGCAACCTCTACTCAAACATTTCCACCTTCCTTCAACTTCATCAACCTTCTCTTCTAGGGCAACAGAAAACTTTCATCAAGAACAACAAGATGTCACAACATCCTTCACCATCTGGTTCCAAAACTACCAAACCTGCGCACAAAGATAGAACTCCCTCTATGGACTTTCTTAATGAAGATATTCTGGACGTGATTCCCCTGTCTGTCATTCCAGGCGGCGCTCCTGGTTCATCCTCAATTGCATGCCCTACTCAAGGTAACAGTTCCAATATCCCCTCCAGCTCTACTTATACTCCTAGTTCTAAGGACGACATGCATCACATTGATCATGTCATAAGGAACCTTGTTACGAGAATCCTCAATGAGGGACACTCTATAAAGGGAGTTTCTACTCCTCTATCACGAAGGGACCACTCTCCTGAGGTTGGACCTCACAATGAGAAGGAGGAGGATTCCTCTAGGTCTGAAAAAGATATAGCTGCTGAAGGATTATGCTCTTTAGGGCAAACTTTGTCTAGTAAGAAATCTGTGGCATTTGACAATGCTTCACAGTCTAAGAAGCATGATTCTACAAAGAAGGTGATTGACCTGGAAGATAAGAGCTCGGATGATGAAGATGATAGCTTGATTCATCACTTGAAGCCTAGTGTAGCTAAGAGGATGAAGACCAGAAAAGGGTAGGTCTGTAGCTGAGATGATGACAGCCAAAACTGCTAAGAAGGCTACTGTTGTAGGCCCTTCAAAGTCTTGGAGCAAAGTGAAGGTGAAGAAGAGAAAAGTAAGAGAAAGTTTTGACTCAGATGAAGATGTTGAAGAAGATGTCCCTGACATCTCTCCTGTCAAGAGGACAACTATTAGAAAATCCCCTGCAAAAGTTGTTGTTGTACAGTTGGATAATATTTCCTTCCATCTTGAAGATGGAGCAGCAAAATGGAAGTTTGTAATCCAAATGAGAGTGGCTGTGGAAAGAGAACTGGGAAAGGGTGCTGTGGAGGTTAAAGAGGTCATGTACTTGATTAAATCTGTTGGATTAATGAAAACCTTTACTAAGTTATCTCAGTGTTTTGAAGGTTTGGTTAAAGAATTTGTGGTGAACATCCCTGAGGACATTGCTGATAAAAACAACAAAGATTTTTGTAAGGTGTTTGTTAGAGGGAAGTGTGTCAATTTTTCTCCAACTGTGATTAATAAGTTCCTAGGAAGAGGAACAAAAGGTGCTTGTGAACTAGAAGCCATAGACAATGAGGTATGTAGGGAAATAGCTGCTAGACAGGTCAAGGAGTGGCCTAGCAAGAAGCATCTCCCTGCTGGAAAGCTAACTGTGAAATATGCTATCTTGCACAAGATAGGGTCAACAAATTGGGTACCAACCAATCACATCTCTACAATCTCAAATGATCTTGGAAGGTTCATATTTGCTGTTGGAACCAAGCTGAATTTTGATTATGGTAGATTCATGTTTGAACAAATTGTCAAACATGCTTCTACAAATGCAGTGAAGTTGCCCATAGATTTTCCCTCAATGATTTGTGGGATAATCCTGAGCCAGCAACCTGGAATTCTGAGCACAACTGATCTTCCTAGTAGAAGAAAACCTCCTCTGTCAGTTCATTACAAATTATTTGAAGGCAGTCATGTCAATGACATTGTCATGACATCTGCTGTGAAGAAGCCAGCCTCTCAAGGTGGTCTAATTGCTGAACTGAAAGAAACTTGTAAGGAATTGGAGACTGAGATAAGGGTAGCTAAATCCAGGAAAGAAGCTTTGGAGGCTCTAATTGTAAGCTTGGAGCAAGGTGATAGAGATAATGTTGGACAGGCAAAGGAAACAGAAGCCCAAACCTCTAGTGAGAGGTCTGAAACTCAAGATGAATCAAGTGGCAATTCTGGTTCTGAAGCTGATGAAGATGCAAGCTCCTCTGACTAAGTTTTGTTGAAGTCATCCCCCACTTTTTTAATAGTGTTCTATTCTGGATGTTCTGATGGTGGTTCTTTTGGCAGTCTTGTTTTGATGCCTTGATGTATTTTTTCTGGGTTCTTTTTTGATTTCTCTGGATTTTTATCTCAACTTGTTAAGCCGTGTATGTTTGTGGTTCTGTAACACGTAACAATATGTTTTGACATTCTATGTGACATTCTGTTTGACTAATAGACATTTATTTTGTCTCATTGGTCTCTTTGGTCTCTTTTGGCTAAAAAGGGAGAGAAGTAGCTAAAGGAGCTGTAGCTAAAGTAGTTATGCTATAAACAGATGACAGGAGTAACTATGCTATAAACAGATGACAGATGATGTTGAAAAGGATGTTTTGTGTAGTACAGGTGATGTTGAAGGTGATGTTAGATGAGGAGGTGTATGTTACAGGTGTTGTTGAAGGAGATGTCTGTGTTGAGCAGACCGAGGGGGAGAAGAAGCACATGTGTGTTTAATATGTGTTTACTAGTTGCTAATTTAGCTAGTAAATGTGTGTTTTATTACTTATGCTGCTAAACTACTGATGTGTTTTTTTTACTCTTGTGAACAAATGGTCTGATGTATGTTTTAGCCAAAATTTGCCAAAGGGGGAGTTTGTTGGTTCTATGTGTTGGCAACAATTTTGGTAAAACCTAGAGTGTTCACAAGTTGTCACAAGTGTTGTCTTGACATGAGATAACACGTACCTACAGGGTGTTTAAAATGTGAATATGCAAGATTTTACTGAGATGTCAGACCCGATGTCATGACATCTGTATACAGAACATTCAGTCTGAATGTTATGCATTATGTGATTGCGTTTTTTATGCTAATCTCTGTGTGATTGATGTAATGATTGAACGCGCCTTCAATCAGTAATTAAAACCAGTTTGACTTATTTTCCAACAAGATATAATCAGCTGTCATGAGAAGATATAAATGGAAAATAGTTTTAGGGTTTTGTGATGTCCAAGCCCAGCCAAACACTTCTATAAAAAGGGCATGGAATACCTAGTTTTAACACACAAGAAATAACGAACGAAATATTGAGAGAGAATAAGGGTTTTAGTCTTGTGTGGTCGTGTGTATTGTGAGCCATTCATTCATCCATAGATGATTGAATTGGACTGACTTTTTAGTTGTAATTTGTCCACTCTAAGCTTTGAAGCATGAGTGTGTGTTTACTTGGTTGAAGCTTTTAAGAAAGATCAAGTATGTGTCTTTGAAGAGTGTCTACTTTTCATTGTAATACTTGTTTTACATCACTGCTGTGATTGAGGGGGAGTGAGTAGGGTCTCATATCTAAGAGTTCTTAGGTAGAAGTCACACGAGTAGAGATTAGGTGAAAAGACTGTAACTTGAAGTTATTTACTGAGAGTCTTTGAACTAATTCTTTTTAGTGGATTTCCTTCCTGGCTTGGTAGCCCCCAGACGTAGGTGAGTTTGCACCGAACTGGGTTAACAATTGCTTGTGTCCCTTGCATTACTGTTCTTTATCTTTTATCCTATTTATATATTGTTCAGATATTAGTGTTGTGACATTACCTTCGACATCTCCTTTCTGATACCAGAATTTCAATTGGTATCAGAGCAGGCATCCTGCTCTGGTTCTGGGTGAGATCTAGGGACGTTACTTTTTGCAACTACGGATAGAGACGGAGGATCTATTCACAGACCACCTATTCTGGATGGATCCAACTATGACTACTGGAAACCTCGAATGGTAGCCTTCCTGAAATCTTTGGATAATAAGGCTTGGAAGGCTGTTTTAACAGGCTGGGAACATCCAGTTATTACTAAGGAAGGAGAAGTTAAAACTGATAAGAAGGCTGAGGAACAATGGACCAAGGAGGAGGATGATCTAGCCCTTGGGAACTCTAAAGCATTTAATTCTATATTCAATGGGGTTGATAAGAACATCTTCAGGTTGGTGAACAACTGTGAGGTGGCTAAAGATGCTTGGAATATTCTCAAAACCACTCATGAAGGCACCTCTAGGGTGAAGATGTCTAGACTGCAACTGCTCACTACCATGTTTGAAAATTTGAGGATGAAAGAAGATGAAAATACTCATGAATTTCATATGAATATCTTTGAAATCGCTAATGCCTCAGGAGCCCTGGGTGAGAAGATGTCAGATGAAAAACTAGTGAGGAAAATACTCAGGTCACTTCCTAAGAGATTCGCCATGAAAGTGACAACCATAGAAGAGTCTCAAGACATTTCCAATATGAGAGTGGATGAGCTAATTGGATCCCTCCAAACATTTGAGTTGGGAATGTGTGATGGATCTGAAAAAAAAGTCAAAAGCATAGCCTTCATATCAAACACTGAAGAGAAAGAGGAAGAAAGTGGTCAACATACTGATAAATTCATTTGAATTTGAGCTTGAATCTCCACTGTTTTGGAATTCAATTCTCCAGGAATCCATTGCTTCTAAACCATTCAATCTTTCTTCTGCAAGCAAGTAGAGTGAGTCCAAGCACAAGCAAGATCAAGATCCATCGAGTTCAGACCTCTATTAAAGGTAACTTTCAGAAATTTTAAACTCTTCGATTCTCTTAAATTCTTGCTCATTTCTATTAATTCTTTGGTTGTCTGAAGTCCTACCAATGTAGGCAAGAAGATTGAGTTGCTTTGAGGTCAAATCGAAGCAACTCAGTTCATGTACCTCAAATTTCAATTCCATTTATCTCTCAATATACTTGGAACTGGAATGAATGGAGGTCAGATTCGAGCTCAGTGCCATTTTTTCTTCAAGATCATGTCCTTGTTTTTCTTTTTGGTGATGGTTCATCTTGACCAGTCCGGTGAGGTCCACCGGTGAAGATGACCGGAGCTCTGGCTCCGACGATGACTTGGCAAGGCTGTGAACCATAGGATCCATGTATTACGTTTTAATCTAGATCGTCCCTTTTAATTAGCATTGGTACAACGCAGTTGACTAACATCCATGTGGAACGCGTGTTTTGGATCATCAGAAAATATGGGACTTTCATAATTTTAGAATTTTAGAATTTTAGAATTTTTGTTTTATTTGCATTTTCTTCAATAATTCATATTAAATTCAATATTGATCCAAAAAATATGGGACTTTCATAAAAAAAATTCAAATATTTTTCTCTTTGATATTCTGAATTAAAATTATTTTTTGGACCATTATTAATATTTTTCATGAATTAATTGATTTTGCATTTGTTTTTAATTGTTTAAAAATATTTTTAAATGTCCAAAAATTATGAAATTTTTTCTCCAAGGTCCTTTGACCTTGCTTGACCTATGATAAATCTCATGGCCATTTCTTTGGTGTTTTGATGAGATTTTAGGAATTGGACAAAATATATTTGATTTAAATGCATTATTTTATTATTTTTAATTGAATAAATGCCAATTAAATTTTGTTGTCCATTTGTATTGACTTGTATGAGTTTGCTTGTTTGTTGTTGGGCCTTGGTCAAGGTTGATTTGACTTTGTCCAGTTAATATCATTGGATTTAGGGGTTTGATGGAATGTACATTCCATCTCCCAAAATGAATGAATGGTATTAATTTAATAAAAGTCCTCCTTTGATAAATTTGTGATCTCATTCATCCCCTTCCCACTTCATCTCATTCCTCTTCTTATTTCATTCATTTCATTTGGCCTATGACATCTCAAAGTCCTAATGCTAGTTGATTGAAAAATTGACATGAGTATGGATGAGATTAGGCCACACCTTTTGCATATTCTTTTTTTGTGTGTGGTATGTTTCATGAGCATAGTCCATTATACTATGTATCTAACATGCATTAACACCAAAATTCTATTGCCCGACCTCAAATAGTTGTGGCTTCTACATAAGTCCAATTACGATTGCTTAACATAGCGCTAAATTTTTGACCTAAAAAGGCATAAGCATTCTAGTTAGTGAGATTGTAAGTCTCCCATCTTTCATGGTATTGTGTGGAAACTTGGCCTTCTTTCCTTCCTTTGGAAGATGTTTTGGTTCAAGGATCCATGCTTGTGATAAGTGGGTTAAGTGTTCTCCAAAGAATATCTTGAAAGCAAAAGCAAAACAGAACTAACCTCTAACCTACTAACTAATTATTTATGTTAATGTAATTTTCACTTTGTCCATTTGGACCATATTGTGTGATATATTTTGTTGGTGTTATTTTGTTTGCTTGTGTGGTTTTTGACCATTAATATACATAATAAAAAAAACTCTAAAAAACTTTTGAGTGGACTGTTGGTTTGATCTTGCCCAATTGGACTTAGAATCTAGGCAACTTCCCTAAGCTAAAGGACTTGGCCAATGCCAACTTGTTGAAGAACCAAGTGCTTGCAATTTGAACTTCATCTGATACATCCTTTAAGATCTCTCTAAGATTCATCTACAATATGATCATTTTGAAGCTATCATTTTGAACCTGTGACTTGTATGATTCATCTGTTGCATGGGCTATTTTGAAGAAGATCATGGAATGGATAGGCTTGGATGAGGCCATCTTTATTTGATGCCTTGCTCTTCAAGATAATATAATTGTGCATTTGCGTGTTGCTTAATTCTAAAAGTCCAAGGGAATTCTGGGTTTCTATTGACATACTTGTCTATTGGATTGCTACCCATTTGGTCAGATCTTTTCAACTCTAAACCTTTAAATTTTATACATAGGGTAGTCTCTTCATCTTCTCCCCATTTCTTTAATTCCAAAATCTCTCCGTCCCTTTTCAAAACCTTCTTTGTGTGAACTATTTTTGTTCTAAACTTTGACCACTTTTCCAAAAAAAGATAGAAACTTTGGCCTTATGCCATTGCATTTTCAAACTTATTTTCTTAAATCAAACTTGTAAATAGACTTAACTATACTTGACTTAAACTTTCAAAAAGCCAAAAAGAACTAACTCATTCAAACCATTTTAGGCCTTTCTGCCTTTCAAACTTAAATCTTGTTAAAATCAACACACTCATTTTGAAATTTGTATCACGAACTACGAGGTTTTGATCTCTCATTTTTAGGTTGGTACGTAGGCACAAGACCGAAGGTCTTGTCAAACACAAAAATATAATTAATGAATTCTTTTCTCATCCCCCCATTCTATTTGTTTGTAAACATCACTTTGTACAAAATACATATGCACACAAAAAGGGCTCCCTAGGAGTACCTAGGACACTTTGGGTGTTAACACCTTCCCTCTGTGTAACCAACCCCCTTACCTGTGATCTCTGACTTTTATTAGTTTTTATTTGAAAACTTCTTACTATTTGGGTTTTGTTCGTACTTTTTCCCTTTTCCCTTGGAAACAATAAAAGCGCGGTGGCGAATCTTGTTATTTGATCTCTAACTTGTCAATAGCTTGATGATCATGAATTTCCCGCTACATAAATTAAGTGGCGACTCTGCTGGGGAGTAGTCTCTAGTGGGTTTAGCCTACTTTTTGTGTGAATATATTTGTATATATGTGATGTTTGTATATATGTATGTGTGATATAATCTGCTTCTTGTGCTTGGTGATCTTTGAGTGGTGAGATAAGTTCTAACCCGAACTTGTGGAGTAGTCCTTAACAAGTTGGCTTGAGATCTATCTGCTCAGTGGAGACTCCTTTGGATTTGGAAATGTCACACAAGTATTTGTGGTTAGGCATTACTATTTCTAATTGGGTCTGAGAAGATGAGGACCTTAGAAAATTTAACCCATCTTGGCCTATTTAGGACGTAGTGCGAAAACTGTTCAAGTGTAGACTTGATAACAGTTGTTACGCGATACTACACTCAGACGAGTTTCTCTTGAGAATATTATGGGTCGATGAGTCAGTCATCTTAACCTGTAATATCCGATAGATGGAATTAAGACTATGAGAACTTTTTAGAACATGATCTACAGGTTTTACCCTTAGTTCACTCCTTTGGGATGGTTCTTACCCAGACTCCATGCTCGTGACTTGCAATAAACCCTTGATTCTTGGTTGATCCAATCAAGTCTTGTCAATATCAATGGAACTTGGGTGTTGATAAGGTGCAAACCATAATCCACCAAAATGGATGATTGATATTGACAATGACTTGATTCATCCCTTGACCTTTGTTTGCCTTATGTGTGATCCCTTATTTGTGATTGTTGCATTTATGCATTCATGCGCATCACAATATTCATCACACGAAAATTTCAAGGAACTAAGGTATCATTTGCAAATATTTTCAGACCATGGATTGTGGACGAAGGAACACTAAGAAGTACAGTTTCAGATGTCCCGACTTGAAAGAGTTAAGGAAGCTAACATCTTTTGTACTAGATCCCTTGGACTTCAAACAACGTCATGGGAAGCTTCTATCCATCCTTTCTGTTGATGTAGTTGAAGGACTCTTGAGTGTATTGGTGCAACTCTATGATCCTCTCTGCCATTGTTTCACTTTCCTAGATTTTCAGCTTGTGCCTACCTTGGAGGAGTATTCTCATCTTTTGGGGATACCTGTTTCTAGTAGAGTGCCTTTTAGTGGATTGGAGGAGATTCCCCGATCTAGTATTATTGTTGAAGCTCTTCACTTGAAGAAGTATGAGATAAAGGCTATTGGGTGAAGAAAGGAGGGTTATTTGGGTTGCCATCTGTTTTCCTCATCAAGGAAGCTACTACTTTTGCTCAAGCTGGTAGTATGGATGCTTTTGAAGCTATCTTTGTGTTGCTCATCTATGGATTAGCTTTATTCCCTAACATTGACGGTTTTGTTGATGTAAACGCCATTAGACTTTTCTTGATTGGGAATCCTGTGCCTACTTTGTTGGGTGATATGTATTTCTATTTATATATAAGGATTTCTAAGGGTGGTGGAACGATTGTCTGTTGCATTCCTCTTCTGTACAAGTGGTTTATTTCACACTTGCCTCAGACGCCTGCTTTTGTGGAGAACAAACAATGTCTAAGGTGGTCTCAAAGACTTATGCCTCTCACTAATGATGATATAGCTTGGTATGATCCTTCATTAAGCAGTTTGGATATTATTGATAGTTGTGGTGAATTCTCTAATGTACCTCTCATTGGTACACAAGGAGGAATTAACTACAACCCTGCTTTGGCTCGTCGTCAACTTGGGTTCCCCTTGAGAGACAAACCTAATAACAATTTTGTTAGAAGGTCTTTTCTATCAAGAGGGTAAAGATCCCCAACATTTGAAGCAGAAGATTGTGCATGCTTGGCATAATGTGCATAGGAAAGGAAGATCCAAGCTTGGTCCACGCAATTGTGTAGCTTTGGAAGATTACACTCTTTGGGTGAAGAAGAGAGCTATGGAGTTGAAGACGCCTTATCCTTGTGAAAGACCTGTGTCTATGGTTGTGGTTGAGCCATGAACTCTCCCTAGCCAAGATGTAGAGGAGTTGGAAGACGCACTCGCCAAGATGAAGAAAGAGAAGGATATATGGGAAGAGCGCTTCCGTGCTTTGAGCAAGAAACATGAAGTGTTGCAGTTGGAGTCTAAGGATAAAGACGCACTGATTGAGCTACTTGAAGACCGAGTGACGAAGAGACAGATAAAGCCAGAGGTTTCATCTTCTAGCACGCCTCAACCTTCCGTTGCTTGGAAGAAGATTGTTGACCAGTTTGTCCTCGAGAAGACTCAGATGAAGGCTTCTTTTGAGACCGAGATCCGTCACATTCGAAGGAAGTACGCGCCTTCATCCAGATCTTCTAACGTTGTTGTTAGGGATCCTTAGGATGACTAGTCTCCTTCTCTCTTGTATCTTTTTATTTTGGTTTCTGAAATTGTACTCAGTGTAATCTTTCCAATTTATAAATAAAAAGAGATTTTTTGGTCATATCAAATTATTGCAATTTCCATTTAAATATTATATATTTGCAAATGATATAGTAAGTTCCTTGGAAATAAAAATAATCAAGCATTACATTTCATGCATCATTTGCATGAGCAGGTTTTCGCCAGATGTATGATTGGTGTTTATTCTGTGTTGAAGCCAAGCTGACTCACCGGTACAATACCAGAGCCAATCATCAGAAAATTATGGAGCACCAAGAGCAAGAGAACCAAGAGCTGAAGGACGAGATCGCCCGACTGACTGCCATGATGGAGTCAGTCCTTGTTGCTCAAAGCCAAGCTTCTCCAACGCCTGCAACTCCTCCCGCGAGGACAGTTACTTCAGAAGTGGTTACCTCTATCGTGCCTGCTGCTACCTCCCATTTCGCGCCAAACCTGCCTGCCGGATTCCCGTGGGGAATGCCGCCCAACTTCGTGCCAGAGGGCTTTGTGCCTACATTTTCTTCCTGTAGCGGTGTATTCGTCACCATTGGAAATATTAACTAGATCCAAGGTAAATCATACAAAGTCGAGTCGCCACCGCACTTCTATTTATCCAAAGGAATGGCTAGAAAGCGAACAAAAGCCTATAAAGTTTTACAAACAAAACTAGTAAAAGAGGGTCAGAGATCTGGGTAAGGGGGTTGGTTATGTTGTGGGAAGGTGTTAGGCACCCACAACATCCTAGGTACTCCTAGGGAACCTCTTTTCACAACTTGTTGTATTATTATTATTTGTTTATGAAATTATTTTGTGCAAACATTGATTGAAGGGATGAGAGAAGAATATATAAATTTATTTACATTTTTGTGTTTGGATGGATGAACCCATTGCCTACGTACCTTTTCATGAAAGATAAGGATCAAAACACCGTAGTTCGGCTAAAAGATTTCCAAAAAGATGAGTGGGTTGATTTTAAACAAAAGCCTTAAGGTCTTTCATTATCAAAGGGAGAAAACTCGACCTAAACAACCACAAGTCTACCATGTGAGGACAACTTCGACATGCTAGTGAGGGATTATGCCCTATAATAAGCATGGAAGTCTTACAATTCAATCACTAAGGACAAAGGTGAGATTTACATCAACCACTAAGATAATTCAGATCTATGGCTAATGCATGAAAACTTTGATTAAGAAAGTGGACAAGGCCACAAAAGCAATTGAGTGAGTGGAATTAACCAACTAGAAGTATTCACAAAGGTAGTCAAAGTTGACATTTAAAGTTCAATTCAGAAGAAGTATTGTGAAAATGAAGTTTGAAAATCAAAGGCCTAAGGCCTAGGTTTCTAGTTTTGAAAACAAGTGAAAATGTTTGCACAAAAGTTTTCTGGTTTGGGGTATAGATGGAAACAAGGCTCAAGGTTAAGCACAAAAGGGTTAAGGTACCAAGCCACAAATAGGAGTCGCTTTCTCAAGATCATAGAAAGGATCCAAGGAAGTTCCTTTGGAATTAGGAAACACAAAGCAATAAGCAAATAAGCAAGCTCAAAGGAGCAACAAAACTGGAAATGGATTGCCAATAAATGGTCTTACATCCAACTCCGAAACGAGATGGGAAACGGAGTGCCAAAAAATGGTCTTACGTCCAACTCCACAGAACCAAACGGATAGGAAACAGATAGCCAATCAATGGTCTTACATCTAACTCCACAAAAGAAAACAGATAGGAAACAGATAGCCAATCAATGGTCTTACACCTAGCTCCAAAAACAAATGGGAAACAGATAGCCAATCAATGGTCTTACATCTGACTCCACAAAAGAAAACAGATAGGAAACAGATAGCCAATCAATGGTCTTACACCTAGCTCCACAAAAGAAACAGAAAAGGACATGGAGTGCCAACAAATGGTCTTATATCCAGCTCCCCAAAAGGAACAGGAAAGAGATATCCAATCAATGGTCTTACATCTGACTCCTCAAACAAAGCAAATAACAAATGCAAAAACAATATGCAAACAATATGCAAAAGCAAACACAAGCAATCACATCAATCAATTAGCACACTCTATACACAATCAAGAGGCTCAGACAAAGTTGGGCTTTAGTCAAGGGGTCATATCAACCTCGACAAACAAGCCGGGCTTTAGTCAAGGGGTCATATCAACCTCAATAAACAAGCCAAATGTATGGGTAATGAGGCTCTTAACCACTGACATTGACCGTCAGGGTGAGCAGATGAAAGGTAATGAGGGTTAGACCTCATAGCTCTTAACCCTGGCCGGGGTGAGCTTGAATCAAAGAAGGTGTGGTAGTCCAGAATGAGGGACTCTATTCCACATGACTGACTCTATATACAAGATTTTGGGTGTTTATTCAAATGCATCAGCACGTAGTGCGAGCATAATGAAATACTCAACTGAATAGCAGGGGATTGATTGCAAATCCCTTCTATCTGCCAATTGCCTCTTCACTTAGGAGGACTTAAGTCACATGCCTCGACAATGAGGTCTTTAGCACAAAATTAAACAATCAAAGACATTGCCTCTTAAGGAGGACTTCAGCCAAATGCCTGCCAAAAGAAACGACAGGGCTTCCAGACTACGTGGAGTTAGAGAGGTTACCTAAGTGGTATACCAACCACAAGCAAGGCAAAGCTCAAACAATCAGTACTATGTTCAGACAAACAACCAACAGATAACAGTAAGACATTCCCAATATGTACACAAAGCAAGTCCTAAAAGGCAATCATTCAAATGAGTCCACCACCAAAGGACCTATAACACAACAAAGGTTAGTTAAACAAAGTAAATTGCATCTCAAGCAAGGAGATCACATCATCCATTAGAACTAATTGCTTGAACCTGAAATGCAAAGCTCAAAAGGTGAGTACAAACCACTAGTGCAAAGACTAGGGTCAAAGGAAAAGCAAAAAGTCAAAACAGAAACCAAAATTCAACATAAAGCACATTTAAACAAGTAAGAACATGTCCTAAAAAGGACCAAGTCTAAAGCATTAAGCAAAGTCATCACATGAGCAAGATATGGCAAAGGCAATTACAAAGCACACAATTGGACATCAAGAATCAAAATTCCATATTAAAACAGAAATGAATCAAACAATCATGAAATTTTTTATGTGCATACAACATGTCAAACACAAGCATCATGCAAAAAATTGTAATCAGAAAAGCTCAATTGACATGTCAATAAAAATGAACAAGAGCAACATCTAAATGTGTGACATACATTGTCACACCATACATTCATGTGTCTAAAACAGAGATGGAGAATGAGAAAAATGCACAACCAAGCCTCAAAAATCATGCAACATGTTGGGAATCAGCATACCAAATTTCAAATCAATTGGCCAATGTATGAGCATTTCACAATAGAATTGGTACAACATGTCACATTTGCACACATGTTCAAATAACAGTCCACAATTAAAAATCCAGAAATGATAAAATCATGAAATCACAACCACAAAATAGTAGACATCAAGATGAACATTTGGCAAAAAATTTGGATTAAATTGGATGCATATTCTATTTGTTATGATTTTTTGAAGTTGGATGGAAATATTGAAATAAAAATGAAGAAAACACATGATAATTGGAGGGAAATGAAATTGGATTGGTTAATTTGAAAATATGCTATCAGCTGGAATCGAACCAGGTTCATGTGAAAATGCGCTGGAAAAGAAAATAAAATCACAAATGCCACAACCAGGAATCGAAGGGAGATGCGTGAAGGTTGCAAGCGTAGTAACGTCAAAACACAGTCGTTTAGGTTATATGAGGAAATAACAATTGGAAAAACAAAATGCCTCGCGCCAGGATCGAACACACGAAGGCACGACTATGGGCGCTTCTACAGTGCAATTCAAATGCTGAACCAGAAAACCCTAACCTACTGTTCATGCATGGTGGCCAGCGGTTGTTTCCACCGTCTTCTTCGTGGAGACGGTGGCGCTACAGTAACTAACACCAAAAAATTTTCCAGAATTTAAATCCAAGCACATCATTGGAAATATCTTAACACGCACAACACGAATCCATGATTTGTTTGGCCTAAATCTCCATGAATTGAGAGAATCGAACAGAAACATTATTGCACTCAAAACTTCTACTCAGCATAACTCACTCAAATCTCAACCAAATTAAAATCTAAAAGCATCAGGATTATCAGCATGAAAAGATCTATCTAAACATGGCAATAAAATGAAGAAAGGTGCTGATCGAATTTTAACCTCTTGAAGAGCAGAATGATGAAATCGTGGATTCAGGCTCTCACAAGTGTCCAGATCTTCTCCTTTACTCTTGTTATGAAGCTTGATGTAGAAATTGAGGCTTGAAATGTACTAGATCTAGCTGAAAATCAAAACTCCATATTCATGTTCATGTGTTGATGCAGCTTGTTTCTTCACCAAAACCTTCAATCTAGCACTTGATTTGCACTCAGTGATGATCAATGAACACGATTATGCAGTAAAATTGAGGTGTTATGTGAAAGAAATCGAAATTTGAGATGAGAGAAAAAATGGAGGGAAATCCAAAATCTAGATCTAGAATGTGTGTCCTCTGAAAATTCTGTTATGCTTAAGCTTATATACCATGTACTAATCACCCTCAAATGATAATTAGGAAATGGTTAATGGAAGATTAGTGAGAATGAGGTGCATGGCAAAATTAGCAAAAACACCCTTGTATGGTGAATGAGCACGTGAACAGTGCTATGTGAGGGCTCAAATTCACTTAAAATCAATTCATGAACACAATGGCAATGGTATTTTTCATGTATGATGAATAAAATTCAAATTCTCCATTTTCCCTCCAAAATGAACATGCATGGGCAAATGATCATATGAATAAATTTCATGCAATGTAATGATGGATTTGGAAATTATAGGTCATGAGAAGCAATATGCAAAAAGAGTGACTTATTTTGGAGCTTTGGATAAAAAGTTATGGCTTGTCGAAGTTCCATGTACACATTGCAATCATTTGACCATATCTTCTCAACCATTCATCAGATGCTCATGATCTTGGACTTTTTAGAAATGGGAGAGAAAGATCTTCAACTTTCATGTTGACCAGAATTTCTTTGAAGCTTCTTTGATGTTGGAAAGTCAAGTTGAATGTGAACCAAAAACTTGCCATTTTTGGAAACTTGAAATTATAGGTCACTTTCCATTTTGGGAAACTTTTGCACTGGCTTCAAATTCTTCAAGATAGATGTTTGACATGATGAATAGGCCTTGTTTGAACGTGAATGAGGATGTTAAGATCATTTCCCACACCTCAAAGCCTTCAACTGACTGTACAGTTGATTGTATTGGGCCTCAGATGACCTAGACAATGCCTGATGAATTTGAGCTTCAACCACTTGGGAAATTTGCTCCAAAATGGAACCATAGTTCATATAAGCTCAATATAATATCATGTGGTCCTCATATCAAGAAAATACCATCTGCTCTTGTTCAGAAGAAAACCTTGAATTGCCTTGACCTGTGACTGCTTAAACTGCAAAGCAAATGTTAGATGACATATTTTTGGTACTTTTGGTTAGTGATTAAACAAGAAAAGCAATGATATACAATGCAAGCAATTCCTGGTGATCTAGAACCACTCACAAGGAGACCCCACCCACAGGGAAAGGAAGCAAGATGCTCAAAGATCCTTGAAGCTATGCAATGATATGATATGATACCATGAGGGATCTTAGGGACAAAATTGGGGTCTTACACTTCCATGCCGGCATCTAGCCCGGTCATGTCCGTGCCACCTCCAGTTGTGCACACTTTTCCGCGCGTAATGGATACCATCTATCATTCCGAGTCGTCTGAGGGCCCGGACGTCTATGAGAAGATGGACGAAATGAAAGACCAATTTCTTGAGCTGCGCAAGGAATTGAAGATGTTGAGAGGTAAAGACCTATTTGGGAAGAGTGCTGCCGAGTTGTGTTTGGTACCCAATGTGAAAATCCCAGTGAAATTCAAAGTGCCTAACTTTGAAAAATATTAGGGGAATTCTTGTTCGCTCAGTCATCTTGTGATGTATGCTCGCAAGATGTCAATCCAGACAGATAATGATCAATTGCTTATTCACTACTTCTAGGATAGCCTGACTGGTGTTGCACTCTGTTGGTATATGGGGTTAGATAGTGAAATCATCCATACTTTCAATGACTTGGGAGAGGCTTTTGTGAAGCAATACAAGTACAATATGGACATGGCGCCGGATAGAGACCAGTTGAGGTCTATGGCTCAAAAGGACAAGGAGACATTCAAAGAGTATGCACAGAGATGGAGGGAGTTAACTGCCCAGATCACTCCTTCTTTGGAGGAGAAAGAGATGAAAAAGATCTTTTTGAAAACCCTGAGTTCATTTTATTATGAACGCATGATCGCCAGTGCCCCCTGTGATTTTACTGAAATGGTAAATATGGGGATGAGACTTAAAGAAGGGGGTCCGTGAAGGACGTTTGTCAAGAGATGAGGCGTCAACCAGTAAGAGGTATGGCAGTGGTTTTAGCAAGAAGAAGGACAGTGAGACAAATGCAATTTCCAGTGGGAGGTAGAGGAGGCCTCAAATCAGAAGAAATCCACCACCCCGTCAACATCAAGTATCTTCCGTGATTCCAGTATTTTCTAGTCAACAAGCAACACCAATTCAACAACAACAACATCAACGTCAACAACAACAACATCAACGTCAACAACAACAACCGCAACAAAGAACAAACACCTACAACAACAACAATTCCAACAACAATCATCATCAGCAGCAGAACTTTGAGAGGAAGAAGGTCTCTTTTGACCCGATTCCTATGTCATATGCAGAGTTATATCCCTCCTTGGTTCTCAAGAACTTGATTCAACCAAGGAACCCACTGCAGATCCCAGAACCACTTCCTTGGTGGTATAAACCTGAGCTTCGTTATGCTTTTCATCAGGGTGCACCTGGGCATGACATTGAAAACTGCTATCCGTTGAAATATGAGGTTCAAAAGAGTTGTATGGTGTCCTTTGAGGACCGCGCGCCAAATATGAAAGCTAACCCTTTGCCCGTTCATGGGAACTCTTCAGTGAATATGGTGGACAGTTGTTCTGGTGAATTCAAGGTTTTTGATGTCCGGTTTATCCGAAGATCTTTGGTGCAGATGCACAAAGATATCTGTTTGGTGAGTGACTGTGAACATGACCATGATGGTTGTGTTGTTTGTAGTGTGAACCCAAGAGGGTGTGATGTGGTGAAAAGGGAAATCCAGCGTTTGATGGATGAAGGCATGATCCAAATTTTTCAATCCCGTCATGTAGATGACGATGTCAATGTCATAGTGCCCGTTTTCAAGCAACAAGAGTGGTTGGTAATTCAGTATGATAGCAGCAATAACAAGAACGTCAGTCAAAGATCAGTATCGTTGTTGGTAATACGGTTATCGGGTCCAGTCCCGTATGCATCTGATAAGGTTGTACCGTACTAGTACAATGCTACAGTGATGAAGAATGGTCAAGAGGTCCCGTTACCTACGACTAGTTCAGTGGTGAGAATTGCTGATGTGACAAAGGTGACCCGTAGTGGTTGAGTGTTTGGGCCAGTTGTCCTAGAGGAAACGGTGGCTGGTAAGAGGATGGAGGTACCCAATGTGGATCCAGTTGGCTGTTCAAAAGATAAGTCTGGTGAATCCAGCAACTTGAAAGCCAATGATGATGATGAGGTACTCCGATTAATAAAAAAAAAGTGAATTTAATGTAGTTAAGCAGTTGCTCCAGACTCCCTCGAAGATTTCAGTGTTGTCTCTGCTTTTGAATTCTGAAGCGCACAGAGAAGCACTACAGAGAGTTCTTGAACAAGCACATGTAGAGAAAGTTGTTATTGTGGATCTATTTGATCACATTATGGCCAACATCACTTCATGCAATAATCTGAGCTTCTATGACGAAGAACTCCCTGAGGAAGGAAGAAATCATAACCTGGCTTTGCATATTTCAATGAACTGTAAGAAGGATGCTTTGTCAAACGTGCTTGTTGACACCGGTTTGTCACTCAATGTGCTTCCGAAGTCAACTTTGTCAAAGTTATCTTACCGAGGAGCTCCCATGAGATATAGTGGGGTAATTGTCAAAGCCTTCAATGGTTCGCGCAAAATGGTTATTGGTGAAGTGGACCTTCCAGTCAAGATAGATCCGAGTGATTTTCAAATTACTTTCCAAGTAATGGATATCCACCCGGCTTACAGTTGCTTATTGGGAAGGCCATGGATTCACGAGGCAGGGGCTGTTACCTCCACTCTGCACCACAAGCTCAAATTTGTCAAGAATGGCAAGCTAGTGATTGTGGGAGGAGAGAAGGCGATGTTGGTTAGCCATCTGTCATCTTTCTCGTATGTGGAAGCAGAGGATGAGGTTGGAACTCCGTTCCAAGCCTTATCTATTGCTGATGAGAAGAGAGTTGGGGCACCTATGTCCTCGCTGAAAGATGCTCAGAAGATTGTGGAAGAAGGCAATGTTGATCAGTGGGGGCGCATGGTAGAGGTCTCCGACAACAAAGGCAGAACTGGTTTTGGGTTCCAGAGAGGTTCATCTGCTGTTAGATCTGAAGATATGCAACTCAACTTCCGTAGCGAAGGGTTTATTCATGGCAATGAACAACACTTAGCTGTTGAGCTAGAGGATAGCAAAGAGGACGACTGCACCAACTTTGTAACGCATGGAAGGACATGCAACAATTAGACTGCCGTTGATATCCCTATTATTTTGCATCGATCTAAGTAATTTCTTTTATATTTTAAAATCCTTCTCCCATGCCTAAGGGAGAAGTAAACATTGTTTAGGCGTTTTAAATTGATCATCAATAAAATTAATTCTATTCATCCACATCTTTGATGTTTTGTTTTTACTTTTTGCTTTATTCTGAAAATGGTAATAAAAATAAATAAATAAATAATGTAATTGTCCATCTTCATAATATTTAGTCACAAATTCACTTCTCTAAAATCAAAATATCAAATCATTATGCAGGTTGGTTCCTAACCCCATTGAATACAATGATCCCTCTCCTTCTCCAAATTTTGAATTCCCTGTGTTTGAGGCTGAGGAGGAAAGTGATGTAGAATTGAGTGAGGAGTTATCTCGTCTTCTTGAGCAAGATGAAAAGATTATTCATCCATTTGAAGAACAGATTGAGTTAGTCAACTTGGGTTCCGAAGATGATGTGAAGGAAGTCAAGATTGGGTCTCGACTGTGTCCAGATGCTAAGAAGGGGTTGATTGATCTTCTTCTAGAGTATTCAGATGTGTTTGCTTGGTCCTACCAAGACATGCCTGGGTTGGATTATGAGATTGTGGAGCATAGATTGTCGTTGAAGCCAGAATGCCCGCCAATCAAGAAGAAGTTGAGAAGAACGCATCCTGATATGGCTGTGAAAATCAAAGAAGTTCAGAAACAGATTGACGTTGGTTTCCTTGTAACTGCTGAGTATCCGTAATGGGTGGCCAATATTGTGCATGTGCCAAAGAAAGATGGAAAAGTCCGCATGTGTGTCGATTATAGAGATTTGAATAAAGCCAATCCAAAAGATGATTTCCCTCTGCCACACATTGATATGTTGGTAGACAATACTGCTAAATCCAAAGTATTTTCATTTAGGGATGGATTTTCCGGATATAATCAGATTAAGATGGCACCCGAAGATATGGAGAAGACCACATTCATTACACCCTGGGGAACATTCTGTTATAGAGTGATGCCTTTCGGTCTAAAGAATGTTGGTGCAACTTACCAAAGAAGAATGACTACTCTTTTTAGTGATATGATGCATAAAGAGATTGAAGTTTATGTCGATGACATGATTGCTAAATCAATTGATGAAGAGGAACATGTTGAGCATTTGTTGAAGTTATTCCAGCGTTTGAGGAAGTATAAACTTTGGTGTTCGTTCTGGTAAGTTGTTGGGCTTTATATTCAGCGAGAAGGGTATTGAAGTTGATCCTGCCAAGGTCAAAGCAATACAAGAGATGCTTGCGCCCAAAACTGAGAAGCAAGTCAGAGGTTTTCTCGGCCGCTTGAATTATATTTCCAGATTCATTTCACACATGACTGCCACATGTGCACCTATATTCAAGCTCTTCGGAAAGATCAGTCTTGTGGTTGGACCGAAGACTGCCAGAAAGCATTTGATAGTATCAAAGAATATTTGCTTGAGCCTTCGATCTTGTCTCCACCTGTTGAAGGAAGACCGTTGATCATGTATTTGACTGTGCTAGAAGATAGTATGGGTTGTGTCCTTGGTCAGTAAGATGAGACTGGAAAGAAAGAATTTGCAATTTACTACCTCAGTAAGAAGTTCACCGACTGTGAGACTCGGTATTCAATGCTTGAGAAAACTTGTTGCACATTGGCTTAGGCTGCTAAGCGTCTGCGCTAGTATATGTTGAATCATACCACTTGGTTGATATCCAAAATGGATCCAATCAAGTATATATTTGAGAAGCCTGCTTTAACTGGGAGGATTGCCCGTTGGCAGATGTTGTTATCAGAGTATGATATCGAATACCGATCTCAGAAAGCAATCAAAGGTAGTATCTTGGCTGACCATTTGGCTCATTAACCAATTGAAGATTATCAGTCAGTATAGTATGATTTTCCTGATGAAGAGATTTTGTACTTGAAAATGAAAGATTATGATGAACCATCGCTTGAAGAAGGGCCAGAGCCTGGTTCCCGTTGGGGTATGGTATTTGATGGAGCTGTTAATCAATATGGAAATGGCATAGGGGCAGTGATTATTACTCCCCAAGGCACGCATCTACCATTTACAGCTAGATTGACTTTCAAGTGTACAAATAACATGGCAGAATATGAAGCTTGCATTTTTGGGCTTGAAGAGGCCATGAATCTCAGAATTAAGAATTTGGATGTCTTCGGTGATTCGGCTTTGGTTGTGAATCAAATCAAAGGAGAATGGGAGACAAATCAACCCGGTTTGATACCATATAGAGATTATGCGAGGAGGATTTCAACTTTCTTTACAAAGGTTGAGTTTCATCATATCCCTCGAGATGAGAACCGGATGGCAGATGCTCTTGCAACATTGGTATTAATGATTGTAGTGAAATATTGGAATGAAGTTCCCAATTTATCTGTGATGTGTCTTGAAAGGCCAGCTCATGTGTTTGTTGTTAAAGAGATTAAAGACGAGAAGCCGTGGTATTACGACATCAAATGTTTCCTCCAAAGTCAGATTTACCCACCTGGGGCATCTTTGAAAGATAAGAAGACTTTGAGAAGATTAGCCGGTAATTTCTACTTAAATGGTGATATACTGTACAAGAGAAACTTCGACATGGTTTTGCTCATATGTGTGGATAGACACGAAACAGACTTGTTGATAACTGAAGTGCATGAAGGTTCCTTTGGTACTCATTCCAACAGACATGCAATGGCGAAGAAGATGTTGCGAGCATGTTACTATTGGCTGACAATGGAATCTGACTGTTGCAAGTTTGTGAAGAAATGCCACAAGTGTCAAATTTATGCTGATAAGATTCATGTTCCTCCGACACTATTGAATGTTATCTCTTCCCCATGGCCCTTTTCCATGTGGGGAATTGATATGATTGGCATTATTGAGCCCAAAGCTTCGAATGGACATCGTTTCATTCTAGTGGAAATTGACTATTTCATAAAATGGGTTGAAGCGGCATCGTATGCAAATGTAACCAAGTAATTTGTTGTAAGGTTTATCAAGAATCAGATCATATGCCGTTATGGTGTGCCAAGTAAGATCATTACTGATAATGGATCGTACTTGAATAACAATATGGTGGAAGCTCTTTGTAAAGACTTCAAGATTGCACATCATAATTCTTCTCCCGATAGACCCAAGATGAATGAGGTTGTTGAAGCTGCAAATAAGAACATCAAGAAGATTATTCAGAAGATGGTTGTCACATACAAGGATTGGCATGAGATGCTCCCATTTGCTTTACATGGGTATCGTACATCCGTCCGCACGTCAACAGGGGCAACCCCTTTCTCTCTTGTATATGGTATGGAAGCAGTACTCCCCGTAGAGGTTGAGATTCCTTCATTGTGTGTGCTCATGGAAGCCAAGTTGACTGAAGCTGAATGGTGTCAGACCAGGTTTGACCAGTTGAATTTGATTGAAGAGAAGAGATTAACTACCATGTGTCATGGTCAGTTATATCAGCAAAGGATGAAGAAAGCTTTCGATAAGAAGGTCAAACCTCATGTATTCAGAGAAGGTGACCTTGTGCTCATGAAGATTTTGACGTTCAAACCAGATTCTAGAGGAAAATGGACTCTTAATTATGAAGGCCCATATGTTGTTAAGAGATCCTTTTCAGGTGGTGCATTGATTCTTACAACTATGGATGGTGAAGAGTTCACTCGTTATGTGAACGCAGATGCAGTCAAGAAATACTTCGCCTAAAAAAAGAAAAGAACAACTCGCTAAGTTGAAAACCCGAAAGGGCGGCTTAGGAAAAAATGAGCGTCTCGCTGGATTGAAAACCCGAAAGGGTGATCCAGGCAAAAATTAGAGACATAAAAATAGAAAGAATTTCCCGATAAGTTGAATACTCCACCTTGGGGCAACTTATGCAAAAATTAGAGATTATGGCAAGTAACTGCATTCTGCTGATCTTCAGTGTTTTGAAAACTTGTCTGAGTACAAGGGTTGACATCAGTTCATCATCCCGGCAGCGGTCATAAGTACAGTGAATATCAAGAGTTGGTAGAAGGATTAAGGATCATTTGTATTCAATGTAAAATTTTCCATGTAAATTACCATTTTCAACTTTGTAAAATCTATGGAGTCTTGTCATTCACAGACTACCATTCCATTAAATAAAGTTGAGCTTTTATCCAAATTGTTTCTACTCGTATTTTGCTTCAGCCAATAGTTTTAAGTTTTATTATGATCATTTTAAAATTTAATTTTTAAAATCAAAATCAAATTTTATTTAAAATATAAAAGCAAGAACTTTTCCAAAGCAAGTAAAAGGAGTATCAACCACATTTCAGTAAGAAGCAAGTCCTTAAGTGTAAAGCATCAGAGGTTTCCCAAGCAGTTAACTCTTCGGGCATCCCTAGACATTTGTGTTGATTCAGTTCCTTGGCAGAGTGTTTGATCCCTAGTGGAACTTCTTTCTTTATCCCCAGTTGAGTTGGTTGATTCAGATACCCTGCGGCGTTTCCTCGTCCCCAACAGAGTTTTGGCCTTCCCCAGCGGAGTTCGGGTTTCCTCAGCAAGTGGATCTTCATTAGAGGTGTTTGATATTTCCCCAGTAGATCGCTTTGGTGTCCCCATCAATCGCCATGTATCTTTGCTCCCAGTCAGAGTTCCCTCCTGGTTTTTTGAGCAGCTTTTGTTGATTCTTTTCTCTGTAGGGTTGTCTCCCATTTTTATGGTGTTGACCTAAAATTCCCCATAGTTGGATGTTCTATCCTCAGTGGATCTCCTCCACCCACAACTAGGGTTGAGCCCTTGGGATGTGGATCTCTCTAGTCTATGGCAGTTGTCTCCCTATTTTTATGGATTGACAGAGGATTGTACCGGTGGTTCAATTTCTTTGCGACACCTCTGTATCCTTTGTGATAGTTTTGTCAGTGTAATCATCATATATACATATACATATACATTCATATAATTTTATGATTTGCATATCCTGCACATTTGATTTGTTTGAGATTCTCATTCTCTGTTATGGCGGTACTTTATCCTCATACTAAATCTGGTGTCTGTCCTCCTCCAATTGTAGAGTGTCAGCCCCTTAAGCAGAAAGACTTTAACCTTTCTTTGTTTCCCCACTGAGTTTGTATCCTCGTGGATGGTTGTTATTTCAGTTTCCTCTCCAGCAATTTTTTTGGATGGAATTTCTCCCCTTGAGTTATGTCCTCGTTGGGTTGAGTCTTGATTGATTGTTTTCTTTCTAGCTCTTACCTAGATGGATACTTTGGTCCTCTAAGAGTCTATTACCCAATAGCTGGTAATATTCTTCTTAGTTCTCAGTTTGTTGCTTCTTGCCCAATACCCGGCAAAAGTACCCTTTTTCTCCTCAATAGAGTTCCCTGAAAGTATATCCTTGATATGTTCATCTTAACCTGTGACGGGTATCTTTCTTTCCCCCGCAGGAGTCTATCCTTGATATGTTCACTTTAACTAGTGACGAATATTCTCTTCTTTGGTTTTCTGCCCATTAAGAAGGTAGTTGTAATCCCTATTTTCTTCCTCAAAGAGTTAATCCCTGATATGTTCATCTTAGCCGATGACGGGTTTTCTTCTCCTTGTGGTCTTCTACCCAGTAACCGATAGTTGTAAATCCTACTTTTTCCCTGTGCAGAGTCAATCCTTGATATGTTCACTTTAACCAGTGACAGATTTTCTCTTCTTTGGTATTCTATCCAGTAACTGATAGATGTAATCCCTATTTTGTTCCCTTTTCAGAGTCAATCCTTCATATGTTCATCTTAACCGGTGACGGATTTTGTCTTTGGTTGGTCTTCTACCCAGTAACCGGTAGTTGTAAATCCTACTTTGTCCCCTCGCAGAGTTAATCCTTGATATGTTCATCCTAACCGATGACGGGTTCTCTCTTCGACGGTTTTCTATCCAGATTTCGATAGATGTAATTACCCTTTTTGTTCAGTTGGTATATCCTTGATGTGTTCATCCTAACCGATGACGGATATCCTCCTGCACGCTTCCCATGCAAGTCTATCCTTGATATGTTCATCTTAGCCGGTGACGGATTTTCTTCCCTGTTGAGTTTATCCTTGATATGTTCATCCTAACCGATGACGGATACTCTCACCCTTGGTCTTCTGCCCAGTAACTGGTAGTTGTAAATCCTATTTGCTGCAGTTTCCCCAGTAAGGCTATTCTTACCCAGTAACCGGTAATGAATACTCCCTCCTGGTGGTCCTCAGCGAGTCATCCTTGATATGTTCATCCTAACCGATGACGGATGTTCTCTCTGTCAGACTTTTATTATCTCCTTACCCAGTAACAGGTAGTAGATAATATATTTCTGCTCCTCCTGTGTTGAAGTGTATTTCTCCCCAGTTGAGTTGAGAGCGCATTCCCTTAGTGAAATCGTTTTTTCTCCAACGTGAGTCGAGTACTTCAGTTTTATCCTAACTTATTCATATCCCCTGCAGATGGTGTTATCTCCCCGGTTGAGTCTTTCCATTTCGTGTGGAATTCCACTAGTCCCCCAGCAGTTTTGAGTCGTAGCCTGGCCTACGCGTAACTCCTTTATCCCCAAGAGTCTATGTCTCCCTAACGAGTTTTCCTTACGGAATGCATTATACTCCTTCGGACTTTCGGTCTCTCTGATTTCTTTTCCTTTGTGGCAATATTTCCCCACAAAGCGTTAACTTTTGCATTCATACCATATGCATCATGAGGTATCTTAGGGACCAAAATTTGTTTCTATATGTTGTTATTTAAGCCCATTCTACTGAGTCGAGCCGAAGGTTTTAACCTTCACCTCTTCAGTTAGAATATCCTTAAATAGGGGCAGCTGTAAGACCCCAATTTTGATCCTAAGATCCCTCATGCAATTTCATCATAAGCATTAGAATTGGGATCATATCTTGGCATCCTCCTCGCCCCTCCTTCATTAGGTTTGCTTTGGGAGAGATCACCAAGCACTTTATGATTATATCATACTTGTATTTTACCATTTCACTAATCAAAATACCAAAAATATGTCTTTGTATTAGTCTAACTCTTTTAGGTAGGGCATGATCTCATTGATTCATCAAGTCCACATCTAGGGTTTGAGACCCTCATGAACAAAAAGCACAACCAAGAATTGATTCAAGAATGGTTATGATCATCATATATGAGTCCCATTGATCTATACATGTTATATTGATCAAGTTTTCTTCAAAAGTTTGAGGGTGATTTGCCTTGGAAACCCTAGTTTGATTGGGTATCTTGAGTAACTTCTCCAACAAGCTATCTCACCAATTGATCAAATTTCTTAAGGAACACTTCAAAATTCATCATCTTATGCATATATGATATACCATGAGCCAAGAAAGTCAAGATAATTGGAAATTAGCAAGTTGGTTGATGGTGGTTGGCCAGATGAATTCATCTGATCAAAACTGGGTCTCCCTAGACCTTATCTCCTACAATTCTGACCATATGAAAATGATCCCAATATAAAACTTACTCTAAATTACATTCCAAACAACTTTCATGTTAAGACCTAGAGCTAGTTTTGGTTGGAAAATCATTTTCTATGTTGAAACATTATAGGTCATTTTGTCCAAACCCTAATTTGAAAGTCAACTTCCCAAGGCCATAACTTGCTAACTTTTTATGAGATGAAAGATTTCCAAGTTGCACAATAATATTCAATGTGTCTACTTTTTATGAGAGCTAATTCAACTTTTTTGAGCATGTGATATGAGGCTACACTATAGGTCACTTTTGACCTATACCATTGATTAAGTGATTTTTCCAAACTTCAAAAATGAATAACTCTATCATTTAAAATCCAAATGACATGAAATTTATGACCATTTTGAAGGTCTTTGAGATAGATACAACTTTGATGAAGACACGTTTCTCGTTTGAAGCTCATATAAAAAGTTAAGCAAGGTGGAATATTGAGACATATGGCTTGACACTTAGAAAATTTTTGATATGTCAAATTTTTCCAAACTTCCACCTCAAATTTCTCCAAGTTCCAATCTCCAAATGAAAAAATGTTGAACATCAAAGTTGTTCCTCTTGATCTCACCTTTCCAAAGAGCTCAAATTCATTCATTTTGGATGCGAAGTGCATAGGTTGCGCATGGCTTAAACAGGCTGATATCATTTGGTATAAATCAAACTTCAAGCATCAATGTCCAGTTGCCTTGCAATCCAAGCCTACTTCAACACATCTGATCTTAAATTATGGACTTCAAACCATCATTTCATGGGCCTATACACGCCCATGCAGCATTACATCACATTTGCCAAATTTGGAAAGTGAAAATGAGTGTGCAAATATCACATGATTTAGCTATAAATAGAGCTTCAATTGCTCATAAATAAGACACCATTGCGCCAACTTTGATCCCCCATTGAAAACCCTTCACTTTCAAAGGATAAACCTAATAAATTCATTTGAATTTGAGCTTGAATCTCCACTGTTTTGGAATTCAATTCTCCAGGAATCCATTGCTTCTAAACCATTCAATCTTTCTCCTGCAAGCAAGTAGAGTGAGTCCAAGCACTAGCAAGTTCAAGATCCATCGAGTTCATACCTCCATTGAAGGTAATTTTCAGAAATTTTAAACTCTTCGATTCTCTTAAATTCTTGCTCAATTCTATTGATTCTTTGGTTGTCTGAAGTCCTACCAATGTAGGCAAGAAGATTGAGTTGCTTTGAGGTCAAATCTAAGCAACTCAGTTCATGTACCTCAAATTTCAATTCCACTCATCTCTCAATATACTTGGAATTGGAATGAATGGAGGTCAAATTCGAGGTCAGTGCCATTTTTTCTTCAAGATCATGTCCTTGTTTTTCTTTTTGGTGATGATTCATCTTGACCAGTCCGGTGAGGTCCACCGGAGAAGATGACCGGAGCTCTGGCTCCGACGATGACTTGGCAAGGCTGTGAACCATAGGATCCATGTATTACGTTTTAATCTTGATCGTCCCTTTTAATTACCCTTGGTACAGCGCAGTTGACTAACATCCATGTGGAACGCGCGTTATGGATCATCAGATATGCCACCTCAATTAATGAGGGAGATCTGATGGTCCACGTATTTTAGAATTTTAGAATTTTTGTTTTATTTGCATTTTCTTCAATAATTCATATTAAATTCAATATTGATCCAAAAAATATGGGACTTTCACCAAAAAATTTCAAATATTTTTCTCTTTCATATTTTGAATTAAAATTAGTTTTTGGATCATTATTAATATTTTTCATGAATTAATTGATTTTGCATTTGTTTTTAATTGTTTAAAAATATTTTTAAATGTCCAAAAATTATGAAATTTTCTCTCCAAGGTCCTTTGACCTTGTTTGACCTATGATAAATCTCATGGTCATTTCTTTGGTGTTTTGATGAGATTTTAGGAATTGGATAAAACATATTTGATTTAAATGCATTATTTTATTATTTTTAATTGAATAAATGCCAATTAAATTTTGTTGTCCATTTGTATTGACTTGTATGAGTTTGCTTGTTTGTTGTTGGGCCTTGGTCAAGGTTGATTTGACTTTGTCAAGTTAATATCATTGGATTTAGGGGATTGATGGAATGTACATTCCATCTCCCAAAATGAATGAATGATATTAATTTAATAAAAGTCCTCCTTTGACCAATTTGTGATCTCATTCATCCCCTTTCCACTTCATCTCATTCCTCTTCTTATTTCATTCATTTCATTTGGCCTATGACATCTCAAAGTCCTAATGCTAGTTGATTGAAAAATTGACATAAGTATGGATGAGATTAGGCCACACCTTTTGCATATTCTTTTTTTGTGTGTGGTATGTTTCATGAGCATGGTCCCTTATACTATGTCTCTAACATGCATTAACACCAAAATTTTATTACCCGACCTCAAATAGTTGTGACTTCTACATAAGTCCAATTACGATTGCTTAACATAGCGCTAAATTTTTGACCTAAAAAGGCATAAGCATTCTAGTTAGTGAGATTGTAAGTCTCCCATCTTTCATGGTATTGTGTGGAAACTTGGCCTTCTTTCCTTCCTTTGGAAGATGTTTTGGTTCAAGGATCCATGCTTGTGATAAGTGGGTTGAGTGTTCTCCAAAGAATGTCTTGAAAGCAAAAGCAAAACAGAACTAACCTCTAACCTACTAACTATTGACTTTTAATTTCAAGCTTTTACTTTAATGCAATTTACTTCATTTGCCATTATACATATCATTCTAATTGTTTATGTTAATGTAATTTTCACTTTGTCCATTTGGACCATATTGTGTGATATATTTTATTGGTATTATTTTGTTTTCTTGTGTGGTTTTTGACCATTAATGTACATAATAAAAACAAAAACTCTAAAAAAACTTTTGAGTGGACTGTTGGTTTGATCTTGCCCACATGGACTTAGAATCTAGGCAACTTCCCTAAGCTAAAGGACTTGGCCAATGCCAACTTGTTGAAGAACTAAGTGCTTGCAATTTGAACTTCATCTGATACATCCTTGAAGATCTCTTTAAGATTCATCTGCAACATGATCATTTTGAAGTTGTCATTTTGAACCTGTGACTTGTATAATTCATCTGTTGCATGGGCTATTTTGAAGAAGATCATGGAATGGATAGGCTTGGATGAGGCCATCTTTACTTGATGCCTTGCTCTTCGAGATAATATAATTGTGCATTTGTATGTTGGTTAATTCTAAAAGTCCAAGGGAATTCTGGGTTTCTATTGACATATTTGTCTATTGGATTGCTACCCATTTGGTCAGATCTTTTCAACTCTAAACTTTTAAATTTTGTACATAGGGTAGTCTCTTCATCTTCTCCCCATTTCTTTAATTCCAAAATCTCTCCATCCCTTTTCAAAACATTCTTTGTGTGAACTATCTTTGTTGTAAACTTTGACCACTTTTGCAAAAAAAGATAGAAACTTTTGCCTTATGCCATTGCATTTTCAAACTTATTTTCTTAAATCAAACTTGTAAATAGACTTAACTATACTTGACTTAAACTTTCAAAAATCCAAAAGGAACTAACTCATTCAAACCATTTTAGGCCTTTGTGCCTTTCAAACTTAAATCTTGTTAAAATCAACACACTCATTTTGAAATTTGTATCACGAACTACGAGGTTTTGATCCCTCATTTTTAGGTTGGTACGTAGGCACAAGACCGAAGGTCTTGTCAAACACAAAAATATAATTAATGAATTCTTTTCTCATCCCCCCATTCTATATGTTTGTAAACATCACTTTGTACAAAATACATATGCACACAAAAAGGGCTCCCTAGGAGTACCTAGGACACTTTAGGTGCTAACACCTTCCCTCTGTGAAACGAACCCCCTTACCTGCGATCTCTTACTTTTATTAGTTTTTATTTGAAAACTTCTTACTATTTGGGTTTTGCTCGTACTTTTTCCCTTTTCCCTTGGAAACAATAAAAGTGCGGTGGCGACTCTTGTTATTTGATCTCTAACTTGTCAATAGCTTGATGATCATGAATTTCCCGCTACAGTATGTCCTTCATAAGCTGATTAGTTTCATGTTTGTCCACACACCTCAACAAAACCATGTCATAATTCTGTTTGTACAATACCTCCCCATTCAAAAGGAACTTTGATGCCAACCTCCGTATGGTCCTTTTATCAAGGCTGGAAGCCTTTGCCGAGTATTCTTGCTTCTCTAGATATTGTTTGATGTCAAAGAACCAGGGTTTACCATCTGGCTCTTCTGCTGTCGTTAGGCAATGCGCAGGTTCATCAAAACGGCTAATTTCAATGTGAGGCTGATGATTAGGCCATATTAACTTGTACATGGAAGCCAAGGTTGCTAAGGCATCTGCCATCTGATTCTCTTCTCGAGGAATATGAGAGAAAGTGATTTTGTCAAATTTTGGGAGCAACCTCAGCACGTAATCCCGATATGGGATTAGGTTAGCATGTCTTGTTTCCCAATCACCTCTGATATGATGTATTACTAGAGCGGAGTCCCCGAATACCTCTAGTACCTTGATCTTTAACTCAATAGCTTCTTCCAGTCCCAATATGCAAGCTTCATACTCGGCCATGTTGTTTGTGCAGGTAAAACAGAGCTTTGCGGTGAATGGCAGGTGGAAATCCTGGGGAGACATCAGTACTGCCCCAATTTCGTGACCTATCGCATTTGAAGCACCGTTGAACATGAGAGTCCAACCTGCTTTTGGCTCAAGTCCCTCCTCTAGTTCAGAGTCTTCAGCATCCTTAACCACCATGATATCCTCATCTGGGAAGTCAATCTTTAAAGGTTGGTAATCCTCTAACGGTTGGTGAGCAAGATGGTCTGCTAGCACGCTTCCTTTGATGGTCTTTTGCGCAACGTATTGAATATCGCATTCTGATAACAACATCTGCCATCGGGCAATTCTACCGGTAAGAGCTGATTTCTCGAATATGTACTTGATAGGATCCATTTTAGATACCCACCAGGTTTTATGGGTAAGCATGTACTGCCTGAGACGCTTAGCGGCCCACGCGAGTGCACAACAGGTCTTCTCGAGTAATGAATATCTGGTCTCGCAATCATTAAATTTCTTGCTCAGATAATATATGGCATGCTCTTTTCTACCAGTCTCATCTTGTTGTCCCAATACACAAGCCATGGACTCGTCGAGTAATGTTAAGTACATGATGAGAGGTCTTCCTTCCGCAGGGGGCATCATAATCGGTGGCTCTTATAAGTATTCTTTGATTTTGTCGAAGGCTATTTGGAAGTCATCATTCCACTCCACACCTTGATTCTTCCTTAGAAGTTTGAATATTGGTTTGCATGTGGCAGTAAGGTGAGAGATAAACCTGGCGATGTAATTCAGTCTTCCCAAGAACCCACGAACTTCCTTCTCAGTCCTCGGTGCAAGCATGTTCTGAATGGCTCGGACCTAATCAGGATTCACTTCAATTCCCTTTTGGCTTACAATAAAGCCTAAAAGCTTCCCAGATCGAACCCCAAATGTGCATTTGATAGGGTTAAGTCTCAACCTAAACTTCCTTAACCGAGCAAACAATTTCTCCAGGTTAGTGATGTGCTCTTCTTCTGTCTGGGATTTGGAAATCACATCATCAACATACACCTCAATCTCTTTATAAATCATGTCATGAAAGAGAGTCACCATAGCACGTTGATATGTTGCCCCAGCGTTCTTTAAACCAAATGGCATCACTTTGTAACAGAAGGTGCCCCAAGGGGTGATGAACGTGGTTTTCTCCATGTCTTCCGGATCCATTTTAATTTGGTTATAACCAGAGAAGCCATCCATGAAGGAAAATACGGAGAACTGAGTTGTGTTATCCACCAATACATCAGTGTGAGGTAATGGGAAATCGTCTTTGGGACTAGCTCTGTTTAGGTCTCGATAGTCGACGCACATGCGAACTTCTCATCTTTCTTCGGTACTGGTACGATGTTGGCAACCCATTGTGGGTACTTAGCGACTTCTAAGAAACCATCGTTAAACTGTTTTCTCACCTCTTCTCTGATCTTGAGAGCCATATCGGCCGAGTTCTTCTTAGCTTTTGTTTGACGGCAGAGCATTCTTCTCTAAGGGGAAGCTTGTGGGTCACAATGTCAGTGTCTAACCCGGGCATATCTTGGTATGACCAAGCAAACACATCGTCATATTCGTGGAGGAGCTCTATTAGTCTTGTCTTCACTGCATCTTGAAGCGCGGCGCCTACCCTTACTTCTCTCTTGTCTTCTTCTGTTCCTAGGTTGATAACTTCGACATCCTCCCGGTGTGGTTGAATAACCTTCTCTTCTTGACTGAGTAATCTGGCCAACTCTTCAGGGAGTTCACAATCTTCCCTCACTTCGTGTTCAGCTTGGTAAATTGGACAGTCAAAATCATGCCACACCCTAGCAATGTCGTTATCAATGGTCTCGGTGGTGTCTCTGCATGTTATGATTTATGCAGTTTATTTAGAAAGTGTTGTCGCAACGCGAAAAACAACCGGCGGGAAAAATACAGAGTCGCCACAGACGCTATTCATCCTATGACGGAAAGGAAGCGCAGGACTAACCTAAGAAAGGGAAAGGAACGGTCTTACAACCAGAGATTACAAGGTACGGGAGTCGGTTACGCAAGGGGAAGGTGTTAGCACCCCTCACGTCCGCCGTACTCGACGGGATCCACGCTCAAAAGGTAGCTCAAAGAATAGGAAAAGGGTTGCTAATAAACTGCTCGAAGAAACTGCACAAACTGGAACGATAAACAGGTGGGGAAGAGAAAAAATGGAGGAAGTGGACTCGGCAGGATGTCGCATCCTGGGCCTACGTAGTTTGTCAGAAACAAACATCAGAGTCAACGTAGTTCGGGGAAAGGAGACATGCTCGCTAAGACATCGCGTCTTATGCCTACGTATCTTCTCTATCCAGAGGAGAATCAGAGCACTCGTAGCTCGGCTAACGCACGCCGAAACAAGACACCAAAAAGAGACGCTGAGATGATAAAAGACACACCCGAAAGGAAACAGAATGCCAATACATGGACTTACACCCGACTCCTAACAATAACAAAAAGGAAACAGAATGCCAATACATGGACTTACACCCGACTCCTAACAATAACAAAAAGGAAGCATAATGCCAATACATGGACTTACACCCGACTCCTAACAATAACAAAAAGGAAACATAATGCCAATACATGGACTTACATCCGACTCCCAACAACAACAAACACAAGGAAACAGAATGCCAATACATGGACTTATATCTGACTCCCAACAATAACAAACGCTAACCAGCGAACACCAAAGCTGAACCCCAAATGATAATCATCATCACAAATGAACCCCAAAGATGAACCCCAATATGAACCACGAGTAATAACAATCATCGCAAATGAACCCCGAGATGAACCCCAAATGAATGACAATCGTCACAAATGAACCCCAAAGATGAACCCCAATATGAACCCTAATATGAATAACAATCATCACGAATGAACCCCAAAGATGAACCCCAAGTGAATAACAATCACAAATGAACCCCGAAGATGAACCCCAAAGATGAATAACAATCATCACAAATGCACCCCAAGGATGAACCCCAAAGTGACTAACAATCGTCACAAATGAACCCCAAAGATGAACCTCAAAGTGAACAACAATCACAAATGAACCCCAAAGATAAACCCCAAGGTATGGACATACAACACACCCATGCTGAACACACAGGTACCCACACCAAAGAAGACAAATGACCGAAATAAAGAAAAGGTTTCCCAGAGAGATTTCGCTCAATCTACTGCCTACGTATCTCATCTGGTATGAGAATCAGGGCGACGTAGTTCCCCTTAACAGGGGTAAAACACTCTCCTAACCAGAGACCAGGGAGACAACAAACTAATAGGGAGACTAAGACTCGAGCCTAATAGTTGTCATGCAATCAATATCCCTGAGTTGAGGTCTCTAACATGCATTCAACTTCCTCAGAAATCAATCATACAACTCCTACAGAAATGGAGATGAGAAGAGGAAAGAAGATAAACACATCACCACAAGTAAACAAACATCACACTCTATATCCATACAAGAGACTCAAACAACGGGTGGGCTTTAGTCAAGAGGGGTCATATCAACCTCGACAAACAAGCCAAACTGTAATGGGTAATCTGTAGCTCTTAACCACTAACATTGAACGTTAGGGTGAAGCTGACCAAAGTTTAAATGAGGATGAGACCTCATGCTCTTAACCCTAGCCAGGGTAAGCTCATGACACAGAAAGCGTGGGGATCCAGAAAGTGGGATCCTTTTCCACTTGACAGACACTGTACAAAGATCTGGGGCACATGTTCAGAAGCATCAGCACGTAGTGCGAGCATAAAGAACGACACACTGAATAACGGGGGATTGGCTACTAATCCCTTTTATCCGTCAATTGCCTCTTCTCTTGGAGGTCTTATCAAATATAACACATGCCTCTCCTTGGAGGTCTTTGGGCACAATTGTAAACAAACACAAACAGAGCCTCTGAAGGAGGACTTGCCAGCAATATGCCTGCCAAAAAGGTGACAGGACTTCAGACTACATGGAGTAAGAAGCTAACTACCTGAGTGGTGTGTCAACCACAATCCAATGCTCAAACAATACCTAAAGCAAGCAAGCGACTAAGGTACCTGTACAAAGACTAAACAGTTAGTACTTCAATCATAAAACCAGAAGACAAGCAATGAAAACCTCCCAACAGTTACACAATTCAATGAATAAGTGCCCAAGCACTCAAATGAACTCATGAGCTCACCACATCAATTAAAACCCTACAAAACACCCAAATAGGTCAGAACTCAATTCATTTTGTATCTCAAAGTGAGAACAACCCAATCATCAATGCTAAGTATCCAAACCTGAAACAGAAGACCAAGTTAATTTATGTACAAAACCCTAGTGCAAAGACAAGATTCAAAACCCAATCAAATGACCAATACAAAACTCATCCTTCTACACATTACACCTTTAAACACTCCATCCAATGTCCTCAAAAGGACCAGCATCAAATCAATAACCAAGTGCCTCAACTGGTCTATGTAATGTAATGACCAAAAATATGCCCAAAATGAACTTCCAATTTAGAAAATTCATATCAAATCAGAAATGCATGCAATGACTTTGGGATTTTTTTTACAAGTTTCTTATGCCATGAACGTCCAATATGCAAAAGATCAAATCCAGAATGATACAAATGTTATGTGAACAAAAATGCACCAATTCAATGTCAAAAAATGTGACACAAATTGTCACATTTTTCTCTATGTGTCAAAAATGATGATAACATGTGAGAAAAATTCCAAACCAGTGACCAATAATTCATGTCATGTATGAATGCCATGTATGCAAAAAATTGGATCAAAAAGCTCAAAAATGAGGATTTCACAATGCATTGAATGCAATAGGTCAATTTGGCACAACATTCATTCAAAAATTCACACATAAAAATCCAGACATCTAAAATTCATGAATTTAACACCATAAGAAGTAGACATCAATACAAAACTATGAAAAAAATTGGGACTCATTTGGACAATTTTTGTAATTTTTTATGAATTTTACAAACTGACCAAAAATAATTGGAAAATACAATGGAAAATGGAGGAAAATGCAATTATTTGAATTAATCCAGAAAAAACCACAACCGCCAGATCTGGCGCGTGTTCAGGATCAACGCTCCACACTCAAACAGATGAAACGCTGCGTTTCATTAAACCAGTCATCATCCCAATCAGCGTTCCAAGCACGCGTGGCCATGGTCAAAGGAATCTCAGCCAATCACTCGTCCACGCATGAGGCCATGTGGTCTCTACTCAGCACAAACCCTAATAACACGCAGACGTCGGAGCTCTGCTCCGGTCGTCTTCTCCGGCGAGCCCTACGGTGGCGCCACCTAATTTTTTCCAGAATTTCACCAAACCTATACCGTTTTACTCGTCTTTCCACGCTGAATCCAAATATGCTCTTAGTTTCTCCTAAATCTCCCTAGATTTTACAAATCGAAGAGAAAAAGTTTCTAGATCCAAACATCCACTTACCATAACATCCTCAATACTCAGTCAATTTCAATTCTAAACATTTGTACATGACCTACACATCAAGATCTACAAGTCTATGACCTAAAAACACCAAAAGGAGAGGATGAAATTTGAGTCACCTGGAAATGAAGCTTTCTGAAATCGCGATCCTACAAGCTCAGCTGCTCCAGATCATCTCCTATGAGCTTCCTTTGAAGCTTTATGCAAAAGGAAACGGTTAAAACCTCTTGAAGACGCCTCAATTTCCAAATTCCATTGCCATGATAATGCACATGAACTGCTCGAAATCTTGATGAATTGCACCAGATGATGGATGATTCTTGCTCAGTGAAGTATGAGGATCAAGAATATGCAAGAATCTTTGAGGTTTGTGTGAAGAAAAATGAAAATCGAAGAGAGAGAATTTTGAGAGAGTTTCTTGAATTCTGATCTGAAATGTTAGTTATGGCAGTTATGATTAGGGTTTCACTATTTATATCCCTTGCTAATGACAATGCTAATCCTCTTTTCCATTTATTAATCATGATTAATGAGTTATGAAGCAATTTGCAAAAATGCAAATGGAGTTCCCATGCCCATAATACACGTGTTCAGCTCCATGATATGGCTTTAATTCACTCATGAAATCCCAAGGGCTAGGATTTTAAGATCACTTTGCTTGTATCTTAAGCCAAGAATGAATGGTGAATATTTTCTTCAATTTGCACATGTGTGAAATAATGAACATACATGCCCCTATCATGCATGGCAATGGCTTATTTTCACTCAAATATGGTCTATGAAGCATGCTGAATTGAAGCCTTGCATTGATTCTTTGTGAATTTTGATTTGTAGCATGATATTATCCTTTGAACAAATGTGAAATAATGTGACTTTTGGCCATGATTCCTCTTGCACAATTGAGTCAATTAATGTCAATTTGAGATTCCTTGATCATGAGAAGCATTTTGAAAAAAGAATGAACTAATTTGAAGCATTATATCAAAAGTTAGGCCATTTTGAATTTCCATGCACACCTTGTGACCAAATGACCATAACTCCTTAACCATTCATCATATGGACATGAATTAGGTATTTTTGGAAAGGGGAGACAAAGATATACAACTTTCATGTTCACCAAAAATCCATTTGATACTTATTTGATATTGAAAAGTCAAGTTGAAAATGGACCAAAAACTTGCCAGATTTGGAAACTTTGAATTATAGGTCACTTTCCATTTTTAGTAACTTTTGCCATGACCTTTGAATCTTCAAGATAGATGTTTAGAATGATGAATAGACCCCATTTGAACATGATTGAGGTGTCTCAACTCATTTCCCCACCTCATAGCCCTTAGTTGACTGCACAGTTGACTTTTGGTCCTCAGATGACCTTGAAATGTCTTGATCAATTTGAACCTCTACCACTTGGTGAAATTGCTCCAAAATGAAACCCTTGCTCATGTAAGCCCCTTATGATAACCATGTGATCCTCATCCCAAGAAAATACCTCATCTCTTTGAGAAACCCTAGTTGGAAGAATGGCATTGATTAGGGTTGACCAGAGGTCATAACCCTAATCCAAAGGAACTTGAGAATGAACTATGAAACCCTTGATGATGATAGAACCATGATGATGGTAATATATCCTTGCAAACAAGATGATGCTCAAGACCTTTGAAGAATCAATAAACCCTTAATTGAAGCCCATACCCTCAGATGGTTGATGATCAATTCATAGAGACCCTCAGGCTTGAATCACCTAACTTCTCCATCTTTTGAAAAGACTTTGGAGGATGACCTTATCATTTTCACATGAGATGAAAAATGCAATGCCTAAAGCCCTAAAACATGAAATGCAATGCCCCAAACTAGTCTCAAGAAGAGGAGGGCAAATTTTGAGGTGTTACAAGTGCGTGCATAAGAATTAATGCCATTTTATTGTAATACAAAACAAAAGGAAAGGAACAAAAATTTGAATGCAAATCGCCATTTTATTAATGATATTCAAAAAACTTCTGAAAGATAAAGGAGGCCCTACAACACGCCACTGTGCCTTGGGCAGAGCACGGGGTTTTGTTTAAAACAATAAAATTACTTTTGGAAAAATTGGGGGATTTCCACGGCCTTCCAGTTCTTCAGTTCTTCATTGGGCGCGGCTTGTCATATCCAGCTAGACACCCCCTCTTCGCGAGCTTCGTCATTGATCATTGTCATACCCCAAAAATTACCCATCATTTTTCCTAAAAAAAAAAAAAAAAAAAAAAAAAAAAAAAAAAAAAAAAAAAAAAACGAAAAAATAAAAAAAAATAAAAAAAAAAAAGAATTTTTTTTAATTAATTAATTAATTAATTAATTAAATAATTAAAATAAATAAATAAATAAAATATAACAAATTATTTTGGACTTGGGTCTCCCTCATTCCAAGCCCATTACCCACGAAATTAGTCTATAAATACTGAAGTTTCAGTAGGGGGAGTTAGACTTGGAGTAAGACTTGGAGTTTACACTGGGAGATTCACTGGAGAAAGAAGGAAGAGAAGCAAAACACTCTGAGGTTTCCTTGGAACAAAACCTTGAGGAAAAAGAAAGAAAGAGAACAGAGAAGGACGGATAGAAACTTTGGCATAGGAACCCTGCCTACCCGGAGAATTCAGAGTAAAGAAACCCTGAAGGCAGCCCATCTGCACCGAAGCCATCGCCGTCCAATTCCCGCTGCCTAACTTATTCCGATACTACAAGTGGTCAATCCCTTCAACCTTGAATTGGCAAACAGGTTTTGCGTATCTCTATTGTTTATACTTTCAATTGGCCATATCTACATATATAATGCATCATGATTAAATGTTGATATATAATTTGCTTTCGTATGGGAATTTAAATATGCCTGAATACCCTGAATGTTTGACCATGTTATTCCTGTGATAAAATGCCATAAAATTCAAAGTTCCTAACATGGGGCTGTTTTCAAATTCAAAATCCGTGGCCTTCGCTAGGCGAGGCAGAGGCGAACGAGACAGTATCTGATTCTTCTAGTTTTTTTTTTATGTTTTTATCATAGCCATGCATTATTTATCCTATCCTATTTATTGTTGTGATATTTCTCCGGTGTAATCTTCGATTGCACCCTGATTTGGTGTTCTGACATGTTTCTTTTTTTTGAGTTTCGTAAAGGTTCACATATCCCAGGAAAAGGTTATTGGCTAGGTATTCCACTTTATTTGTGGGATACCCTTGTGGAGTTTCACCCTAAATTAATTTTTTAATGTATTAATTTCTAATGTATTAATTTTTTAATATATTATTTTTAATAATTTTAATGTGGAGTTTCATCCTAATTATATAATTAATTGTAAAACTTTGCCTTTGAATAAGTGATCTTGGACCTCTCTTTGTTGCCTTACGATTACGATATTACGGTCATGTCCCGCGAACGTGGGGATACCCTTAGCAAAGACCCTTCGGTTAAATCATCATAAAATAAATTATAGTCCCTCGGATGTTGCCTTCGAATATACAACTTTGTCCCTCGATGACCCTCCGATGTTGCCTACGGTTAAATGATGATAGTCCCTTCGAATGCTAAGGTATCCTCATAACTGTTGCCTTCAATGACCAATCGATGACCCTACGATGACCCTTTTACATCCAAAGGATAAAACTACTTATTTCTCAATAATAAGGACAGTTTTACCCTCATAAGGATAGGAAATGCCCGTAAAGACCTTGGGTCGGTATAACTCTTAATTGTTGGCTCACAATCTAAAAACAATTTTCACACCTCACACCTTTCAAAATATCTTTAGAAAATCACCACTTGGTATATATTCATACTAGAATCATTACCGAGTTATATTTTTCTAAACAATTTTCAAAACTAAAACGGGATAACCACTTTGTATACATTCATACAAGAATCATTACAAAGTTAAATTCTCTTTTCAAAACAATTTTCCAAACAATTCACAAACACTTTTTTAGACAAAAATAATATAAGTGATCGAGCAATTAAGAGCCCATGGATAACCATGGATACAAAGGGTGCTAACACCTTCCCTTTGTATAATGTACCTCCCGAACCCAAAATCTAAATTAAGGTCTTTCCTGTTCTTTTCCACCTTTCCTTATTGGATAAAAGAAAAGTCGGTGGCGACTCTTGCTAACCGCGACATTGCGATAAAAAACACAAAAAGTCCAGTTCACCGTATGACAGAACTGGCGACTCTGCTGGGGACCCTAAATATTAAAAAGAGAGGTTACCTTAAAAATAAGATCACTTATTCAATTTGTCTGATTTATTTTTAAGGGATTGCTTGGGTATGTTATGCTTGAGTGAAAGATCCTACACCCGGATCTAGTGTACCTTAGGTAAGTAGCAAGAGATCATCGCGACTGTCCGGCGTATACTGGAATGGTCAAAATGATGGCTACGGTTAATGTGGCACTTTGGATGTCCTGATGTTCCTCATGTTAGTTGAGGAAATATTTGGCATTCGCGTGGTGTCATAAAAGCATTAACCAGACCTTTAGAACCCTAATTGACTCATCCTGGCCATTAGAAAGTAGTGAGATAACTGGCTTCGGTTCCGACTGGAGTTGGTTGAGACTCGATACTACACTCTTTGAGATTGGACTTTAGGGAAGCTTCGGTCAACCACTTGGTGTTGCACTGAAGTGGACTTAAGGAAAGGTCAATGATTTGAGATCCTTCTAGAACCCGGTTACTATTCTAAGACAGGTTGAACCAACCAAACTTCAGTGGGGAGGGTATTTACCTATGGAACTCACGCAAGCCTTAAAACCTAGGAATGATTGTTATGTGACTTGCTTGTGCTTGTTATTTATCTAACAACATGACATCATAACAACATAACATCATAACATCATGGCATTGTACTAACCATTTCAAGGATTTAGGGATTTAACTCTGCTAAAAAAAAAAAACAAAAAAAAACAAACAAAAGCAAAAACAAAAGAGAAAAAAAAAAGCTCTTTTTGTTAGTTTATGCAAAGTTAAATCCCGAAAGTCCTTGAAAACATTTCATACATTGCATTGCATCGCATAACAGGTATTCTAAAGGATCAGTGTTCTCACGATTTTCCTATCAAACAGATTCCAGCAGATTCAAACAGATTGAACAATGGCTCTCGAACAAACTGTCAAAGATCTCCAGGCCCAGAATGCTCAATTCCAGGAAATGATGCTGAGCTTATCTAAGGGGCAGGAAGAACTGAAAGCTCTTTTGATGGAGAAGAAGAAGGACCAGAAGCCTGTGGGTTACATCAACCCGGGGAGAAGGCTTAAGGGACAGGTTACAGGAGTCAAGATTAGAATTCCGAAGGATTCAGAAGAAGAGACCGAGAATGATTCGGAAGATGAGAATCCTAATCTCGTCAATTCTGAGGACGACGACGAAGATTATGAACATGAACAGTACTCTCCGAAGGATGATAAGTACAAGTTGCTGGAAGAACGTATGCTAGCTATGGAGGGGCAGAAAGTGCCCGGTCTGGATTTCAAAAACTTGGGTCTGGTCTCTGATGTGGTCATTCCCCGCAAATTCAAGGTTCCCATTTTCACTAAGTATGATGGTGCCTCTTGTCCTCAGATGCATCTAAGGGCTTATGTGAGAAAGATTCAGCCGCACACTACTGATAAGAAACTGTGGATCCATTTCTTCCAAGAGAGTCTGTCTGGCACACAGTTAGAGTGGTATTATCAGCTTGAGAGCTCTAACATCCGCACATGGACTGATTTAGCAACAGCTTTCTACAAGCACTACCAGTATAACTCTGAGTTAGCGCCTACTCGGCTACAGCTACAAAATATGACTATGGGCTCTAAAGAAAGTTTCAAAGAATATGCTCAAAAGTGGAGAGATTTGGCTGGCAGAGTCAAACCCCCTATGACTGATCGAGAGTTAGTGGACATGTTCATGGGTACACTGACTGGCCCATTCTACAACCATCTACTGGGAAGTTCCTCGTCAGGTTTCACTGAACTTATCTTGACAGGTGAACGGGTTGAAAGCGGCATTCGAAGTGGAAAGATACAGGCAGCTACTTCTGCAAGCACCAAAAAGTCCTATCAGGGAAAGAATGAATCAAATGCTGTGTACAGTGAGAGGAAGCATAACAAGAAGAATCGTGACCATACTGTTGGGGCAGTTACAATTGCCGCACCGCCATCTCAGAACTTCCAACACAGACAAGACAGGTCGAGAAGACAGTTTACCAAGATCAATATGACTTTAACCCAAGCACTGCAGAGTATGTTAAAGGCCAATTTGATTACCCTCAGAGGCCCTCCTGCAAATCCCAACACTACTTCTCCTCGTTATAATCCCAACGCCAGGTGTGCCTATCACTCCGATAGCCCCGGGCATGATACGAATGATTGCTGGTTGTTGAAGAACAAGATTCAGGATATGATCGACGCTGGAGAAATTGAATTTGATCCTCCGGCGACCCCCAATGTCATCACAGCACCTATGCCTAATCATGACCAGAATGTTAATGTTGTGGACGACAATTCTCACGTTACTGACGTTGCTGATTTAGCATCTCCTCTCCTGATCGTTAAGAAGAATTTATTGCAAGCTGGTTTATTTCCAGGTTGTGCTGAAGATTGCGATCTCTGTGTACTCCGACCCAATGATTGTTTGAAGTTGAAGAACGGCATTCAACGGCTGATGGATGATCGTACAATTCTATTTGAAAGGGTTCCTAAGATGGACAACTCTATTGAAGAGGTATATGTGATTGCTAGGTCCAAAGCTCCAGTGAAGATTACCGCTACTAGAGTGCCTGTGAAGATTACCGCTGAGCCCAAAGTGGCTCCCCTGATTATTGCCACACCTGGCCCCGTGCCATATTCCTCCAGCAAAGCTATTCCGTGGAACTATGGAGGCGACGTTTACATCCATGGCATAAAGCAAGTTGGTAGTTCTGCTAATCCTAATGATATTGTGGGGACTAGTAAAATTACTCGAAGTGGAAGGATCTTCTCTCCAGAAATCTCACCTCCCGCTCCCGAAATTCGAGGAAAAAGACCAGTCAATCCTCCTCAGTCAGAGACATCGGTCGAAGTTACTTCTGAAGATGTTGCCAAACAGGAAATGGAAGAGATGCTGAAAATCATCCGTAAGAGCGATTTTGATGTAGTGGAACAATTGGGGCATACTCCGTCTAAAATCTCAATGTTGTCCTTGTTATTATCCTCTGAATCCCATGCCAATGCATTGATGAAATTCTTGAAGACCGCTCATGTGCCTCAAGAAACATCCGTCGATCAATTCGAACATTATGTTGCTAATTTGACTGTTGACAATGGCCTAGGCTTTTCCGATGCTGACCTGACGCCAGCAGGAAAGAATCACAATAAAGCTCTGCATATCTCCATCGAGTGTGAGGGGATCACCCTGGCTCACGTGTTGATCGACAACGGCTCTTCCTTGAATGTGCTCCCGAAAGCTGTACTCGATAAATTTGACTACAAAGGCATTGAACTGAAACCTAGTGATGTTGTGGTGCGTGCTTACGATGGTGCGAAGAGTGTTGTCTATGGTGAAGTGGTTCTCCCTATCAAGATAGGACCTCAAGTCTTCAACACTACCTTTCACGTGATGGACATTCGTCCCGCCTACTCCTGCTTGTTGGGGCGCCCTTGGATCCATGGGGCAGGTGCGGTAGCTTCGTCGCTTCATCAAAAGCTGAAGTATCCAATAGCAGGCATGGTTGTCACTGTATGTGGAGAAGAAGAGTATATTGTCAGTAGTGTGCAAGCCTTCAAATACGTCGAGATGGATGGTGAATTCTTTGAGACTCCTTCTCAGTCATTTGAAGTGGTTCCTCCACCCAGTCCTGTCCTTAAGCCAACTCCCCTTGTGCCCAAGGTTGTTCGTGCTCCCCCTGTCATGATCTCTCTGAAAGATGCTCAAGCCGCGATTGAAAATGGTGATCGTGCTGGTTGGGGTCAACTGATCAATGTACCGTACAAGTCTGATAAAGCTGGCCTGGGGTTTAACTCTGGAAAGATAGTCAAAAATCAGATTAATGCTATGGAAGATGCTGATAGTGATTGCGACTTGGATAGCTGGATTTTCCCAACAATTGGTGACGGACTCAACAATTGGAAGATTGAAGACATTATCCCGATTTCCTTTAGTCAGGAGTAATTGTTATTGTTTATTCTAGAATTGCAAATTTTAATTTTCTTTTACAATCAAACTTCTTAAAGCATTGTGTCTATGCCCGAGGCACAATGGCTAATTTGTTAGGGGTTTGTCATTTTCATAAGCATATTCATATTCAATAGATCAATGGACTTTTTGCATTCAAATATTGCGCTCTTTATCTTTCCTGTCATTTTTCAAACAAGCTATGTTTCTTGCACACACTCACGTAACAATTTGCCGATCCATATCCACTCTGGATCCTGTTGGTAATGACTCTGCTACTGTTCATTATGACTTTGAAAATCCGATCTACCAAGCCGAGGATGGAAGCGAGGAAGATTGTGAAGTCCCTGGAGAACTTGCCCGACTACTGCAAGAAGAAAAGACTATACAGCCGCATGAGGAATCAATTGAAATTGTAAATCTGGGTACTGAAATAAACAAGAAAGAAGTCAGAGGTTTCTTGGGGCACTCGAATTACATTGCCCGATTCATTCCACACTTGACTGCTACCTGCAAACCCATCTTCAAATTACTGAGACAAAATCAAGAGATGGTATGGAATGATGAATGCCAAGAAGCTTATGACAAAATCAGGAAATATCGCCAAGAACCTCCAGTTCCGATGCCACCAGTTGAAGGAAGACCTTTAATTACGTATTTGACCGTGTTAGAAAATTCAATGAGGTGTGTTGGGGCAACATGACGAGTCTGGTCGAAAAGAGCATGCCATATACTGCCTTAGCAAAAGGTACCGACTGTGAAACAAGATACTCACAGCCCGAGAAAGCTTGCCGTGCTTTGGCCTGGGCTGCTCGCCGACTAAGACAGTATATGTTGAATCATACCACCTTATTGACTTCTAAGATGGATTCTATCAAATACCTATTTGAGAAACCTGCTGTCTCCTGAAAGAGTTATCACTGACAATGGTACTAATTTGAACAACAAGATGATTACTGAACTCTGCACGCAGTTCAAAATAAAACACCATAACTCTTCTCCGTACCGGCCAAAGATGAACGGCGTCGTGGGGACTGCTAACAATATCAAGAAGGTCATGCAAGAAATGACAGTAACATACAAAGACTGGCATGAGATGTTACCCTTTACTCTTTACGGTTATCGCACTTCAGTGCGCACTACGACAGGGGCAACTCCGTTCTCTTTAGTCTATGGAATGGAAGCCATCTTACTAGTGGAAGTTCAGATTCCCTCTCTAAGAATCATGAAAGAGGCGGGCTTAGATGAAGATGAATGGATTCAGACTCGACTCGATCAGATAAATCTGATTGATGAGAAGAGACTTGCGGCTGTTTGTCATGGGCAGATATATCAGAAATGCATGACCCAGGCATTTAACAAAAGAGTTAAGAGACAGGTGTACCAACTTGGCGACTTGGTGATCAAGCGTATCATTCTACCACAAACTGACCCCAGAGGCAAATGGACTCCCACATACGAAGGGCCATTTGTAGTTAAGAAGGTATTCTCAGGTGGAGCCATGATACTCGCTACAATGGATGGTGAAGACTTCCCACATCCCGTGAACGCGGACATAGTTAAAAAATACTACGCATAAAAGAGACCCGCTAGATCAACGTATCTAGGCAAAAGTAAGGGCATCCCGGCGAACCAAAAGGGTTCGGGCAAAAATTAGGGATATATAAAAAAAAATGTACACCCGGCAAGTCGAAAACCTGAAAAGGCGGCTTGGGCAAAAAGGGGTATCCTGGTGGACTAAAAACCTGAAAAGGCGGTCCAGGCAAAAATTAGGGATTAAAGCGTATGACTATGTCCCGTTCTTAGTCAACTTCATCCAAGTTCAAGGGACTGAACAAGCCAATCACTTCCATCCGACAGCAGGGGATGAGATGCTTGAAGACATAATGACAGTAGTAGACTTAAAATCAATAGGACTTCTTCCACATAGCTTTCTCTTTGTTTTCGACAATTTCCTCTTACTAGGATTTCTGTCTCCTTGTACACAAATTGCCTGTTTATAGGCCTTCTTTCAAAATCAATACAACCCTCTTTCAAAAAAAAGATGCTTTTGTTTTTACTTTTCTGTTTTGGTTGCGTAAATGTCCATTGATTTAAATTTGAATTAATATGTGCGTTTGAATATGACTGATGTTTACCAAAAATACATGCATAGAATAGCAATAGCAATTACTACCCGACTTCAGGATCAAGGAAAAGGTCTAATCATGCTTCCAATGAATCCGCTACCAATTCTCTTCCCCAGCAAGCCTGTTTTTTTTCCTCAGAAAATGGCAGTATCCCCAGGCACAGCCAGTTACTCCCCAACAGAGGTCGGCGTCACCAGACAGATTGATCATCTCATCCATCCTCAGCCAAGATCTGTGGAATATTTCTACCATCAGACAGAATCAAGAACCCCCTGCCGAGAAAGGGTCATCGTTACAAATATCTCCAATCAGTAGATGGGGATTTATTTTCCCCAGTAGAGTCCCCAAGCAGAACTTCTCATACGCATAACTCATTCATTACATCATTTCACAGCATACGCATGCATACAACATTCGCATTTATTTTAGCATAACACGAAACATCTCATACATCATGACATAGCATGAAGCTAACTTTTCTTTGCAGGTTATTTATCCTCCTGATATAGTCAAAATAAAAGGTTCATTCAGACAGACACCTTTATCAATCACATTCAAGATTCAGATACATATTTCAAATACAGTTCATGGGAACATTCATTCTGACAACACTTCGATATCCTCCTAACGATGGCATCTTTAAGCCCATCCCAGACATTTATTGCAAGTACAACATATACAGGTTATCAGATACAGCCTAACGTACGGTTCATTCTGATTCAGCCCAACATATGACTTCTTCAGCAACTCCAATGCGGTCTAACGTACGACCCATTTGGACCTTCAAATCCTCAGATGCTGCCTAGCGTACGGTACATTCAGGGGTGTAGTCTAGCGTACGACTACTTTCTTTTTCAGATGCAGCCTAACGGACGGCTCATTCTACAACTCGGATACGATCTAACGTACGATCCATTCTGAACTTCAACAACCCCAACGCGGTCTAACGTACGACCCGTTTGGATCTTACAACCCTCAGATGCTACCTAACGTACGGTACATTTCTGAAGTGTAGGCTGGCGTACGACTACCGCTTTCATCATCAAATGCGGCCTAACAGACGACTCATTCTGCGACGGTCTAACGTACGACCCGTTCGGATATCCATCCCCTCAGATGCTACCTAACATACGGTACATTTCTGAAGTGTAGTCTAACGTACGACTACCCCTTTCATCATCAGATCCTACCTAACATACGGTACATTTCTGAAGTGTAGTCTAACGTACGACTACCCCTTTCGTCGTCAGATTCAGCCTAACGTACGGCTCATTCTGCAACTCAGATACGATCTAGCGTATGGTCCATTCTGATCCTTTATCCCCAACAGCGTATGACACACTCCGACTCCCCAGCGAAGTCGGCAGCCTAATGGATGACTCATTATACGGTCTAACGTACGACCCAGTGTGGCACCCATGTCTTCAAATTGGCCTAATTTACGGCGCGATCTGAAGCTTTCGTCATCAAACCTCCCGGATGGCATCTTTAAGCCCATCTCCATCAAGACCAACTGTCGATTCTCAAGTGCAAATTTTTGGGGCATTCTAGTGTTCAATAATCTTCCACCTCCAGACCACGAATGACATACACGCCATCCTAACTCTCTCGGTTCAAGAATATTGAACAGGGGCAGCTGTCATACCCCAAAAATTACCCATCATTTTTCCTAAAAAAAAAAAAAAAAAAAAAAAAAAAAAAAAAAAAAAAAAAGAAATTTTTTTTAATTAATTAATTAATTAATTAATTAATTAAATAATTAAAATAAATAAATAAATAAAATATAACAAATTATTTTGGACTTGGGTCTCCCTCATTCCAAGCCCATTACCCACGAAATTAGTCTATAAATACTGAAGTTTCAGTAGGGGGAGTTAGACTTGGAGTAAGACTTGGAGTTTACACTGGGAGATTCACTGGAGAAAGAAGGAAGAGAAGCAAAACACTCTGAGGTTTCCTTGGAACAAAACCTTGAGGAAAAAGAAAGAAAGAGAACAGAGAAGGACGGATAGAAACTTTGGCATAGGAACCCTGCCTACCCGGAGAATTCAGAGTAAAGAAACCCTGAAGGCAGCCCATCTGCACCGAAGCCATCGCCGTCCAATTCCCGCTGCCTAACTTATTCCGATACTACAAGTGGTCAATCCCTTCAACCTTGAATTGGCAAACAGGTTTTGCGTATCTCTATTGTTTATACTTTCAATTGGCCATATCTACATATATAATGCATCATGATTAAATGTTGATATATAATTTGCTTTCGTATGGGAATTTAAATATGCCTGAATACCCTGAATGTTTGACCATGTTATTCCTGTGATAAAATGCCATAAAATTCAAAGTTCCTAACATGGGGCTGTTTTCAAATTCAAAATCCGTGGCCTTCGCTAGGCGAGGCAGAGGCGAACGAGACAGTACCTGATTCTTCTAGTTTTTTTTTTTATGTTTTTATCATAGCCATGCATTATTTATCCTATCCTATTTATTGTTGTGATATTTCTCCGGTGTAATCTTCGATTGCACCCTGATTTGGTGTTCTGACATGTTTCTTTTTTTTGAGTTTCGTAAAGGTTCACATATCCCAGGAAAAGGTTATTGGCTAGGTATTCCACTTTATTTGTGGGATACCCTTGTGGAGTTTCACCCTAAATTAATTTTTTAATGTATTAATTTCTAATGTATTAATTTTTTAATATATTATTTTTAATAATTTTAATGTGGAGTTTCATCCTAATTATATAATTAATTGTAAAACTTTGCCTTTGAATAAGTGATCTTGGACCTCTCTTTGTTGCCTTACGATTACGATATTACGGTCATGTCCCGCGAACGTGGGGATACCCTTAGCAAAGACCCTTCGGTTAAATCATCATAAAATAAATTATAGTCCCTCGGATGTTGCCTTCGAATATACAACTTTGTCCCTCGATGACCCTCCGATGTTGCCTACGGTTAAATGATGATAGTCCCTTCGAATGCTAAGGTATCCTCATAACTGTTGCCTTCAATGACCAATCGATGACCCTACGATGACCCTTTTACATCCAAAGGATAAAACTACTTATTTCTCAATAATAAGGACAGTTTTACCCTCATAAGGATAGGAAATGCCCGTAAAGACCTTGGGTCGGTATAACTCTTAATTGTTGGCTCACAATCTAAAAACAATTTTCACACCTCACACCTTTCAAAATATCTTTAGAAAATCACCACTTGGTATATATTCATACTAGAATCATTACCGAGTTATATTTTTCTAAACAATTTTCAAAACTAAAACGGGATAACCACTTTGTATACATTCATACAAGAATCATTACAAAGTTAAATTCTCTTTTCAAAACAATTTTCCAAACAATTCACAAACACTTTTTTAGACAAAAATAATATAAGTGATCGAGCAATTAAGAGCCCATGGATAACCATGGATACAAAGGGTGCTAACACCTTCCCTTTGTATAATGTACCTCCCGAACCCAAAATCTAAATTAAGGTCTTTCCTGTTCTTTTCCACCTTTCCTTATTGGATAAAAGAAAAGTCGGTGGCGACTCTTGCTAACCGCGACATTGTGATAAAAAACACAAAAAGTCCAGTTCACCGTATGACAATCATTACCACCTGATTGCCAAAGATATGGCCCGCACTGGTGAATGTTTCTTCCACAGAAGGAATCTGCTCTTTGTCATGTTGGTCACTGACTTCATTCGATGACGGTTCATACCCTAAACCAAACTTGTCCCGCTTCTCTCGCACTTCCACCACCTTGCCCCAGTCTTGAGCATTTTCACTCTCCATAACAACTTTAGCTCCTTGCCACGAGGCCATGGATGGTCCTAATTTTGATGTTTCCGACGTCTGTTGAACAACCATTACATTTACCACCTCCAAGGATTGGAATGGTGTCTCGGTGATCTCGCCATCCACCTCGATATATCGGAAAGACGTTAAGTGGCTAACCAGGACATCCTCCTCTCCACCAATCACAATCATCTTGTCATTCGTGATGAATTTTAACTTTTGATTTAGAGTGGAAGTGATGGCGCCTGCAGAGTGAATCCATGGTCTCCCAAGTAGGCAGCTATATCTGGGATGTATGTCCATTACCTGAAATGTGATAGTGCAGATAGTCGGGCCTATTTTGATCGGTAGGTCAACCTCCCATATCACTGCTCGCCTTGAGCCATCAAACTCCTTTACGATCAGAGTGTTGGGCTTCATATTCATCTCTTCCATTGGTAGCTTTACCAAAGTGGTTTTTGGCATGACGTTCAGCGACGAACCTGTGTCTACTAATACCCTTGACAGTATAGTGTTTATGCATTTCAAGGAGATGTGTAGAGCTTTTTTATGGTTCTTTCCCTCGACCGGCAGCTCGTCATCGTTAAAACCCAAAAAAATTCCAGTGGTTACACAAGCTATCACATCGTCAAATTGTTCCACCGTTATGTCTTTTTTGATATGCGCAGCGCTCAACACTTTCATCAACGAGTTTCTGTGTGCTTATGAGTTGAGTAACAAAGATAACATGGAGATTTTTGAAGGGGTTTGATTCAATTGATCCACCATTTTGTAGTCACTCTTCTTGATTATCCTCAGAAGTTCCTCGGCCTCTTCACGAGTGACTGCAGCTTTAGGAGACAAATGCATTTCTTGATTAGGGACGGGGATTTGGATAGGAGTAGCAATTTCCTTCCCTTTAGCTTTTGCAGAAACATCAACAGCCCTTGGTGCGAACACCCGGCCATGGCGCGTCATTCCATCTGGCCCCACAATTGAAGTGACATTTGGTTCATTGATTACCAAAGGCCGGTCTTCCTGCCCTTGCTTAAAAGCTTTGGGTTGATATATCCAAGGTACCGCCTTCTCGTCCTCGTGTGCAAATGGTGCTGGAAATTCTATCACCAATGGGTTTATAGGGATTTTCACATTAACCGCATCATACGGGATGTCAACCACCACTACTTCCTCTTCGCTCTTGCTTTTGACACGATGATTGATTTGTAACTCGCCTTGATCTAACATTCGTTGTATAAAATTCCTCAACCTTTTATCGTTTTCTTCATCAACTAGCTCCACCGGGATTAGACCACTCTTTAGCAGCTGTGTACCTATCATGGCGATAGGAGTTTGAATTTCTTCAACTTTAAGAATCAATTCACCTTGATCACTCTCCTCAATGGCACTGACGGAAGCACCTCCATGTGTTGGCATGGGATTGGTGTTCACGTTCGGGCGTCTCGGACTGAAGGTGATAGCCTTTGTTTCAATCAAGTCTCGTACCCAATTTTGAAATGCAAAACAATTCTCCAAGGTATGGCCTGGCGCTCCCATGTGAAACTCACAGTGGGCGTTAGCATCATATCCGGGTGGATATGGAAAAATAGTCGGTTTTAGTTCCCTTAATGTCAAAAGTCCCTCCTTTTGCAAGTATGGGAATATTTGGCTATAAGGCACTAGTAAAGGGTCAAGTTGCCTTCTCGGGGGTCTTGGCTTGAATTGCCTTGGTGGAGCAGTATTCTGTTGTTGACGATGTTGTTGGTGTTGCTGTTGATACACTTGTTGTTGTTGTATTGGTTGCTGATGGGGTATAGGTACTACCGCGGCGACTTGGCCATATGAAGCATGTTGCTTCCCCTTGTATCCTCTAGATATAGCGCTCGTATCACCTTCTCTTTTCTTCTGGAAACCTCCAGAGTACTTTTTCGATGTGTTAGGGGCTGCCATTGCTCCTTGAACCTTTCCATCCCTTAACCCTTTTTCTATGCGATCTCCGATTGTGACTAGATGCACAAAGTCGGACGCTGCACTACTCACCAACCTATCAAAGAAAGGGTCCTTCATTGTGTCCACAAATATTCCAATCATTTCTTTTTCCGACAATGGTGGCTCTACCTGAGCAGCCAACTCTCTCCATCGTTGGGCGTATTCTTTAAATGACTCCTTTTCATTCATGGCCATCCCTTGTAACTGCATCCGGTCAGGCGCCATATCTAAATTGTATTTGTATTGACGGAGAAATGTGTCAGCCAAATCTTCCCAGCTTTGAATCCGCCCTTGCTCTAAGCTCATGTACCACCTTAGAGACGCTCCACTTAAACTGTCTTGGAAACAGTGTATAAGCCGCTTTTCGTTTTCAGTATTGGCAGTCATTTTCCTGAAGTACATTACTAGGTGACTCCTAGGAAAAGTCTAGCCTTTGTATTTCTCGAAATCAGGAGTTTTAAATTTAGCCGGGATGACCAAATTTGACACCAAACGCATGTGCATGGCAGCGGCGCCGAAGATATTATTCCCCTTTATAACTTTGATCTTCTTTTCCAAGGCGCGAAGCCTATCCGTAGCAGGATCTGGAAGTATCTTAGGCTTTGGTTGATCATGCACATAGAAAACGTCGTATGGGTCATCTCCCATTTCAGATCCATAATGAGCAGACGCATCAGAGGGCTCTGCACGATCTCCATACCCTTTGTTCCCTACCGGTATATAAACCAGACTCTTCTTAGCGTGAATGAAGCTTTTGTCTTGTTGGACCAATCCTGATGTGCTATCATTCTTCCTTGCCCCAATTTCTGCATCCACGACCCTCTCTCTTTGGGAGATTTTTAGCATTGCCTCTAGCAGTTGATCCATCTTTCCTTGGATCGCGGTGATGTATGTCCTCATGGTAGCCTGATTAACTTCAACTTGCTCCAACATCATCTTGTAGTTGCTTCGTGTCTCGTATCGGTGTTGATTAGTCAGCGTTACTGGATAGAGGGTAAAAAGGTTGGGTAAGTTTTTTTTGGAGTTTTCTTTTATGAAGCATGATGCATAGTGAGAATGTGAATGTTATATGTATTTTATTTTCAGAGAACCGTTCGAGTTTCATTAGTTGTTAGCAATTCAGAGAAGCAAGAAATACTAAAATAGCAATAACTAAGTAATTTAAACATCATTCACTCAAGTACATAACATAGGGATCCAAAAGGCTCTAGTTCAAAATACATTGTCAAAGTAACAAAATATAAAACATAGGAAAATTAAACTGCATGTTTTCTGGCTTGTAGTTCTTCTAGTTCTTCCTTGAATCTCTTCAACAACCCTCTACAAAGCAAAATGAAACTGATTATGGCTGGAGGAGTGCTATCTTCCTTCAATTCTTCAACCGCGTCTCTTAACTTCCATGGTAGTTCTTTAGCCGCCCAATTATAGAATCCCACCAGCCCATCGAGCTTTGCACGGAACTTATCCATATCTCCTTGCAAGAAGTCTATGGTCTTCTTAAAGGATTCATAATCTTCAATCACATACTGCCGTTCCTTCAACCATTTGGAGTTGTCTTGGTGTAATGACTCTAGCTGACTCTTCCAATAGCTGGCAGACTCTTTTGCATCTCTTACTTCTCGACACTTCTCCTTCCATATTATGGGTGAAACTCTCGAGGCTTCGATGGCTATATTTTTGAGTCGGCAATCTTGATCCGTTTCAGCCTTTGCATGACGAATAGAAATGGTGAGTTCTTTTATCTGAGCCCCAAGTGTATCTCTTATCGTCTTGTTTTCCTTCATGGCCAAATGCCACAAATGCTCATTGTCTTGACATTATTTATGGGCTTATCGCAATTGACCCTTAAGAGTATTTAGACAAAGGTCAGCTTGTTCTAGTCCCACTTTGATCTTTTTCCTCTTATGCCCCTCTTTGTTAAACTTTTCGACATGTGCTTGAAGTTGTACATCCTTTCTCTCAAGTTCCCACTTCATGGTGTTTTTCTCATTTATGACTTGTTGGAGTTTTAACTTCAACTCTTCATTTTCTCTTTCTAATTTTGCCATGGTGGTCTTGAGTTCATCAACCTCTTCAACAGGGATATGGGTGAGCTTAGTTTCAGGAAGAGGTACAGGTATCCGAGTGACGAATCGAATTTTGATCATCTCCACCCTTTCTTTTACCCAATGAAAATATGGTTCTTTTGTAATCCTATTAGCTCTTCCCAAATCAGCTATCCCTTTTCGACTGACATTCTTCCAAGCCTCTCCGATTCGTTGGAACAAGGTGGATTCTTAACCCCAAAGTCAAGCAACATGAAAGCTTCCAAAGACCTTGCATCTAGAGGGACTTCCATTGGGTACCCAAGTTGTCTTAGTGATAGAACCGGTTAGAATTTACACATCCTTGAGTTCCAATAAGTGGTAGATTAGGGAAATCTCCACAGTTGAATATGATGTCCATGTTGCTATATTCTTTGGAATACCAAGAAATATCTTCGGATCGGAGCGACCCCGACCTTTGAGGCCAACTAGCATCTGTCTGTTCTACCCAAACACCTGTCTTCAAAAGATGTTCTAGAAACCACTAATATAATAAAGGAGCACAACAAGCAATCATTCCTTTCTTCTTGGTGTACCTATGGCTCATGTAATAGTAAACATCAGCTAACAAGGTGTTTACCGGGTTTCCGGTGAGGAAGACGCAAATAGAAGCCATGTCTATGAAACCATTCATATTTAGGAACAGGATGATGCCATAGATGGCCAACACAATAGCAGAGTAACAAGCGTCCCAACTTTCTGCTTTTAGTAGGGTATAAGCTCTTTCCAAGAGAAAGCTTGGAGAAAACCCTTTGGTATTCCCTTTGACCTCTAGGTTAGCCTCTATTTCCCTTTCGTCCATGTGAAGCGCTCTAGCAATGATCTCAAGTGGCAAAGATTCATCCACCCCTTCAAACAGTGGCTTGTTCTTCATAGGAATGCTAACAAGACGCTCGAATTATTCCAACATTGGTGCTAGCTGGAAATCTTGGAATGTGAAACACCTTAAAGGTAGGTCATAGAATTGGGCCAGAGTGACTAAAGTTGTATTGTCCAGTCGTTGGTTGAGGATGCTGAGCAGATTGCCATAGTTCTTCCCAAAATTGATTATGTATACCGGGTGCATTTAGGAGACCAAGTCACGCAAGCTTCTTAGATCGGGATCCTTAAACTTGAAAGAGTAAATGTTTCTTTTGCTTGATTCCATGCTTCTTGAATTCCTGCAACTTATAATACTCAAATTCCTTGAAAATAAAATAATATGAATGTCATGTTATGAATAATGTTATGCATGCCACAGGAAAGTCAACATACGGGCCGTGAGAGTGGGTATCCTTGATTACCAACAAAAACCCTTTTGGAAGATGCTAAAGTTAGTAGGTTCCCAAAGTCATCAATCACTATTTAGGAAGGTTATTGTCATGACGAAAGCTCATCCACCAATAACGTCCCTAAAAAGAGTCTCGTCTGGGTGAGGCCTTCGTATGGTCCCAAAGAGGAAGACTCCTAGTGGGTCCATACTACGCAACTCTCGAGTCCAAGGTTCTAATAAGGTTCTCAGAGTCATAGATCGAGGTTGGGAATATTACTGTAAGGTAGTAATACGCCCAAGGGATCTCATCTGATTGGGGCTTTCGTATTAACCCAACAAGTCTGAAACTTTTCAAGTAAATACTACATAATCGCCGGATATAATGGGTTAAAAGGTCCCTAGAGTCATTGATCCAACTTGAGAATACTATCATCGTGACGAAAACTCGTCGGGCAACAATATCTCCAGAAAATCTCCTCTAGGCGGGGTCTTCGTTTCTTCCCAACTAGGAAGACTCCTTTTGGGCGTCCCCTATGCAACCGCCAACTTAAACTTATGGTTTTTCTCAGACTCGGGTAGAGAGCCTATCTCACAAAGCACCACCAACAGAGAGCCTCAAATAAGACATAGCCAATAAATCACAAAATAATAATTATGACAGAATAATAATAACAGAATAAAAATAACAAACAAACAAATAAACAAGATTAATACACAATACAGAAACTGAACTAAATTAGGCTTCACTCTCTTTTGCTTGGATCTATTCCCCAGCAGAGTCGCCATCTGTCACATCTCGAAAAATACGATTCCTCGCGGTGGTCGCGGAAAAAATTAGTTCTAACAGAGTCGCCACCGAACTTTATTTATCCCAATGAAGGAATAGGAAAATATCGATAAAACCTTAAAAAAATAGAATTATGGTCGTCGCAACCATATTCGGGTTCGGGAGTTGATTACGCAAGGGGAAGGTATTAGCACCCCTCACGTCTGTTGTACTCAACGGGAACCTTTTAGTTTAATTTGTGATTTGAGTGTTAATTAGTGTTGTTTGTTTTCTTCGAGTGATAAAAATATTGAAAATAAATGGATGGAAACCTCGGAAGGGGGAATAGGGAGGTTTTTTATTAGTGTGCTCGCCAAGATCTCGCAATCTCGTGCCTACGTATCCTTATGGTGCAATAAGGAAATCAGAGCATTCATAGTTCGGGGAACTACGATTGGTTGGTGTCTTTTAGTGAACATATGTTTAGATCGTGTTCTAAAGGCTAAACGTCGGCTTGTCTACTCTCTATAAGACCCCAATTTCGACCCTAAGATCCCTCATGGCATCATAACATTGCACTTGCATTGCCTCAAGGATCATAAGCATCCTGGTTCCCTTTGCCTTTGGGTTGGAACCTCTTGTGAATGGTTTGAGATCACCAAGCATGCTTGAATTGTATATTATTATTTTTCTCATTTTTATTTACTAACCAAAAGCACAAAAATATGTCACTAATGTCTTTTGTTTGTAGCTTGAGTAGTCACAAGGTCTAAAGCTCATAGGAGATCCTTTGTGCAATGATATGGCCAAGAGGAGATGAAAGCAAACATGGAAATGGTTCCCAAAGTTCTCATCCATCAAATATGCCTCCCAAGTATCTCAATTCATCATTTTGATCAAAGCAAGTCAAGGGGTTTGAGGTTTGTTTCCCAAGGAAACCCTAATTCATATGTTCATCAATTGTGCCTTGCTCATGAAGCAACCTCAACCCATGGTCAAATACAATCAAGGGAAGTTCTTTAATTCATCATTTCATGCATATTTGAACTTATTTGAGTGTTCTCAATCATCAATTCATCAAGATATGGGTTTTGGACTTGAGAAGTTGATCAGTCAATTCATCTGACTATTTTGAAATGCACTGAGACCTAACTTTTTATGTGTTAGTCAAATGGAGATTACCCCAAGAGAAAACATGTTCTTAAGGACAATATGAACAACTTTCATGTTCATCAAAAATTGATTTGAAGCTTGGAAGGTTATCATCCATTCCAAGACATTATAGGTCATTTTGACTGAAACTCTAATTTTGGGTCAACTTCCCAAGAACATAACTCATTCATTTTTCGTGGTTTTCAGGTGAGACTTAATGCATTGGAAATCTTAATGTGTATAATTCAAATTTTATTTTTAGAAAAATTACAAAATCTCAAAATAAATACATGTGATAATGCAAAACATTATAGGTCACTTTGGACCAAATGCATTGAAATGTGAAAATGTCCAACTTCAAGTGCCCATAACTTCTTCATCAAAAATTCAAATGATGCAAAATTTCATTCTAATTTGATTTTCTTGAAAATATCTACAACTTTCATGTTGAATATTTTATCATTTGAAGCTTTCATCATTGAAAACGAAGGGCTTGAACATTGGCCAAATTTGGAAATTTCACATATGCATGTTTTACAACCTACACTTCAAGCTCAACTTTCATTAATTTCCAAGGCCCAAATGAAGTTTTGATCAACATGACATTTGTTCCTTATGCAATAAGTTTTCCAACCATTACTCATAAGGTTGCATTTTGATTTTGCACATGGCATTTTCGAAGGCTTCAATGAAATAGTGCATTTTATGAAAATCATTCCAATTGCCATGCATGATCCATTAGCATCCAATCTGCACGTCCAATTCATATTTGGTGATGTATATTTTGCAATTCCAATCAGAATTGGGCCCTCCATACGCCTGTACAGGCCCATGCATGGAGGCCCTCTTCTCCCATGCACACGAGTTTGATGATGCTTGCAGCTCCCTCCATCTATAAATACAAGTGCTTTGCTCTTCAATTCTTCAACTTGAAGGTGCCTGAACCTCTGCTGAATTGAATCCACACCCTCACACCAAAGGAACTCTCTCTTTTCTCTAAAAATTTCAGATCTAGAATTCAGTTTCCTCGACTGTTTTCTTAGATCTAAAAGTTCCTAGACCTCTTCACCTTGATCCATAGAGCCTTCTGTTTGCAAAAGAACTCAAGGATCTTGACTCAATTCCTCACAATTCAAAGGTTTTCCTCAACTGCATTTTGCTTCGAATCAGCTCATATATTGTTCCATTTGCCTTGTTATTGTGTGATCTGAAGTCCTCTACATAGAGGCAACATCATTGTGCTTTCAATTTTTAAAAATCATTGAGTTCACTTGAACACCACAAAACTTCCATCTCTGATTTCTCTCAATCTAGAGATCTAGAGTGGAATTAAGTGGCATAGGAGTGATGTACATCACTCCACCTTTCGAACGGTACCTAGATCGTGCATTTTGGTTGTTGTTTTAATTTCTGCAAATTCTGGTTTGGCCGGAGGTTGGCCGGAGAAGACGGTGGCGCTAGCCACCGTCTGGTCTCCAGATTGAATCGTGACCGTGGATTTCCTTTTCCATATTTAATCATGGTTGTCCAATCTTATGACTTATTTTAATACGCCATGTGATTCAGTTGACTGAGGAACACGTTGGGCGCGCGCTTATGGGCTCTTGGATTTGCCAGCTCAATTAATGAGCTCAGATCCAATGGCTCACGCTTTTTCATCTTTTTTAATTCTGATTTTAATTTCCATTTTATTTTTTAATTCCATTTTATTTTCTAAAATCCATATCTCTCTCATTATTGGTCCAAAAATTATGGGACCAATTGCATTATTTCTCTTTTAATTTCTAGTTTCTAAAAACGATTTTTATTTTTTTTATTTTGTCATTTTCTATATTTTAATAATTTTCTCTTTTCTAGTTATTTTTAATTCATTTTAAATAGTTTTTGAGATCCAAAAAATACAAAAATATTTTCTCAACATCTTTGAATGATGATAGATCTATGAAAAATATTTTCATCAATTTATTAATTGATTTGAGTTTTATTTGAGATTTTAGTTCAATTAGGTTATTTTTATGCATTTTTAATTGATTTAAAATAGTTTCTGACTTTTAAAAATGCTGAAATTTTTTGTCAAACGTTGTTTGTCCTTGTTGAACTTGGGATAATTCACTTGGACTTTTCAAAGTTGATTTGAAGTGAATTTGAAGTTTGACCTTTCTTTATTATTTTAATTCAAGTTTTATTTTAAATATTAAAAATGCCAAAAATATTTGACTTGTTTCTTGACTTCTAATCTTCATTTTGCTTTTGTTTTTTATTGTTTGACCTTGATCTCCTCTATCTTTGGTCAATGCTTGTTGATTAATGCATACCATTTCATTTAATGCACTTTAATTCTTTATCTTCTTCTTCTCCTTCTTCTTTTTCTTTTTTTGATCAATGAGTTAAAGATTGGTGGTTAGCATTGATTAGGGAGGTTTAATCTTCCTTGATTTAAATCTAATTCATCTTGATCATGGATCAAGTGAATGGCTTTGCATTAAGGATAGATTGCTTCCTAAATCATGCAAAGGACCTAAATCAATACAAGATTATTTCTCATCTTTTTTTTTGGCATGGCAAGTTGTTGGAGTTTGATTCACCAATCAAGACCTCTAACTTGTGTTGTTGCCTACATTATTATTGACCGGCCTCAGATAGTTGTGACTTCTACATAAGTCCAATTACGATTGCTTAACATAGCACTAAATTTTCCTTATGGCACACTAACTACTAACACTAACAATTAACCATTAACATTTACTTCTTGCACTTTACTTTTATGCAATTTACTATTCTTGTACATATTATTCATTTGCTTTTCCCTTTGCTCACTTGAGCACATGTTTATGTTAATGCAATTTGCCTTTTGCTCACTTGAGCACATAATTGTGTATATATTATTGTGCTTGTGTTTTGCTTTATTTATTGTGGACCAAAATGCAAAGAAATGGACAAGTGGACTTAGTTTCTAGGATATTCCCTATGCAAATTGGAGTAAAAGGACCTTAATGTTGAAGATGGATTAGAAGGACCAAACCTCTAAACTCACTCTTGTCCATTCTTGATTTGCTTCATAAGACTCTTTGATGTGTGTGTGCTTTTGTGCTAGGGGATCTTATGAGAATTCAAATTGAAGAACCATTGCCATGTCCATCCAAAGTGAAAGATACAAGAAGCATTGGGGATCTTCTAAGGAGCTTGTTTGATTATGTTGATTGCTTGAGCTTATTACTTATTTTGCTTGCATATTCCAAAGGATGGGAGCTACTTGGATCATCAATATGATCTCAAGAGAGGAACTCCATTTGTGGTCTTATTTCTTATCCCTTATCTCTTGTATAATTAGGACTTTAGCCATTCTTCTTCTTCCCTCCACTCTAACCCAAGCCAAAACTTTTGTGCAAACATTTAACATTTCTCATCAAGTATTAGAAACCTAAGCCTTATGCTTTTGATTTTCAAACCTTCTTTTCATAACACTTATTTTGAATTGAACCTTTAAATCAACTTTGACCATATTTTGTATATACTTTTCATTGGTAAATATAACCCATTCAAATGCTTTTTGTGGTTTCAATGGCCATTTTCTTAATCAAAATTTTTATAACCTTTAGCTATTAGGTTTGAGTTATCCTTGAGGTAGATATAATACTCACCTACATCTTTAGTGATGGACAATGAGTCTTCCATGCTTATTATAGGGTTAACCCCTCACTAGCATGTTGAAGATATCCTCACATGGTGGATTTGTGGTTTTAAGTTGAGTTTTCTCCCTTGGATAACAAAAGACCTTAAGGCTTTTGGACCAATCAATTCACCAACTCATTTTTATATTTTTACCCCGAACTACGAGGTTTTGATCCTAATCTTTTAAGATGGTACGTAGGCAATGGGTTTATCCATCCAAACGCAAAAATGTAAATAACTTGTATATTCTCTTCTCATCTCTTCAATCATGTTTGCACAAACAAATTTTCACAAAATACCAACCTTACAACAAATGTGAAAAGGGCTCCCTAGGAGTACCTAGGATGTTTTGGGTGCTTAAAACCTTCCCATTGCATAACCAACCCCCTTACCCCGATCTCTGACATTTTTACTAGTTTTTGATTCGATAAAACTTTTAGGTTTTTGTTCGCTGTCTAACCATTCCTTTGGATAAATAGAAGTGCGGTGGAGACTCGACTTGTATGGCTTACCTTAGATTTAGTCAATATCTCTAATGGTAACGAATACCCTGCTACACTCTCGACGGAGGCTTAAGCACTAGTTTTTTATGCGCGTTAGAAGGGATTTAAACAATGTTATTTCTGAAAAGAGTCTTAATCACACGAGGGTGACAAGTTGTATTAATATGTTGGATGTTTTGTTTGATTGGTTTCGATCGCACGAGGGCGAGGAGAATGTATTTGTTGTGTTGAGATATTTTTATTGGATGACGATTACTCGAATAGTCGAGTAAGACAACTCGTATCCTAATAGCCGAGGAGAGGAATCGAAGGCTCTAGACCATCTCCTTTTCATCCATAATTATGAAAGGATTTAATAATACTTAAGGTGTTTTTGAATGGATGACAATACTCGAATAGTTGAGTAAGACAACTCGTATCCTAATAGTCGGGAAAGGGAATAGAAGACTCGAGACCACTTTCTGTTTCATCTAAGTAGTTATGAAAATAGGTTTATGTATGGTTGACGCATTTTAGATAAACGATAAGTGCTCGAATGGCCGAGTAAGGCAACTCATATCCAAAAATTTGAGGAGAGGAATTGAATACTCAAGACCATCTCCCTTTTCGTGTAATTTATTATGAAAATGATTTGATTAATTTATTAATTTGTGGAAAAAACGACAATTATTCGACTAACCGAGTAAGAGAACTCGTATTCAAACAATTGAGGAGAGAAGTTGCAGGCTCAAAGTCATCTCCCTTTTCATTTAACTTATTATAAGAATGTTTTGATTTAATAGGATTTAGGCGTTTGTAAAGAAATGACGAGTGTCTAACTGACCGAGTAAGAAAACTTGTATTCAAACAATCGAGGGTAGGAGTTAAAGGCTTAAAACCATCTCCCTTTCCATTTTGCTATCAGAAAAATAATCCGTTTTGATTGTGTTTAGGTGGATAAAAATGACAATTATTTGACTAATCGAGTAAGAGAACTCGTATTCAAATAATCAAGGAGAGGAGTTGAAAACTCAAAACCATCCCTCTTTTCATTCCCAAATGAAATGGTATTTAATTGTGATTAAGTATTTTAATTGAGTTTGAATGAAAATACTCGATGTGGGATCGAGGTTTTAAATTTGCATTTGTGGATAAATTTTATTATTTTAGTGTTTCAATCATCTACTCGATTAATTAAAATCGAATAGGTCTCATTGTAAGAAAGCCCAAGAGTAAGCTATGTGAGGTTGATGGCGATGCTCAAAAGCGATCGACTTACATGGGTATTTGAAAATGGGCTCAATATTGAATCGAAAATTATTTGATTTCTTTAAATGGTTTAGTAAATATTTGATGTAGTCAACAAGGGGACATCATCATGAAAATAAAACGCGATGCACAATTTTTGGATGAAACAGAAATTTGTATAAACAAATTAATCGAGCAAGTGTAAGCTAATAACTCAAGCAAGCCCCATAATAAAAACTAATAATTAACTAAGTTAAATGGTAAAAATAAAAAAATATATTAAGTAAGATATTAATTAATTAAAAAAAATATTAATTGGTTAAGTAATAAAGTTTTCAATTTAAGTAAAACAAATTTGTATACACCCAAAAAAACAAAGAAATATGGATAATCAACAACAACAAAAATGTGGGCCTTCTATCCCAAAAAGGCCCAAAAAGGGTGCTCACAGCTAGCACAAAAGGGGTGCAGAAGTTAAATTGTACTCGGGCCCAAACCGGAGGCCCACCCCCAAGAGACAGTCCAAAGCTTTCCTGGTCAACCCTATTGACTCAGGACGACAAAAACTGACCGTCAGATCCAAAGATCTGACCTAGTCAACAGATCAAACAGGTGGTCAACGAGGGAACACCTTCATACGGTGGGGAGTCCGCATGGAATCCCCTGGTTGACCCAACAGTCAACCGCGCGTGGCGCACTCAGGGAAGGCCACTTGGCCTCCATACACGTTAAGGTCACCAATGCATAAAACAACTTTTGAGAGAGAGAAGTTTCATTTGATACACTCGAATCTCTCTCCTCATTTCAAAACTCTCTCTCACGCTCTGCAAATTTTCGTCAGTGAAGACGAGAGCCCACCGGAGAAGACAGTGGTGGCTGGCCGCCGGCGGCGGCGCCACCTTCTTCTCCGGCCAACACCACCCTAAAACAACGTAATACCAACACCAACCCTTCCTTGTTTTGGCCGGAAAATCTAAATCTGGCCTTAAGTTTCCCTAAATCTCTCTCAAACAACCGGATTGGCACTCAAAGCAAAACAAAAACCTCAACCCTCAACCGAAGCGACAACAAAAAACAAATCAACAAATCAAAACAAATCAACAACAAAAAACAGTTCAAATAGTAAATCCTAATTTCGAAATTAAAACCTCCACAGTTGCGATTTAAAGAAAATATCAAGGGGTTTTTACTCAGTTTGGAAAGGTGAATGAGATGGTATGTAGATTTCAAGCAAAGGATGGAGAAGAAGACCACTCAATCAAAGCTTGTCCGGCGTCGATGCTTTCTCAGACGCGGTTCAGATCAGTTTCCTCCTTTTCTTTAAATCTCTCCTTCTTCACCTTCTTCGTGTTCGGCGTTTTAGCTTGATTACTTCAAAGTTTCAATGCGAAACTTTGAATAACTTAGGGCTTTCAAGCTTTGTGTGAGGTGTTTGGGATTGAATTCGACAGCGTTTTTGTAGGGTCTCAAATCCTCTCTGATTCGTTATTTCCGCCTCCTTTTTATAGGAGAATTTCTTTTTAGGATAAGAATTGGTGAGCTGTATTTTTGCTGATAGTACTAAACCCGTTAGGGATTTCTGCGCGTCCCTAATTCTGTGGAAGTTGTTTTGAGTGGCGTTGCCACTACTTCTTCCTGGCGAGAAATCTGGTAGAATAGTATCTTGTTTACTTTGTGGTCCCCAAATACATTTTGGATTAAATTAGGATTATCTTGTTTTTGGATTAGGATTTTATTTAAAAGAAATGATGTAACTATCTAATGCTTATCTTAATTTTGACCTTATTTTGGAACATTGCAGTTAATCATCACATGGAGGCACACCCAAACGGAAGTGAAATATAGCAGAGGAACACCAAAGATGGACGTTTCCATATCATAGCTCACTCTCTCCACTCGAACCCTGTTAGCACGGTGTTGATTATGATGTAGCAAGATTAAAACATTAGCTTGGCTTATGAGAAAAACATATGTTCGTAATCTTAATCATTGCTTGTAATTTTGATGGCAACATGTGCCTTTTGACATTTTTGGCTTTAACTTCTCCCTCCTGAATGTTAGTTTTGGGCCTTCCTTAAAGTGAATTTGGAAGTTGGGTAACGGACTTAGGCCAGATCTTATTTTCTGTGAATTGTAAACTTACTCTCCTAATAATGACCAAGTGGGTGAGTTATATTTAGAAACAAATCATGGCCCATGCATGAAATAACTTTACGTTTCTTAAGAACTTCTAAAGTCAAATCGGGAATGACAACAATAAAGAATGAGGATTTTTAAAGATATTTTGACAAGCAATGCAATAACTTCTCCAAATTAAACTTTAAAACTGAAACTGATTGGGGAAAAAGACTATGGCACAAACATGTAAAGGATTTTTCGGGTCCAAATGGTAACAAGCCCTTGAATCGAATTGCACCATGTTTGGAGGAGATGAACGGACAAATATATCACTGAATCAACACTAGCAAACAAGTAACAAGAATCACAGACTGGTCTTGAATAGGTAGGTATTCCAGAATGAAGTGAGGTATGAAGTCTAATGGATATCATGGTTGTCGCACCTCGAAAAAATGAGAACACGACTTAGCGAAGCGCAATCGCACACTCGCATGATGGACTGAACAGAGTCGCCACCGAACTTTATTTATTCCTAAAAAGGAAAGGAGAAATATCGATAAAACCCAAGAAAGAACGACAATGATTATGGTCGTCGCAACCAAATCAGGGTCCGGGAGTCGATTACGCAAGGGGAAGGTATTAGCACCCCTCACTTCCGTTGTACTCAACAGGAACCGTTAGGTTAGTTGTGCGCGTTAGTGTTAGCTTTAATAATAGGATTCTAAAGTTATTATGAGGGAAAGAATAATAGGACCAAAAGAAAATGGAAGATGTTTTTGGATTTTGAAACGAATGGGACTAAACCTAAGTTTTTTATTAATGGGACTGACAAGATTTCACAATCCTGCTCCTACGTATCTCAATAGAGAACTCAAGGCTTACGTAGTTCTGGGTAGAAAAATATATGTTTGTTGGTCGATTTTAGCGAAAGCTATATTGTATTAATCGACGAAAACATTGTTTTACCCAAAACAGATGAGGAGCGGACGTATACCACACATCGAATGGATTTACAAATCAACATTCGGAAAAATGTCACTTATCTCAACTCAACAATTATGGCCGAAGCATTGCTTTGCATCATCTTAAGACAAGATGTCTTTCGTTTATGAAAAGGATTTTCTGATCAATCGCACGGCGGCGAAAAAGAGTTTGATTGGTTGGATGTATTTTTGAGCTTGAAAGACGAGTATTTATGACTTGCAAGCTCTTACAACTTGGGTCTAATACTCGGGACTACGTCTGGACCTTTCACCCAGGTAATCTATTTCTTTCAATTTTATTGGAAAAAAAAGTTTGAATATTTACAAGTGTTTTAGAGGAGAAGTCGAATACATATGACTTACAAGCTCTTACAACTTGGGTCTAATATTCGGGATTACGACTGGATATTTCATCCAGGGTAATCTTTTTCTTCAGATTTTATTGAGAAAAAGATTCGAATATTAGAGCGTTTTAAAGAGAAGACGAATACATAGGGCTTACAAGCTCTTACAACTTGAGCCTAATATTCGAGATTACGACTGGATATTCCATACGGGGTAATCTTTTTCTTCACATTTTAATGAGAGAAAAAAAATTGAATATTGGAGTGTGAAGGTTTGAGGTTCAAATGATCGAAGTACAAAGATTGGAATACAAAAGGAGTTGAATGGACCCTCCCACAAAAAAACTTATATACAAAGACCCAAAAATAAGTCAATTAAAAAAAGTAAATAAATATATGAATAAATAAATAATTTTCTTTTTTGACGCATTTAAAAAATAAAAATAAAATAAAAACGAAAATAGAATAAAGCAACAATGTTTTTTTTTAATTAAATAGGAGATACAAAAAAGATTAATCTAAACCAAATAATTACGAAAGAAAAATAAAATAAAGAATCAATATTCTAAGAAAATAAAATGAAACCAAAAAATGTCAAGCCAAAGGATTGGACCAACGCCCTTATGGCAAACATAAGATGTTTTAACCACCCAACCTTCAGTGACCAGTCATTAAATTAATACAACAAAAAATTTATATAAATAAATATCACGCTAAAATCAATTAAATTAAAAAAAATCAACACAAACTTGCAATAGCAGTATGTCTTTCAAGTTTATCTTCTTCCTCATATATCTTATGCAATAACTTTTCGGTATATATACTACCTTTCTAAATCAAATTTTATATATATATATATATATATATATATATATATATATATATATATATATATATATATATATATATATATATATATATATATATATATATATATATATATATATATATATATATATATATATATATATATATATATATATATATATATATATATAACTTAAATCAAAAATTTATATATGCATAACAAAACATAATATGAAAGTATATATTATAAAATTAACAAAAAAAGTAAATAAAAAAATAAAAATAGGAAACTAACAGTATATATATTTTAAAACTAACTCTATATACTAAGAATATATACTCATGTATATGTCAATGTAAATGCAGTGTATGTGTGAAAATTAAAACAAACTTCAATATAATTTCTCAATGCAATGCACACGTACAAACAACAACAACAACATAGTTCAGTAAATCTCTTCAACACCAAAACGCAAATAGCAAGAAAAAATAAGCTACACAACGATATTGGCAAAACTAAAACATAATCGAAACACGCATGCTAACAAACATGTGAAGCGGAAGCAATATTAACCAAACCGCATCAAAAACAACAAAAGGAGAAACAAAAGAAACAAACTCGAGTTGTTGTGTGTTATTGCTGAAATGCTGAGTAGCGTTATCGTGTGGGCAGTGTTGTTGTTTCTTTGCAATGCCACTACAAGAGGATTCACGTGTGCCGGAGAATGAAAATGGAAAGATGGTGGTCGGTAGCGGTATCGGAGCTTTGAGAGGGGGTGTACGTTGAGGTTGTGGTGATGCGAATTTCGCGGTTATATTGCTTTTATGTGCATGTGATTATATAGGGGTTGTATGTGATAAATGAGTGAAGAGGAAAATATGGAAGGTGGTTGAAAGAAGCTGCAGTACATGAAAAAGTGAAGAGGATGCAGGATTTGAATGTCTTTTGTGTGTTAAAAAAAAGAGTTCTTTATTACCATCAATTGGTGATTTTTGTAGTGTGGTTAACGTGTCGGTGATTGGTTCCAATTCAAGGAAATGCTTTTTTTTACTTTTTTTTCCTTTCAAGGATGTTATACTTCTTTTGTGTAAGAGGACCACTTATCCTCTTTTTTGAAAACACATAAACTCTCTTTTTACTATAAAAAATAAAATTGCAATTTCCATGAAACAAACTTACCAACCTAATTGACACATGCACGTGAATTATTAGCAACCACAAAATACATACCCTTTTGATTCCTTTATCTGTAAAATGAATTAAAACTAATAATTTAAATAAAAATTTAAATAACTAAAACAAAATCAAAACAAAAATATAAACAATTCTATTTGATTAGTTAAAACCTATTGACAAAAAAAAGGGAAAAAAAGACCAAAAATGAATAAAAGTTGGGCGCAAAAGTGCTCGAAAAATTAAAATGAATGCACCAAAATGATCTGTGCGAAATAAACTTATTGAAAAAATACAGCGTTTCTTTTAATTATGAAATAAATTTTGACCGGTTAAACATGCTTGAGCTGGTAAAAAAGTGGCCAAAAAATTAACTGAAAAATAAATCGAGCATACCAAATTAAACTACGCGAAACATAGATTAATAAAGCTGATATCTGGAAGCTTGATTTTAAAAAATTTCGTCCACTGATTTGACGCACATCTGCCGATTAATTCAACCGGTTTGCCTGTAGATCTGAAAAAATTATTTCGATTGATATTCTAGGACTATACGGTATGGAATGCATGGTATGTTATGTAGAGATGTGACAACTATAATGAATGTACGGAATCCGTGATTTAGGGTCAAAATCAGGGTGTGACAGTTGCCCATATTTAAGTATCTTCAAGAAGAGAATATGAAGTAAGGCACTCTTCATATGATCATAGTGGAAGATAGTTAAATACTAAGAATGCCCGAAATTTGATTATGAATCCCTATGACATGATATGATATGATATGCGCTGATGCAAAACTCTCTCCTTTTTTATTTTGATCTGTTAAGGATATGATCAGACATAAGATAAACCCTAGCAGGGTGCTTTATGATGGGTGTAGAATGAAACAAAGATCTGTGGGGAATGATGTAGGCATATGGTAAAGGTGACCCACATAAAATAAAAAGTGAGGGTAGAAATTCACTAGGGATAACAATCCTACTAGAGTAAAGACAACTGCGGAATATGCAAAGAGATTTTAACAACAGGTTCATGCGTGACCTGACGACACCAGAATATTCAAAGAAATTTCAACAACTGGTTCAAACATGACCGGGTAACACTTGAATATTGAAAGAGCGCTCAATTAACAGGTTCAAACATAACCTGAAAGCATTAGTGAACATACAAAGAAGGTTTGAACACCAGGTTCATACATGACTTGATGAGAACTTGAATATCAAGGCAAGTTTAGTCAACAGGTTCATACATAAACTGACAAAACTGGAAAAAAATCCGACAATTCCACCAATAGGTTCATGCATGATTTGACCATTTGGAATATTCAAAGAGTTTCAATAACAGGTTCAAACCTGACCTGACAATGTTGGGGGATATCAAAAGGTTTCATCAACAGGTTAAAACATGACTTGACAATACTGGAAAATATACAAAGAATGTTACATCAACAGGCTCATACATGACCTGACAGCATTGGAAAGTTCAAAGTGTTTCAACAACAGGTTCAGACATGACACGAAAATGCTAGAAAATCAAGGAAAGTTTAACTAATAGGTTCATAAATGACCTCAACATTAGGATATTTAAATAAAGTTTAACTCACAGGTCCATACATGACCTGATAACACTTAGGAAAAATCAAAGTGAGTTTTATCAATAGATTCATACATGACCCGATGACACTGGAAAATTCAAAGAAAGTATATCCATAGGTTCTTGCATGACTTGAAAATTCTGGAGGTTTCACAAAGATTTTATTAACATATTCAAACGTGACTTGACAACAATAGAAAACCCAAAGAAAAATTCAACAACAGGTTCATACATGACCTGACAATATTGGAAAACATGCAAAGCAAGTATCATCAATAGGTTCATACATGACTAGACACTTTAGAATGTATCTGACAGTTCTGGAGATTTCTCATAAGAAAAATATTCAATCAACGACTTTGGAGATTTCTAACATGAAATTTATCCAAAACAACAAAATAGAAGGGAGTCTTCTTACGAGAAGATTATCCATATAACACACTGGAGTTTTCTTACTAGAAATCATCCATACAAACTAGATTAGGAGCCTTCTTACGAGAAGATCATCGATGCAAAGAGGGTACGATGATTCTTTACAAAGAAATTAATCAAAACCAAACATCATTGGAGTTTTTCAACAAGAGTAACATCCAAGCTTCTGGGAATTCCTTAAAATTAAGAGTCACTTGTGACTTTCTAGGAACCATCAAGAAAAACAGGGTAATCGAATTCTCTGTATATGCCAACAATTGGACTTGGACCGTAAGCAATGGATTACAACCGGCTTCTAACGGTTTGTGATAAATTCAACTGAACTTTAAATGATGTTGGCAAAAACCAAACTTCAGGTACCAATTACGATTGGATTTTCAAATGGAGTGCCAGTTATAACTGGACTTTTTAGAGAAAACCAACAACAATTGTTTTTTTAAGACCAAAGTGCCAATTACTATTGGACTCTAGATAAACTCCAATGACCATGGGATTTTGAAAAGATACTAGTAACCACTATATTTTTGATGATAATGCCAGTAACAACTAAATTTTGGAAATGCCAATGACAATTGAACTCTTGAAATGATACTAGTGACAACTAGGTTTTAAGGGTACCAAATAACAATTGGATTTCTGATAAGATATCAGTGACAATTGAACTTGACATACCAATGACAATCGGATTTGAGATAACACCAGTGACAACTGGACCTTACGGGATGCCAATGATGATTGGACTTTGGATGGAGTGCTAGCGACAAATGATCTTTGGATCAAGGGATAACAATCAACGACGAGACCGAAGGGGCAACACAAATGAGTACAAAGTACATTTTGAACCATGCATGATTTAATTTTTGTTTTATGCATGATATATGAATGATCATGATATGCCATGCTGACAATAGGAAGACTGGGAGTTTGTAGGGACTGTTTATAGAGATTTTGATTCCTCAACACCAATAACTCAAACCCGTACAAGTAATAGGCGTATCTAAAGGAGAATCTATCAAGATTGACAGTTATAAATAACCAAAGGGCCATCCTTCCAGAGGATTAATAAATTGTGTTCCATGGAGATTTTTGTTTGTGATCCATGAGCATTTATGCGATCTTGAGACCTTCGGAAAAACAAATGATTTTCTCTTGATTTTCACATATATCAAAGTAATTTTGTTCCTTTCACTAAACTTAAAATTCTTTTCAAGTTTCAAAATTTCATTATTAATAAATAAATGACACTTTGCATAACAAAGAAAAACATAGAAGAACACAATTAACAATGATTGATAGGAAAAACTTGTATTTTATTCAAGAATGGTAGCACACAAATGGCATAACTCCATGGACTATTACAATTTTGAAAATGGCAATAAGGAAAGGTTTACATTGAATTTAGTGACAATTAATATCCCTAATAGATATGATTCCCCAAAACCTTGCTTCTAAGGGGAGTAACTGGATTAATCTTCCGCCTCGGGTTCTTCTGTGTCAATCAGTAACAACTGATGCAGTTTATGCCTTTTGCCCCTAACTTTTGCCTGGATTGCCCTTTCGGGTTTTCAATCCACCGGGACGCTCTTTTTTTTGCCTAAGTTGCCCTTTCAGGTTTTCAACTTAGCGAGCTATTATTTTTTATTCATCCCTAACTTCTTCCTGGATCGCCCCTTCGGGTTTTTGATCCACCGGGATACCCCTTTTTTGCCTAAATCGCCCTTTCAGGTTTTCAACTTAGCGGATTTTTATTAGGCGTAGTATTTTTTAACTGCATCAGAGTTCACGGGGTGTGAGAGCTCTTCATCATCCATAGTTATGAGAATCAAGGCACCTCCAGAGAAGGCTTTCTTCACAACATATGGGCCTTCATAATTGGGAGTCCACTTCCCACGTGAGTCCTTATGTAGTGGCAAGATCTTCCTGAGCATGAGGTCTCCTTCTCTAAATTCCCGAACATGTACTTTCTTGTCAAAAGCCCTCTTGAGTCGTTCCCAGTATAACTGCCCATGGCACAAAGAAGTCATTCGCTTCTCATCTATGAGGTTTAACTAATCAAATCTGTTTTGAATCCATTCAGCCTCTTCTAGCTTGGTCTCCATCAAGATTCTCATTGAAGGTATTTCCACTTCAATTGGGAGAACCGCTTCCATCCCATATACCAAAGAGAATGGGTTTGCCCCTATTGAAGTGTGGACGAAAGTCCGGTATCCATGCAGTGGAAATGGTAGCATTTCGTGCCAATCCTTATAGGTTTTCACCATTTTCTGCAGGATCTTCTTGAGGTTTTTATTAGCGGCTTCAACAGCGTCATTCATCTTTGGACGATATGGTGAAGAGTTATGGTGCTCAATCTTGAAGCTTTTGCATAGTTCTTTCATGGTCTTATTGTTCAGATTCGTCCCATTATCTGTAATGATCCGGCTTGAAACTCCATAATGACAAATAATCTCTTTCTTGAGGAACCGTGCAACCACTTATTTTGTCACATTAGCATAAGAGGCGGCTTCTACCCATTTGGTAAAGTAATCAATGGCAACCGGGATGAAGCGGTGACCATTGGAAGCTTTAGGCTCGATGGCTCCAATCATGTCGATGCCCCATATTGAGAAAGGCCAAGGTGACGTCAAAACATTTAGTAGGGTCGGAGGCACGTGTACCTTGTCGGCATAGATTTGGCATTTATGACATTTTCTAGCATAATTGAAGCAGTCAGATTCCATGGTCAACCAAAAATAACTAGCTCTCAAAATATTCTTGGCCATGGCATGCCCATTAGCATGAGTTCCAAAGGATCCTTCATGAATCTCCTTGATCAACAGGTCTGCTTCATGTCCATCCACGCATCTGAGCAGAATCATGTCATGGTTTCTCGTGTATAACACACCATTGCTTAAGAAGAATTTGGATGCTAACTTCCTCAATGTTTTCTTGTCAAGGGTTGTTGCATCTATTGGATATTCTTGGTTTTGCAAAAAGCATTTGATGTCGTGAAACTAAGGTTTACCATCGGCTTCCTCTTCAACCGACTGGCAATAGGCAGGCTCAACTTTCCGCTCTATCTGAATGAGAGGCGCTTCATTATGGAATCTAACTTGGTACATTAATGCCAACATAGCCAAAGCATCAGCAATTTGGTTCTCAGTTCTCGAGATATGGCAAAAAGTGATTTCGTCAAAGTATTTTATTAGTTCCATGACATAGGCACGATATGGGATCAACTTGGTATCATGGGTTTCTCATTCGCCTTTGACTTGGTATATCACCAAGGCTGAGTCTCCACATACTTCGAGGATTTTGATTCGGAGGTCAACTGCTGCTTCAATGCCTAGGATGCACGCCTCATATTCTGCTATATTGTTTATGCAATCAAAACATAACCTTGCTGTGAAAGAAGTGTATCCACCATTCAGATTCAATAGAACAGATCCTACGCCATGCCTTATGTAGTTGGAGGAACCATCGAACATGAGCTTCCACCGAGATTTGGGTTCAGGTCCTTCATCAAGTCCTGGGATTTCACAATCTTTTACTACCATAATGTCTTCATCAAGAAAGTAGAATTTCAATGATTGGTAGTCTTCAACAGGTTGGTGTGCCAGGTAATCAGACAACACGCTTCCTTTAATGGCTTTCTGGGATACATACTGGATATCATACTCGGACAACAACATCTGCCAACGGGCGAGTCTTCCAGTTAAAGCAGGCTTTTCAAAGATATATTTTATTGGATCCATTTTTGAGATCAACAAAGTAGTGTGACAAATCATGTATTATCTTAGACGGCGAGCGGCCCATGCTAAAGCATAACAAGTTTTCTCCAAGAGTGAATACCGGGTTTCACAATCGGTAAACTTCTTGCTTAGATAGTAGATGGCATGTTCTTTTCGGACGGTTTCATTATGTTGTCCCAACACGCATCCCATTGACTTTTCAAGCACAGTTAAGTACATGAAGAGTGGTTTCCCCTGAACAGGTGGAATTAGAATAGGGGGCTCTTGCAGGTATTGTCCGATCTTCTCAAAAGCCCTTTGGCAGTCAGAGTTCCATTCAACTGCTTGATCTTTTCTAAGCAACTTGAATATAGGTTCACACGTAGCAGTCATATGAGATATAAACCTAGAGATATAGTTCAAACGTCCCAGGAATCCTCTAACTTCTTTCTCTATACGTGGAGAAAGCATTTCTTGTATTGCTCTAACCTTGTCTAGATTTACCTCAATTCCTTGTTGACTAACAATGAAACCAAGCAACTTTCCAGATCGGACACCGAAGGTACATTTAGTAGGATTCAGCCGTAGTTGAAATTTCCGAAGACGCTCAAATAGCTTTTGCAAGTGATCTATATGATCCTCTTCACTTTGGGATTTTGCATTCATATCATCTACATAAACCTCAATTTCCTTGTGCATCATATCATGGAAAAGAGTGATCATTGCTCTTTGGTAAGTTGCCCCGGCATTTTTGATACCAAATGGCATTACCTTGTAGCAAAATGTTTCCCAAGGGGTGATGAATATGGTCTTTTCCATGTCTTCTGGATCCATCTTAATTTGATTATAACCTGAAAATCCGTCCATAAAGGAGAAGACCGCGAACTTAGCAGTGTTGTCTACCATAGTGTCAATATGTGGCAGGGGAAATTGTCCTTTGGACTAGCTTTGTTTAGATCCTTGTAATCAACACACATCCTGACCTTGCCATCCTTTTTGGGTACTGGTACAATATTAGGTACCCATTAAGGGTACTTCGCAACTGCTAGAAAACCGGCATCAAATTGGCGTTTCACCTTGTCACAAATCTTTAGAGCCATGTCGGGTCTTGCTCTTCGGAGCTTCTGCTTCACTGGCGGGTAATCTGGCTGTAATGGTAGCTTGTGGACAACAATATCAGTATCTAAACCTGGCATATCCTGATACGACCAAGCAAATACATCTACATATTCTTGTAGCAACTTGATCAATCTTTCTTTGATGTTTGCCCCAAGTCTAGTTCCAACTTTGACCTCTTTCTTGTCTTCCTCAGTGCCAAGGTTGATTGTATCCACTGGTTCTTGATGCGACCGAAGGGCCTTTGACTCGTGCTCGAGCATCCTTTCCAATTCTTCACGGAAATCACAATCTTCCTCACTATCCTTTTCCGTTTGGTAGATGGGGAGTTCAAAGTTATAGGAAGTAGTGGGGTCATCGAATTCAACTGGTTTATTGATTATTCTGCATGTTTTTTAAATTTAGAAAAGTGGAAATAAAATGCAAAAGGATTAAAAATATTTTTGTAGTTTTTGAAAGGATTGTCATTTTAAGGAAAGAAAAACAAATAAATGAACGATAAGAATTTGAACAAAATGCTCTTTATTTGTCATAATGATTTTGAAATTTAAAGTGTCCCTACAAATGATCCGTTAGCCTTGGGCAGAGCTAAGGATTTTGAAAAAAACAAAGGAAAACACAATTACTTTGACACAGGAAAAACTTCTGGAATCTCAACTGCTTCCCAATTTGTTAAGGCTGCTTCACACCGATATATCAGATTTGATGCTTCTCCATCTTTAATGTCATATTCAACTGCACCAAATTGATCCCCATGAATAAATCCTGTGCTTAGGAAAACTTCTTGTATGCTCCGTATGCGGTCCTTTGCAGGGACCAGGGCTCATTCCATAGCAGAAAGCTTGTACCCCAAACCAAATCGATCATTTTTCTCGCTAACATTGATGACTTTCCCCCAACCTGTAGGACCTCCACTTTCAACTGCTGACCTTGCACTATTCAAAGAGGCGAACGACAAACCGTTTTTCTCAATAGGATCCTTTACTTCTGCAAGTGTGGCATTGGATATTTCAAGTGCTTGGAAAGAGGTCTCTAAGGCATCTTCATCAGCCTCGATATAACGGAAAGAGGAGAGTTGACTAATAATAAAATCTTCTTCACCCGAGACAATGACGAGCTTGTCATCGACGACAAACTTCATTTTCTGATGCAAAGTAGAAGTCACAGCCCCAGCAACATGAATCCATGGACGTCCCAAAAGGCAGCTATAAGCGGGATTTATGTCCATGACTTGGAAATTGATGGGGAATATGTGCGGTCCGATTTGGATTGGTAGCTCTACCTTCCCAACTACTGTCCTCCGAGAACCATCAAATGCTTTTATCACAAGTGCACTAGGTTTCATTTCCGAACCTTGGTAAGATAATTTAGCAAGAGCCCTCTTTGGTAGAACATTGAGGGACGACCCAGTGTCAACTAAGGCCCTAGCCAGAGCATCTTCTTGGCACTTTATGGATACATGTAAGGCTTTGTGAGCAAATTCTTTACTTTGAATAAGTTTTGAATGATAGAAAATTGTGTGATCATTGTCAAATTGTTGGTTGTGCATTATTTTACATGTTTCATTTGTGTTTTTAGCCTATACTATTGTTTCGTGTCTATACATAAAGATCCACATTGATACATTTCTTAAAAGAACTCATAAAAACTGTTTTGTGTCAGTATGTATCGATACATGTTCATATGCATTGATCCATAAATTTGTTGTAAATCACAAAACGTTTTTGCTTCAGTATGTATCGATCCATACGAGTCTTGTATCGACACATGCTTAGTTAAAATGCTCTATGTATCAATACATACGAACTTTGTATCGATACATGCTTAGTTAAAATGCTCTATGTATCGATACATACGAGCTTTGCATCGATACATGCTTACATTAATTCTCTAAAATTAATCAAAGTTACAGTATGTATCGATGCATAACCTTTTGTATCAATACATAATTCTGTTTTGTCTACTAACAGCTTCTGTCTTTCACATATAAGAAGTATTTTGACAGCAAAGAAAAACGACACGAATTCACAAGTGAAAAGCAGTTGTAACACCAATCAAAGGAGTGTGTAGCAGCAATTGTTTGAGCAGTTAGAAACCTGAAAGAGACTTCATCTTCTTCATCTTCTCAATCTTTTTTCTTCAAGAACATTAATACATAATCATTCTTGTTCTTTGGATTAAAGGATCAACGAGATAACGTTCAGTGGAACGATCAAGGATCTAGCTGAGGTGTTCAGTGGAACGATCGAGGATCTAGCTGAGTTGAAGGTTGAAGGGGGTTTCGAAGAAAAACCAATTGGTTTGTCCTTCAAGAACTGGAGTGTTCTTGCAGGTTTGTTAGTCACGTTTGCAGAACAGATTCAGCCGTAGCGTAAGGTTTGGAAATTGGGTAATTTCGCAAACAGGTCGTGGAACCGGTGAATTGTTTGCAATTTCTTGTAGGAAATTCTTGATCGAGCTCAGATCAAGTGGAGGTTTTATACAAGAAGAAGTTCTTGGGATTTAGAATTCTGTCTTTGTAGTGTAACCTTGTATCAACGAATTCGGCATTATTGATAATTACAGTTCTCAATTTCATTTGAAATTGAGAGGGAAACGTACCCACACGCGAGGACGACAGTGGGGAACTTCCTTACCAAATCTCTGCGTATCGTATTCTTTCCTTATCTCTCTTTACGTTTTCAACAGTTTTGTGATTTCAGTTGGTGTGTTGTGGTTGTACATTTTGTGATACAATAGTGGCAAGAAAACTTATTTATCTAAACTCCACCATTGTTCATCATTGATCACATACACACCAAATATTTGACAAAACTGTCAGCTGAATTTTATTCATTGGAATCAGAATTTAGTGATAAGTGCATTTGATTTGATAAGATTCTGGTGTTAATATTCTCTATCGTTCCTATTCAAATCCAGCAATAAATTCGCGTGTCCGGTTTTCTAGTAGCGGTTCAGAATAGACGGAAGTCGATTCGGGACTGTAATTTTCCGCTAAGTTTCAATAACTCTGATAAGATTTTTAAATCCGTTTATTTTTAAATCCGTTTATTTTTAAAAGAGGTGATTTATTCACCCCCCCTCTCGATCACTAGCCACACCGTCTAACAAGTGGTATCAGAGCACCGGTTCGCTGGTGTTCTATGGCTGCCTGTAACGATATGGATTCTGAACCAAAGGGGGCGTATAATAGAGTGCCGTTTTTCAATGGTGAAAATTACAGCTACTGGAAAGACTGCATGCGAGTTCATATAAATTCTGTTGATAGGCTAGTATGGGCTGCCATTGAAAATGGTCCTTTTCAAATTACTATGACAAATGTGGTTGGCGCCATAGTTCCTAAACCAGAAGCTGATTGGAATGAGAAGGATGAGAAAAAGTGGTCGAGTGATTGGAGAGCTCGAAATATGCTAATTTTAGCACTTGGTGTTGATGAGTATTATCGGGTATCCCATTGCACGACAGCTAAAGAAATGTGGGATGCTTTAGAAGTTGCCCATGAGGGTACTACTGAAGTAAAACAGTCCCGCATTAACACACTCAATCAAGAGTTTGAGCTCTTTCGCATGAAACAAGGAGAATCTATCTCCGACATGCAAAAGAGATTTACTCATCTCACTAATCGGTTAAATGCACTTGGAAAACCTGTTTCCAATGAAATAGCTACTAATAAAATTCTAAGATGTCTTAGCAGGGAATGGCAACCTAAATTAACAGCTATTAAGGAAGCCAACGATCTAACGACACTTACGATTACAACTCTGTTTGGAAAGCTGGAAGAACATCAGCAAGCATTAGAAAGTCTTGAAAAGTTTGAGAACAAAAGTAAGAAGGAAAAGAAGAGAGACAAAGAGGGAGAGAAGAAGCTAATAGCTCTTGTGGCCTCTAGCTCTAAGTCCTCACGAAAAGAGCAAAGTGACAATGATTCTAGTAGTGACAAAGATTCGGATGATGAGGAAATGGGACTTTTTGTAAGGGGATATAATAGATTCATTCGAAAGAACGGAGTCAAGCATTCCGACAAAAACCTCATGAAGTTTCGAAGACAATCTACAGATTCAAAATAGGAAGAGAATAAGAAGAGTAGAGGAAGAGAATCTTGCTTTAATTGTGGTAAATCTGGACATTATAAAACAGACTGTCCTATGAAGTATAAGGATCAAGGAAAAGCTCCAACAAAAGGGTACAGCAAACAAAGAAGAGCTTACATTGCATGGGAAAGTGATAGTGATTCATCAAGCACACAAAGTTCAAGTGATAGTGATGAAACCGCAAATTTGTGCCTTATGGCGCACACCAAAAATCTGTCCTACCACAAGAAGAAAATCAATGATAGAAAGGTAAAACAAGCCTACTATAATAATTTCTCTTCTATGACTTTTTCTGAACTGAAAATAGCTTTTGAAAAACTGCATAACAAAGCTGTAGATGCTTTTAAAAGATTATCTTCCGATAAACAAATTTTTTCATTTCTGGAAGGTAAAGTATACAAAGCTGAAAAAGATTTAGAATGGTTAAAAGCTAGTATTGCAGAAAATTCAAAAAATATTGACATTGATGGATGTAGTAAAGTTAGGTATTGTGAAGCTTGTCATATTTGGCAAAAAGAGGTAAACACTCTCAAGGTCAAATTGGAAAAAGCTTTACAACCTAAGGTTACTTATGCCGTTGACTCTAGGTTGTTTAAGAAGTCATTAAATCCACCATATGCAAAATACTCTTTTATTCCAAAGGATTTAATGAACAAGAATAAACAAACACATCATCATGGTTTATGTCATTATTGTTGTCATGCTGGCCATACCATTGAGAAATGAAAGTTTAGGAGATTTCTTGTTCCTAAAGGTATTTATCAATGGAAGCCAAAAGGCAACCATGTTAGCACTTACCCACTTGGACCCAATGAAAATTGGGTACCAACTTCTCTCTTTTGATATTGTAGGATGAGTGCCTTGCTTCCGTAGATAGGAGATGGTTTCTTGACAGCGGTTGCTCAAGGCACATGACCGGTGACATATCGCTTTTTATAGACTTCAAAGCAAAGAAGAAGGGATATGTTACTTATGGAGACAATAACAAAGGAGCTATACTTGGCAAAGGTAGTGTAGGTAATCCCTCTACCACTACTATTTTTGACGTCCATTTAGTAGAGGGGCTTAAACACAATTTGTTAAGCATAAGTCAATTGTGTGACAAGGGTTATAAAGTTTCTTTCACAAAAACTTGCTGCATAATTGAACATGCTGAACAGAACGTTGTGTTTAAGGGTGTAAGAGTAAACAATATCTATATGCTTGACCTTTTTGATGTATCTTTAACAAGTACTAAATGTCTAGTTACCTTGAATGATGATTCTTTGGCATAGACGTTTAGCGCATGTTAATTTCGATATGCTTAATAAGGTTGTATCTAAGGATCTAGTAGTCGGTCTTCCAAAAATAAAATTTTCAAAAGACCACCTATGTGACGCGTGCCAAATGGGAAAACAAACGAGGGTCTCTTTTAAATCTAAAAATGTAATTTCAACTTCACGACTCCTTGAGCTTCTCCATATGGATCTCTTTGGACCTTCTAGGACAAAGGGCTTAGGTGGAAATTATTATGGTTTTGTAATCGTTGACGACTATTCTAGATTTACTTGGACTATATTCCTTCATAGCAAAGATGAAACTTTTTCTGCTTTTAAGAATTTTGCAAATCTGTCCCAAAACAAAATGAATTCCAAAATAGTTACAATTCATAGCGATCATGGTGGTGAATTTCAAAACTATCACTTTGATAAGTACTGTGACAAGTATGGTATTGAGCATAACTTTTCAGCTCCTCGAACTCCACAACAAAATGGCGTTGTGGAGCGTAAAAATCGTGTTTTAGAGGAGTTGGCAAGAACAATGCTAAATGAGGGTGGATTACCAAAATATTTTTGGGCTGATGCAGTTAGCGCAACTTGTTATGTTTTAAACAGGATCTTAATTCGTCCTATTTTAAATAAAACTCTTTATGAGCTTTTAAAAGGAAGAAAGCCAAACTTGTCACATCTTCACGTATTCGGTTGTAAGTGTTTTGTTTTGAATAATGGTAAGGAAAATATTGGGAAGTTTGATGCAAAAGCGGATGAAGGTATCTTTCTTGGATACTCACAATCAAGTAAAGCATATAGAGTATATAATAAGCGTTTACTTACTGTTGAAGAATCTTTCCATGTTTCTTTTGATGAGTCTTATCCGAAAAGTGTCGGAAAAGGTATTTCTTTTGATGATGCAGGTGTATCTACAGAAGACATACTCAAGGAAGCTGTTACAGAAACTGATCAGTCCAGAACAGTTGCCCATGAGAAGGAGGAAGATACTAGTCATGAAGAAGATAAGGAAGAAAGGACAGCTGAAGTGAATGACCTTCCACCAACTTGGAAATCATCAAAAGACCATCCTATTGACAACATCTTGGGAGATATTTCAAAGGGAGTAATGACTCGTTCTAAGATAAGTAATTTTTGTTTTCACTTCGCTTTTGTTTCACAAGTAGGACCTAAAAATGCCAAAGAGGCCTTGATTGATGAAAGTTGGCTAATGGCCATGCAAGAAGAGCTTAATCAATTTAAAAGAAATGATGTTTGGGAACTTGTCCCTCGTCCGCGAGATCATCATATCATAGGTACTAAATGGGTTTTTAGAAATAAGCTTGATGAAAACGGAGTGATAACTAGGAACAAGGCACGTTTAGTAGCACAAGGGTATAACCAAGAGGAGGGCATAGACTATGAGGAAACTTATGCTCCAGTTGCTCGCCTTGAAGCTATACGTCTCTTGCTTGCCTATGCGTGTTCTAATAATTTTAAGCTTTACCAAATGGACGTAAAGAGTGCGTTTCTAAATGGTGTCATAAATGAAGAGGTATATGTCTCACAACCTCCTGGTTTTGAGAATGCTGAAAATCCAGATTATGTTTACAAATTAAAACGAGCTTTGTATGGTCTTAAACAAGCCCCTCGGGTTTGGTATGAAAGGCTTAGCAAATTTCTAATTGATCATGGATATTCAAGAGGTAAAGTGGATAATACTCTCTTTATTAAACACACGGGAAAGCACATTCTTTTAGTTCAAGTTTATGTAGACGATATAATTTTTGGTTCAACTAACATACACTTGGTCGAAGAATTTTCTAAGGTTATGCAGGGTGAATTTGAGATGAGTCTTATGGGGGAGCTGAATTACTTCCTAGGTCTTCAGATAAAGCAACTTGATGAGGGTACAGCAGTATGTCAAACAAAGTACTGCAGAGAACTACTCAAGCGCTTTGGAATGAACGACTCAAAATCAATTGACACCCCTATGCCTACCAACGGAAATCTAGATAAAGATGAGCATGGTAAGAGTGTAAATGTCAAAATGTTTAGAGGTATGATTGGATCTCTTCTGTATCTTTCTGCTTCTAGACCTGACATCATGTTTAGTGTTTGTATGTGTGCACGATATCAATCAAATCCTAAGGAATCACACCTGAAAGTTGTTAAGCGTATATTTAGATATCTTCATGGAACATCTAAATATGGGCTTTGGTATTCCAAAGGAAGTGATTGTAGCTTAGTAGGTTACTCCGATTCTGATTTTGTTGGCTGCAAATCAGATAGGAAAAGCACGAGTGGTACATGTCACTTATTTTCAAACTCCTTGGTAAGTTGGCATAGCAAAATGCAGGTATCTGTGGCCTTGTCAACTGCAGAGGCTGAGTACGTTGCAGCCGGTAGTTGTTGCGCTCAGATTTTGTGGCTAAAGCAACAACTACAAGACTTTAACATTCAACTCAAACGTATTCCAATAAAATGTGACAACACTAGTGCCATAAACCTTACTAAAAATCATGTTTTACACTCAAGCACTAAACACATAGAGATTAGACATCACTTTCTTCGCGATCATGTTGAAAAAGAAGACGTTGTATTTGAGCATGTTGATTCCAAAAATCAGCTTGCTGACATATTCACTAAACCTTTGGCAATGGAACCGTTCTTCAACATTCGTCGTGAATTAGGGATCTTAGATCTTTCTCCATTGATGTCTTAAGCATGTTTGATCTTATTTATATTATGCCTCACCTTGGTTGATGAGATTTGTTTTAGATTTCATTTATACCTCACAAGATTACATCAACAGAGGTAATATCACTCCTTTCTATATCTCTTTTAGAACTATGTGATTGTGTATGTTTGAACAAAACTCCTTATTTTCGTTTATGTGAATTTCTTTGCATATATTGTTTGAACATTAATATATGATTTGTGAATTATACTTGGACATCATTATCATGACATACTTCATAATGCATAACCATATTGCATAAAAGTTAATTAAAATTTGGTTTGACATCAGTATGTATTGATTCAAAGATGTATGTATCGATTCATGTCTTCTTCATTTCACATTTGTCAAAATTGGTTCTGTATGTATCGATCCATCCGTCGTTTGTATCGATACATAGACCCTTTAAAAACAAAAATGCGTGACATGGATCGATCCATGCCCATATGCATCGACACATACTGATTGTTATTTGGTTTAAATGCATTTTTTTCTCACTCATGGATCGACACATCAGCAATTCTTATTACATCCTTTCACAAACTTGGTATCAGCAGTTCCCATACCTCCCAAAACCTGCGGCTAACCCTAATTTCCTTCATCATCATTCTTTCCAAAACCCTAAATTCATCTCACTTTTCTTCAATATTTCATCACCATGCCTCCAAGAACCATTCCAGCTAGAGCAAAGGGAAAAGGAAAAGGAAAGGAACCAGTTGGGACTTCTCAGCAGTTACCAGAAATTCCTCCAAATGCCTTAAATTTGCTTCATCCTGCAATTGCTACTGAGTTTGAGGATTCTTTCAAGACAAGGTTAGTTATGAAACTCCATATCTTCGATAAACATGATGCTATTCATCTGCATCTCAATGATGTGGTTGAACTCCTTCATGCACAAAAACTTGGTTCATTTTTGTCTACAAAGGATGATTACCATGAGGAGTTTATCCGTGCATTTTATGCTGGCTTACAATATGGCAAAGGATATATGTTTAAGTGTTCTATTGGTGTCAGAACCTATACCTTTGAGGCCGGTGATTGGGAAACAGTATTTCAAATTCCGCTTCCGTCGCATAATTTCAAGACTTGGCATGACTTGAAGTTTGATACTGACTTTAACCTGAAGGAGTTTGCTCTGTCTATCTTGAAATTGGACAAACCGCTAGGTGAGGATGAACAGGTTACGTCTGGTATGATTAAGAAAATTCCACGTATACTTCATTGGATTATCTCGCAAATTCTGTGTCCAGCAAACAGTGGACATTCTAGGTTAGACAAGGCAAGCATTCATCTCTTGTATATTCTTCAAAATAAGGTTCCATTGAATTGGGCAAATTACTTTGTGAAGCGCCTCTTTTTCGTGCGTAACAGTGCCAAGAATGTTGCTCTTGGTTATGCGTCTCAAATCATGAAAATTCTTAAGTTCTGGATTGTAGCAATCCCTCTAGTTCCTCTCATATCACCATCTGCTGCTCAAGAGTTTGACTCTTCCACTTTATCTCATATGGGATATCGGTGGGACAAGGAACGTCAATGTTTCTATTTCTTTGAAAGGAAATCCAAAACAAGGATCTATAATTTTGATGTGTCTTCTGAACGAATTCATGTAGTTGAAGACCAACCTGATGAAGAAATGCATGATGTGAATGAAGCAGATGTGCCTGCAGCTGATGACAATGCTGGTTGGGGTGATTGGGTGCCACAAAGGTGGTCTCCAACCAACTATGTACCTGAACCAACGGTTCCTCCGTTCTCCAGCGGTACTTCATCTTCAACACCTACTGCGCACCTAACTCAAATGCTTCAACAAATGGAGCTTGCCAACCAAGAACGTCATGAAGAGGCACGGTCTTGGCATGTACAACAAAGTGAGTGGCATAAGGAGCATCGTGAGTGGCATGACGATCATACACGGATGTACCATAACCAACACTCTTGGCACACGGACTTGGTTAAGTGGCACCAAGTCTTCTACAATGAAATGTCTGGTTTTATGGACGACTGCCGTGCCAATCCTGGTATTATGGACAGATTCAGAAGTGTTGAAGTTTAGGACCGGTTCAGGCACTACACCTTCATGGGCCACAATCCAGATGCAATGCCTCCTCCTCCGCCTCCGCCAAGCTTCAGAGATCCTGATAGAGCTGACGAGGAGTCCTGTGGTGGCTATAATCCACATTAAACCATCATCATTTCATTTCACTGCATTTCATTGCATGTTGCTTAAGTTGTTTTTCTTTTCAGATTAGTTGCACCTTATATGTCTTGGCTTATGTAATTTTTAAACACTTTCTACTAGTTAAATGCTTATTTCCTTCTGCTTACTTCTGGTGTTATTGCCCTTATTTGTCATTCTTTGTGAGTGATTCTTTACTTTTAAGCTTCCTTCTTTGTGATGGTTAGCTTCTTTATCATTTTTGTTGTGTCCTGCTACAACATGTTGCCTTGATAAAACTGTTTTTTTCTTCTTTTTGATGTTGACAAAGGGGGAGAAAATGCAGATGTTGACAAATATGCACAAACTCAGGGGGAGAATCACACATCTTGCTAAAAATTTGCCATCATCAAAAAGGGGGAGTTTGTGAGCAAATTCTTTACTTTGAATAAGTTTTGAATGATAGCAAATTGTGTGATCATTGTCAAATTGTTGGTTGTGCATTATTTTACATGTTTCATTTGTGTTTTTAGCCTATACTATTGTTTCGTGTCTATACATAAAGATCCACATTGATACATTTCTTAAAAGAACTCATAAAAACTGTTTTGTGTCAGTATGTATCGATACATGTCTATATGCATCGATCCATAAATTTGTTGTAAATCACAAAACGTTTTTGCTTCAGTATGTATCAATCCATACGAGTCTTGTATCGACACATGCTTAGTTAAAATGCTCTATGTATCGATACATACGAACTTTGTATCGATACATGCTTAGTTAAAATGCTCTATGTATCGATACATACGAGTTTTGCATCGATACATGCTTACATTAATTCTCTAAAATTAATCAAAGTTACAGTATGTATCGATGCATAACCTTTTGTATCAATACATAATTCTGTTTTGTCTACTAACAGCTTCTGTCTTTCACATATAAGAAGTATTTTGACAGCAAAGAAAAACGACACGAATTCACAAGTGAAAAACAGTTGTAACACCAATCAAAGGAGTGTGTAGCACCAATTGTTTGAGCAGTTAGAAACCTGAAAGAGACTTCATCTTCTTCATCTTCTCAATCTCTTTTCTTCAAGAACATCAATACATAATCATTCTTGTTCTTTGGATTAAAGGATCAACGAGATAACGTTCAGTGGAACGATCAAGGATCTAGCTGAGGTGTTCAGTGGAACGATCGAGGATCTAGCTGAGTTGAAGGTTGAAAGGGGTTTCGAAGAAAAACCAATTGGTTTGTCCTTCAAGAACTGGAGTGTTCTTGCGGGTTTGTTAGTCACGTTGGAAATTGGGTAATTTCGCAAACAGGTCGTGGAACCGGTGAATTGTTTGCAATTTCTTGCAGGAAATTCTTGATCGAGCTCAGATCAAGTGGGGGTTTAATACAAGAAGAAGTTCTTGGGATTTAGAATTTTGTCTTTGTAGTGTAACCTTGTATCAACGAATTCGGCATTATTGATAATTATAGTTCTCAATTTCATTTGAAATTGAGAGGGAGACGTACCCACACGCGAGGACGACAGTGGGGAACTTCCTTACCAAATCTCTGCGTATCGTATTCTTTCCTTATCTCTCTTTACGTTTTCAACAGTTTTGTGATTTTAGTTGGTGTGTTGTGGTTGTACATTTTGTGATACAATAGTGGCAAGAAAACTTCTTTATCTAAACTCCACCATTGTTCATCATTGATCACATACACACCAAATATTTGACAAAACTGTCAGCTGAATTTTATTCATTGGAATCAGAATTTAGTGATAAGTGCATTTGATTTGATAAGATTCTGGTGTTAATATTCTCTATCGTTCCTATTCAAATCCAGCAATAAATTCGCGTGTCCGGTTTTCTAGTAGCGGTTCAGAATAGACGGAAGTCGATTCGGGACTGTAATTTTCCACTAAGTTTCAATAACTCTGATAATATTTTTAAATCCGTTTATTTTTAAAAGAGGTGATCTATTCACCCCCCCCCCCCTCTCGATCACTAGCCACACCGTCTAACAAGGCGCGGTTGTGATTCTTCCCTTCCTTGGGTAGCTCTTCATTGCTTAAACTTAGAGTGTTGCAGGCCGTGATATTGGCGACCACCCCATCGAATTGGCCAACCGTTATATCTTGGGTAAAATGAGCTTGAGCAAGCACTTTCAATAGAGCCTCCCTATGATCTTGGGAATTCAGAAGCAAAGACAGGATAGATATTTTTGACGGTGTTTGATGTAACTGATCGACTATCTTGTAGTCACTTTTCTTTATCATTTTTAGAAATTCAATCGCTTCATCTGATTGCACTTCCAGCTGTACCCCTCCATACTCTGGGGAAGGATTTGCAGTTGTAGCTTCCCTTGTTGGTTCTTGAGGGATTATATTGACATCGGGAGTATAAATCTGACCGTTGCGGGTCATCCTTCTCGTCCCTGCGATGTTAGTGATATTGGTGTCAACATTCTCCAAGCTTTTCTCACCTTCAACATCTTTGGGTTCTTCATCTACCACTCCATCTACCACAGTTATGTCATATTTCCAAGGTACCGCTTTGGTGCTTTCAAAGGGAAAGGGGGTAGGCATACAAACTACCACGGGTGATGGATGAACAACATCTTTTCTTTGATAAGTTATCTCAACAGGTTCTAGAAGATTGAAAAATGGTTCAATGACTGAAATTTCCTCGTTTGCTGCAGAACCACAAACTTGTAAAACACCTTGATCCATCAAGTTTTGAATATCATTTCGTACCACTTTACATCCCCTTGGATAAACATCACATTCTTCACAGTTGTCGTGACAAGTATCAATCAAACTAGCTCCCACCAATCTTGCATGGAGTGCTAGAAACGGAGTTTTAACATCTTCAACATTTTTTATTATACAAACATCAGAAACATCCTCAATGGCATTAGCATCACCATGCGCCGACAGAGGGTTACTTTTTACGTTGGGTCTAACATCTCGGAATGAAAGGATCTTCTTCTCAACCAGCTCTCGCACAATATGCTTCAAAGCATAACATGCCTCTAAATCATGCCCAGGGGCACCCTCATGGAAAGGACAATGTACATCTTGATAGTACCATGGAGGTAAAGGATTTGGTGGAGGACCCAAAGGTCTGGGAGTCACCAACCTTTTCTGCAGTAACGATGGGTATAACTCAGTGTACGTCATAAGGATTGAAGCGAAAGTAGGTCTACCTCTTTGTATCCTATTTTGATTTGGAAGATTTTGTGGACGTGGAACCTGTGCCCTTGGTTGTTGATAAGCGGGTGGCATGGGTGCTTGCTGGTATATTGGTGCTTGGTGAGTAGGTTGATAGACATGAGCTTGTAATTGGTTGAAATTTGGTGTGACTGCTGCCACATATGGTTGTTGAATATACTGCACTGGATAAGTTGGTTGTTACTGAGCAAATTGATGTTGCTTCTTCCACGAATGACTCCTTCTTTGACTGGTTGATACTGCGTTTGTTTCACCCTCTTTCTTTCTTTGAAAACTTCCGGGAAACTTTTTGACATTATTACCAGATGTTTCAGAGGTGGTTATCATTTTTCCATTCTTCAATCCAAGCTCGACCTTTATGCCCATGGCAACCAAGTCAGAGAAGCTTGCTGATACACTACTCACCATTCTTTCTTATAACATAGGTTTTACCGTATCCATGAACCAATCTGCTAACTCCTTCTCGACAAGGGGTGGTTCGACTTGTGAGGTCATTTCCCTCAATCGTTGTGCATATTCCTTAAATGACTCGTTATCTTTCAAGGACATGTTGAGCAATTGCCTCCTATCTGGGGCCATATCCATGTTATACTTATAATGTTGGATGAAAGCATCAGATAAGTCTTGGAAACAATGAATTCTACTTTGATCAAGGCTTAAGTACCACTTAGTGGGAGCACCCCTCAAGCTGTCTTGGAAGCAATGTATCATAAGTTTATCGTCCTCTATGTGCGCAGCCATTTTTTGATAGTACATAATAAGGTGACTTTTTAGGACATGAGTGACCCTCGTACCTATCGAAATTTGGGGTCTTGAATTTCGCAGGAATCACAAGACCTGACACTAAGCACATCTCCCTAGCAGCAGCACCAAAGACTTGGTCACCTTCCATAGCCCTTAACCTTTTCTCAAGAATCTGGAAATTCTCTTTCCTTCCTCTTATGTCTTCATGCCTTTCATCATCTTCATCCGAAAAATCCGGAGCATGTTATTGATCTTCAAAATAAGGTTGCACGTGTGCATGGACAAGGGGTGGTGCGAACGTGTGGACCACGGGATGAGTTTCATTGATAGTTGGTAGAGGAACCGTCTGTTGAGTGGATTGTACAAAACCAGGGGCGCCTTCAACTGGAGGTGTGAAGTCGAGAGGTAAACCATAGACTGGCCAAGTGGTTGGCACTGTCCTCGCAGGTTGGGGTTCAATCGTAGGACCGGTGATTTCTGAAACGACCGCCGTTTGGGTGTCCAACTTGGCCTTAATGACTTGTAGTATCTCCATGACTTGGCCCATGTTTCCTCGTAGGTCTTCAAGTTCTAAGCTTACTCTCTCCAATTCTTGTTCTTTATCTGCCATTCTTTGACGAGCACTGGCTCTGGTGTTGTAGTGGTGTTGAGGACTCAGTGTGGAACTGAAGAAGACACAAAAATGAGTTTTTTGTTTGAAGAATGACATGAGTGTATGTTATGGGTGCATTTTGTGCAAAGCTCTTAGTTATCTTTATTATTTATTCCAGGAATGTTAGAATATATTAAATAAGAATAAAATGTAATAATTGAGGCCCAAAATGGCAACTTCCATTAATTAAAATCAAATTCGAATACAAAAGGATTTAACTTCAAGTACAAATGATTCAAATACAAAAGATTTAAACACCGACAATTCAAATTCAAGTACAAGTAAACTTAAGCTTCGTCTCAACTCTTATGATCGTAGCAAGATCTGTGGTGAGCTCCTTCATCATTTTCTTGCAAAACTTGACGAAATTGAAAACTTGAGGAGGCGTGTTTTCTGGACACATACACCAATCGGCTTCCTGGAGTTTTTTTGGGAGTTCCAACATGTTGAGGTTAACAAATCTAGCTAAGTTTCGAAACTTGCAATTCCATTCAACATAAAGCTCTTGGAGTTTCTTGATGACCTGTTGATCTTCATCTAAGGTTGCTCTAGCCTCTCTATACAGCCTTTTCCAATACATACAATCATTCTTTAGGAGCAAGTAGGTTGCATCACCTTCTTGGCTCTCCAAAACTGCAAACCTCCTATTAGCTTCTTCCACCTGGTACTTGAGATGGTGACAGTTTCTTTCAGCTTCTTCCTTTTGGAGTATCTCGTGAGATAAATTTTATTTGCATTTCTTCAGAGTGTCCTTCAGTTCACGGATCTGTGCTTCAAAGTCGAGCTTAATTTCTTTCGTTTCCATAAGAGATCTATCCAACATTCTTCCTAACTCACAAATTCTATATTCATCTTTCTTGAGATCTTCCTTCCTGGTCTGGATCACTGATGTGGAACCTATAAGGATATGATCAAGATCGTCCTTCTGGTCTTCCAATAGCCTGGATCTCTTGTTACTATCCTTAAGTTCCTGGGCTTTCCCTTTACGTTCATCATTCAAATTTTGATTTTCCAAGATAGCTCGGTTCATCTGAATCCGTAATTCAGTATTCTCCAATTCGAGCTCCTTAACCTTAGTAGTGAGTTTCTCCATGTCCTCAGGGAGTATAGGCTTTGGCTCAGGAATTTTAGGAAAAGCTGAAGCATTAAAGATAAATGGCAAATGGATTTCCTCAACTCTTTCTTTCACCCATCGAGTGTAAGGTTCTTTGACGAGAGTGTTTCTTTTTCCAAACTCTTTACCCTTCCTAACAATATTCAACCAAGCCTTTCGGATCACTCTTACATCAGGATTACTTGCTTGGATGTCAAAGAGCACAAATCGTTGTAAGTCCTTTGCGTCAGGAGGACCATCCATGGAGTAGCCATGTTGCATTCGAGATAACATAGGGTTATAATTGATGCAACCCTTAGTACCTAACAATAGTACATTAGGAAATTCCCCACAGCTGACAATAATGTTTGGGGTTTCCCACTCTCGGACATACCATCGGATGGAACTTGCAATGAGAGAAGTTAGTCTTTGAGGAGATTTAAGTTCCTTTGCCACAAAAGGGCCTTTTTCGGGCATATGTTGCATGAACCAAGTATAAAGAAAAGGAGCACAACACAACAAAGTTCCACCCCTCTTTTCATGTCGAGCATGAAAGGCATGGTAAATGTCAGCTAAGAGAAATGGTACAGGGTTGCTAGAGAGAAAGACTTCTATGGCTACCTGATCCACAAACTTTTCAACGTTTGGGAAGAGCACAATCCCATTGATCAATAAAGCCAACACAGCATAGAATGCGTTCCAATTTCCTTTTTTCTTGAACTTCAGAGCTAAATCTTCCAAGAACATCATGGTAAAACCTTTGAAACCCCCTTTCTCAACCCAACTATCTAGAACAGTTGGGAGATTGATACTTAGGGCTAAAGTTATCTTCTTTGGGCCCGCTTCGTCTTTGAGCTTTGGAAATGGATTGGAATGTTTCAATTTGAGACCCACGATTCTCTTAACTCCTTCCAAAGTAGGAGCTAGTTGGAAATCAGCGAATGTGAAACAGCGTAGAGGTGGATCATAATATTGTGCCAAAGAGCTGATAATCCCATAATCAACTTTCTTAGTCAGAAGGATCAAAATTTTCCCATAGTCTTTTCCGAAATCATCACGCTTACTGAGAGTCAAATCAAAGATCAAACCCTTCAGACTATCAAGCTTAGGTTCCTTGTACTTATGTGTGAAAGTGTTTCTCCTTGGAGTTGTCATTTTCAAGTTCTCAATTCCTGAAACAAATAAGAGACAACTAAGAGTTTGATTTTTATGATGTTGATGCAATGTATGTGGATGAATGTGATGCATTTTTTTGTATAAGTTCAATTGGCTTAAGGCATAAATAAGTCGGATTGCTTCATATAGAACATGGTTCTCACCAGGTATGATCTAAGGTTTCAAAAAAGGTTCCTAGAGTCATGGATCCATTAGACTGTTTGCTACCTACGACAACTTACTTGCCGGGCATCAACTTCATCTAAAGAATCTACTCTAAGTGAGGTTCTCGCATCGATCCAACGAGAAATTCAACTCGCAGACCCATGCTACGCAACCATCTTTCCTAGTTGGAAAAAGGATTAAGGTTCTACAAATGGTTCTCAGAGTCATGGATCCTAAAGAAAACATCGAAGCTTACAGCAACTTACTTGCCGAGCGACAACATCCTCTCAAGAATCTACTCTAAGTAAGGTTCTCGCACTGACCCAACGAGAAATTCATCTCGCGGACCCGCACTACTCAACCTCGTCCTATCTTATGTTTTTACTCTAGACTCGGGTAAAAAGTCTTTCCCACATGGTTTGCAATTAGAGTATCCAAGTACCAAAGCATAATCGAACCAATACAACATATTCATATCAATATGACAATAAAGATAGAAAAATCAAGAAAGAAAATCCACACAAGTAAACAAACAAAGGCACACAAACGACCTAACTAGGCTTGACTCACTTAGGGAGAAGTTCCCCAGCAGAATCGCCATCTGTCATACCTCGAAAAATGAGAATACAACTTAAGCAAAGCGCAATCGCACGCTCGCGTGATGGACTAAACAGAGTCGCCACCTAACTTTATTTATTCCTACAAAGGAAAGGGAAAATATTGATAAAACCCAAGAAAGAACGACAATGATTATGGTCGTCGCAACCAAATCAGAGTCCGGGAGTCGATTACGCAAGGGGAAGGTATTAGCACCCATCACGTCCGTTGTACTCAACGGGAGCCGTAAGGTTAGTTGTGCACGTTCGTGTTAGCTTTAAATGTTAGGCTTCTCAAGTTATTATGAGGGAAAGAATAATAGGACCAAAAGAAAAGAGAAGATGTTTTTGGATTTTGAAACGAAGGGGACTAAACCTATGTTTTTTATTAATGGGTCTGACAAGATTTCACAATCCTGCTCCTACGTATCTCAATAGAGAACTCAAGGCTTACGTAGTTCTGGGTAGAAAAATATTTGTTTGTTGGTCGATTTTAGCGAAAGTTATATTGTATTAATCGATGAAAACATTATTTTACCCAAAATAGATGAGGAGCGGACGTATACCACACATCGAATGGATTTACAAATCAACATTCGGAAAAAACATCACTTATCTCAACTCAACAATCGTGGTCGAAGCATTGCTTTGCATCATCTTAAGATAAGATGTCTTTCGTTTATGAAAAGGATTTTCTGATCAATCGCATGGCGGCGAAAAAGAGTTTGATTGGTTGGATGTATTTTTGAGCTTGAAAGACGAGTATTTATGACTTGTAAGCTCTTACAACTTGGGTCTAATACTCGGGACTACGTCTGGACCTTTCACCCAGGTAATCTATTTCTTTCAATTTTATTGGGAAAAAAAAGTTTGAATATTTATAAGTGTTTTAGAGAAGAAGTCGAATACATATGACTTACAACTTGGGTCTAATATTCGAAATTACGATTGGATATTCCATCCAGGGTAATCTTTTTCTTCAAATTTTATTGAGAAAAAGATTTGAATATTGGAGCGTTTTAAAGAGAAGACGAATACATAGGGCTTACAAGCTCTTACAACTTGAGCCTAATATTCGATATTACGACTGGATATTCCATCTGGGGTAATCTTTTTCTTCACATTTTAATGAGAGAGAAAAAATTGAATATTGGAGTGTGAAGGTTTGAGGTTCAAATGATCGAAGTACAAAGATTGGAATACAAAAGGAGTTGAATGGACCCTCCCACAAAAAAAAAACTTATATACAAAGACCCAAAAATAAGCCAATTAAAAAAAGTAAATAAATATATGAATAAATAAATAATTTTCTTTTTTGACGCATTTAAAAAATAAAAATAAAATAAAAACGAAAATAGAACAAAGCAACAATGTTTTTTTAATTAAATAGGAGATACAAAAAAGATTAATCTAAACCAAATAATTACGAAAGAAAAATAAAATAAAGAATCAATATTCTAAGAAAATAAAATGAAACCAAAAAATGTCAAGCCCAAGGGTTGAACTAAGGCCCTCATGCTAAACATAAGATGTTTTAACCACCAACCAATCAATGACCGGTCATAAAATTAATACAACCAAAACTTTATATAAACAAAAATCACGCTAAAACCAATTAAATTAAAAAAAAATCAACACAAACTTGTAATAGCATTATGTCTTTCAAGTTTATCTTCTTCCTCATATATCTTATGCAGCAACTTTTCAGTATATATACTACCTTTCTAAATCAAATTATATATATATATATATAACTTAAATCAAAAATTTATATATGCATAACAAAACATAATATGAAAGTATATATTATAAAATTAACTAAAAAAGTAAATAAATAAAATAAAAATAGGAAACTAACAGTATACATATTTTAAAACTAACTCTATATACTAAGAATATATACTCATGTATATGTCAATGTAAATGCAGTGTATGTGTGAAAATTAAAACAAACTTCAATATAATTTCTCAATGCAATGCACACGTACAAACAACAACAACAACATAGTTCAATAAATATCTTCAACACCAAAACGCAAATAGCAAGAAAAAATAAGCTACACAACGATATCGGTAAAACTAAAACATAATCGAAACACGCATGCTAACAAAAATGTGAAGCGGAAGCAATATTAACCAAACCGCATCAAAAACAACAAAAGGAGAAACAAACTCGAGTTGCTGTGTATTGTTGCTGAAATGCTGAGTAACGTTATCGTGTGGTCGGTGTTGTTGTTTCTATGCAATGCCACTACAAGAGGATTCACGTGTGCCGGAAAATGAAAACGGAAAGATGGTGGTCGGTAGCGGTATCAGAGCTTTGAGAGGGGTGTACGTTGAGGTTGTGGTGATGCGAATTCCGCGGTTATATTGGTTTTGTGTGCATGTGATTATATAAGGGTTGTATGTGATAAATGAGTGAAGAGAAAAATATGGAAGGTGGTTGAAAAAAGCTGCAGTACATGAAAAAGTGAAGAGGATGCAGGATTTGAATGTCTTTTGTGTGTTAAAAAAAAGAGTTCTTTATTACCATCAATTGGTCATTTTTGTAGTGTGGTTAACGTGTCAGTGATTGGTTCCAATTCAAGGCAATGCTTTTTTTTACTCTTTTTCCTTTCAAGGATGTTATACTTATTTTGTATAAGAGGACCACTTATCCTCTTTTTTGAAAACACATAAACTCTCTTTTTACTATAAAAAATAAAATTGCAATTTCCATGAAACAAATTTACCAACCTAACTGACACATGCACGTGAATTATTAGTAACAACAAAATACATACCCTTTTGATTCCTTTATGTGTAAAATGAATTAAAACTAATAATTTAAATAAAAATTAAAATAATTAAAACAAAATCAAAACAAAATATAAATAATTCTATTTGATTATTTAAAACCTATTGACAAAAAAAAAGGAAAAAAAAAGACTAAAACTGAATAAAAGTTGGGCGCAAAAGTGCTCGAAAAATTAAAATGAATGCACCAAAATGATCAGTGCGAAATAAACTTATTGAAAAAATACAGCGTTTCTTTTAATTTTGAAATAAATTTTGACCGGTTAAACAGGCTCGAGCTGATCAAAAAGTGACCAAAAAATTAGCTGAAAAATATATCGAGCATATCAGATTAAACTACGTGAAACATAGATTAATAAAGCTGATATCTGGAAGCTTGATTTTAAAAAATTTCGTCCACTGATTTGACGCACATCCGTCGATTAATTCAACCGGTTTGCCTGTAGATCTGAAAAAATTATTTCGAATGATATTCTAGGCACTATGCGGTAAGGAATGCATGGTATGTTATGTAGAGATGTGACAACTATGATGAAGTACGGAATCCGTGATTTAGGGTCAAAATTAGGGTGTGACAATGGTCAACCACACATGTGATAAGCCTCAACAGGTCAAGGCATGATGATGCTTGATCAAATGCCTCAAGAGAAATGATTTTCCACACAAACGAGAAAAATCACCAACATTATAAATCAAGAGATTAGGAGCTTTGATCCAGTAAGGATCCCTACATTGTGAGTCCATGCATCATGCTTTTGGGTTAGGAATGTTTTAACGAAAGTTATTTTTTTTCAAAAATTACCCAGATGTAATTGGGGTATGACACCGCCGACAATATTAAATGCCATTTCCTCTCCATATGGGGAATAGATATGATTGACATGATTGGGTCCAAAGCTTCGAACGGACATCGTTTCATCCCGGTGGCTATTGACTACTTCACAAAGTGGGTTCAAGCGACATCGTATGCGAATGTGACCAAGCAAGTTATTGTGAGGTTTATCAAGAATCAGATTATATGCAGGTATGGTGTGCCAAGTAAGATCATTACTGATAATGGATCGAACTTGAATAATAATATGGTGGAAGCTCTTTGCAAAGACTTCAAGATTGCACATCATAATTCTTCTCCCTACAGTCCTAAGATGAATGGTGTCGTTGAAGTTGCGAATAAGAACGTCAAGAGAATCATTCAGAAAATGGTTGTGACTGAAGCTAGCAGAAATATACTCGAACGTATTGCACGCTCAAACATACAACAAAGTCGCCATAAAACATTATTTATCCCCAAAGGGAAGGGAAAACATCGATAAAACCTGGGGAAAAAGAGATATGTTGGGTAAGGAAGTCAGTTATGCAAGGGGAAGGTATTAGCACCCCAAACATCCATGGTACTCCATTGGAACCGTTTTGATTGTTCTCGCTCGAATAGGTGTTATATCTAAGATTACTTGCAAAAGAATGAGGAAAGGAAGAGAAATAGATAAAGTGCTCGGTGAGGATTAGGGCCCTCATGCCTATGTATCCTCATAGTGTAATAAGGAATTCAGAGCTTCGTAGTTCAAGGAACTAGAAGTGGGAGATGGAAAGAAGTGTGATCAAAATATGGTCTGAACCAAAGAATAATGTTTTGAACTCCAACAAGGGTGAAAAGATGAACCAAAGAGTAAGGTGGCTATTACTAATACGTGGACTAGCAGGCCACCACTATAAGGTAAAACCGAAAAAAGGAAGGAATTAAGTGTTTGAGGTTGTAGCCCAAACATCTCTTGGTTCACAAGGTGACGCAAGAAGGAGCACAAAGAGGTAATGTATTTGGCTTAAATTTAACTGGTCTATCACATGGAGTGAATGAATAAGTATTGTTTGAAATCGAAAGGTGTAATTGTATTGGAACCTATAAGAGAAATGAGATTTCTACCATAGAGGGAAACAACTTTGACCATGAAAGGGTGTTAGCCAAAAAATAAGGAATTCAGTGTTTGAGGTTGTTTGCCCAAACAACTCTAGGTAGCCATGCAGACTATTCGTTAGGCGTCCTAAAAAGGTGTATATGGAATCCCAAAGAAATTGTATCTCGATGTCAAAGAGACAGTATGTCACTGGGTGAACGATTTATGATCGAAAGTAGATAATGAGTAGTGAAAGATATGAATGATGCCCTAAGGTGAAGGAGAAATAATTAGAAGTATGCTCGCCAAGGATTCGCATCCTCGTGCCTACGTATTCTCATTGTGCAATGAGAAAGTCAGAGCAATCGTAGTTCGGAACTACGAGAATAGAGAGAGATGTTTGTCTAAGAAATAGGGACTCACAAGACAAACACTAAGTCAAGGAATGATTACAGTACTGGAGTGCAAGGAATATTGTATCACTTGCTGGGGGGAATCAATAATTCGAGATCAAATCAGGATAGTATCTGGATCCAAGAAGGATATACTCTTAATCGAAGAGCAAGGTAGGCATTTACCAATACGTGGTCTAGCAGGCCGCCACTATAAGGTAAAGCCAAAAAGAAAGACTGAATTAAGTGTTTGAGGTTGTTTGCCCAAACAACTCTTGATTGATGAGATGGACTGTCATCAGGACGTCCTAAAAGGATAGACAATGAGTCCAAGGAGAAATATGATTGATCTCAAAAAGATGGTATGATTAAATGAATTAAGAATGATCCATGGGATAGAGAAATTATTTTGATAAATAAGATAGCTCGCGAAGAAACTGGGTTCTCCTGCCTACGTACCCTTATAGTGCAATAAGGAAATCGGAGCTTTCGTAGTTCAGCCCACTAGGGCTGAAAATAAATTGATTAGAGGCAAGAAGAAATTATTGATTGAAATTGAAATGATTTGAATGGAATGGAGAGACTTGATAGTTACTGGATGAAATCACACTGACTTTCAAGTGGGAAGAGAAGAGTCTTTGTAGTTGTTTCTTGCATTGATGATGAAGACCTTATCAATTGTTTGATTCGAACTGCACTAAAGTCTATGAATGGAGGTGAATACGATGAGTGTTGGGTCATACATCCCATACCCAAATATACTCAGAATGGGGGTAGGAATACTCCAGTCCCACTCCTTCTCCATTACTTAAGGCCCGTAGCGTACAACTTGATTCATGATTGATAAGTTATTGATTATTGTCCTTGCTTTTGTTGTTTTTGTAGTGAGAGACTTGCCAATCTGGTGATTAGAATTATGCTAAAGTCTATGAATATAGGTGAATACGATGAGTGTTGGGTCATACGTCCCATACCCAAAGATACTCAGAATGGGGGAAGGAATACTCGAGTCCCACTCCTTCTCTATTGCTTAAGGCTCTTGTCACACTCTTCTAACTTTGATTTAACAAGTGTTGAAGACGTTACCTTTGATGCGCTTGAATAATCCACTACTTGGTATGACTGAGGATGCCTTGATTGAAGATCTTGTCTTGAGGCCTTGAGCTCCACAGCTTGGAAGAAAAGTCTTATTAAGTGACCAAGAGTCTTTTGGTCACTCAAGTTAGACTGTGTGATTATACAAGTTCAAAGGATTTAATTAATCAAAATTGCTTTTGATTAATTTAATCATGGGTTTTGTTTTGGTTTTAGGGAACTAGGTTTAGATCTAATCAAAGTTAGTAATTGTTAGAAACTATCCTAAGGGATCATGCATTAGAAATGGATTGAAAATTCTAAGTTAGAATTCCTAAGGGGGCATGTGCAAATTGGTCAAAATGTTGATTAAATTTCTATGTTAAGTCATAAAATTATAAGGAAATGATTAACTTCTATGTCACATTCTAATCCTAAAGGGATCATACAATTCTAACACAAAAAATGCTAAAATAAACCCATAAGGGCAAAATGGTCATTTACCAAAATATGTCTAATTCAAGGTCTAAAATATCCTAACCTAATATTGAGAAATGTCAAACCCTAAATTTAATCAAGCCTAATTGTTTCTAACTAGAAAAATCTATATAAAGCCCTAATTAAATTTCTATTTAAAAGTCCTAATTAATTCTAATGAGAATTCTAATTAAATCCTAATATGCTAATTAAATCCTAAAATCAAGATTTATTAACCTAATTATCAATTAACCTAATTAAGATAATGTTATCCTAATTAATCAAATTGTAAAGAAAACAATTAAGAAAAATAAAATAAATGAATAAAAATGGAAAATGGGGTGCAATGGTTAAATGGGGTGAGAACTGAAATTCAGGTCATTGGGATGCCAATTGAGCCCACTACTGAGTTTTTGGTCAGCCAAAGAAATCCAAAACAGGGGGGTACACGTAGTAAAAACAGAAATGGGCCATCTAAGCCCAAACAACTCTAACGACCATTCCAAATAGGGGGTGTGAATTGAAAGCGCATGGTGAATCGGTAAAATAGCCAATGGGCCTGAGAAAGCCCAAGATTCACTTTCCCTTGTAAACATTAGGGGGTGTATGTGAAATGTTGGTGTCTGAAGTGTAATTCAGTGGGCCTAAGAGGTTAAGCCCAATGGAACCAATCCAACTACAAGCATTGACTAGCCTGGGTCAACAAGGTTTGAAATCAGCGCGCCAATATCTCCCTCACCTTCTCACCGTTTGCTCGCCATGGACCACCGCGTCGGTGACTGTCGTCGGTGATGGTGGTAGCTAAAACCTAAATTCTAACCACCATTTTATGTACAAAGATGCACTGAGGATGAAAATGGGGCCGGTTTTGGGGATTGATTGTTGCGCTAGGCAAATCGAAGGAATTTTGGGAAAAGCCCTAAGTCTCTAAGTTCAAATTAAATGGAATTTGGGATCAGTTAACCTCCTACACCTTAGGGCTTTCACTCCCTAGCCTTAAAGTTGCGCTCTGGTACACTCAATGCAAGAAAACATCACAGAAGAGAAATGGACTTATCGGAGAAGACGATCGGAGACTTCAGCAGGTGAGTTCTTGATCTTGTTTTACACGCTTCTTCTTCCTCTTTCTTATTCTTCTTCCTCTTCTTCTGAATTTGAGAATGGTGAGTAATGAGATGAAAGTGCAGTGGTTAAGCTCAAGTGAGATTGAAGCTTCAATGTGATGCTTCAATGGATTTTTGAGAGAGAGAGATAGAGCTTTGGTGAAAGTGAGGGAGTAGATTGCAGAGTGAGTGAGTTTCAAGCAAAATGTTCAAGCCCCCTGAATGATGATGATGGATCTGTTTAAATAGAGATGAGGTTTGGGATTTGGCTAGGCTTGGAGTAAGGTTTGGATTCAGTTAGACTTAGGTTTGGAGTTAGTTAACTTTGGCTCACTGAGTTTGGATTGAACTCAGTTAGTTATACCGCACTTAGTTAGTTGTGATTAGTTATGACTTGGTTAGTTGATTAAGGTTAGATTATTGATGACTGGTTGTTGTAGGTTACACTTAAGTGGGATTGGTTCATTGGCTTGAGTGATGACATATTAAGCAGGTCTTTTTCTCCTAGTTGGCTTGGTTAGTGAATTGGAACTTTGCAATGTTACTTCACTGTTATGCATATGCTTGCTTTGATTTTCTTTGAATTGTTATGGCTTGGTTAAACCATGGTATTCAACTAGTTTTGTTGCAGGGTTTAGGGATGGTCTTGGTTCATGTTGATGTAAGAAATTCTCCCATGGTTTCTTGGATGAAAGTGTGGCAGATGGATTTGTTGCTGACTAGTAGGGCATCGCAGGCTTGGTTAATGTGCCTCTCATGGTGGTGTGGTTGTTGAAAGATCTCTGCATGTGTATGTGAATGTCCTTATTGTATTGCAACCACCTTCCATGATTTTCTTTGAACTGTAATGGACTGTGTGTTATTCAAATGCAGGGTTTTTTAAGGTTGAGTTGAAGACCTCACATGGAATTCTCTTGGCTTCATTGATGTTGGCTTGCAATCAGGATTGTTAGCTGTGTTGGGGTTGATGCAGTTAGATGTTAGCTCAAAGGCTGTCATGTACATGGCTTGATGACTCAATGGTTATGATTTGCTGGTGACTTGCCAAAGCATATTGTTGCATGATTAGGGGATGCTGACTAAATCTCCAGTGTGGTTGTTTGCTTCAGGTTGCACCACAAGGTTGGCTCAAGGCAGGGTTTCATGGTGTTGTTGGATATTGCTTGGTTTGTTACAGGGTCTGTTTTGGTTTATTGTGTGGCAATATATCTATGACTTGCATTGGTTTGGTTGCTTGTAGAGGCTTGTTTATAATGGCTATGGTGGACTTGCTCATGGCTCTTGTTGCCTCTTGACTTGTAGCATGATTTTGCTGGATGTGCAACTGAAACTTGTTCAAGATTCCTTTCACCATGATTTTCCGTCTTGGCTTTGTCCAACATGGTGCCTCTAACTGTGTGCTGCTAGGTTGGTTATAAAAGGTAAGAAATCCAAGTCATGGTTCAGATGAATGGCTGGTGCATTGCAGGGAACCTGCTGCAAGACTCGATTTGTTCACTTATTATGTTGTTACATGATGATGTTGATGTATTGGTGTTTTTTGCCATGAGCTATGTTGCAACCTCCTACCAGGCTAGGATTGGATTAGATTATGGTTGCAAGCTCATTGTTGCAGGTGATGTACTTCAACTTGATCCAAGAAGAGCATTGCAATGTGGTGCTGCCACAAGTCTACTGTAGGATTTGGTACAGGCTAGGCATGCTGGCATGTTCAAAGGCAAGTGGTCATGATGCTTTGGCAATGTTGATATTTCCTGCTAGTTGCTCCTGATTTTGTTACCCTGTTAGTGAATTGATATGCTTGACAGTTTGTTAGCATGCTCCATGACAGGTACAAGGCTGGACTGGTGTGATGGAGAATTATGGAGCATCATTGTCCAGCTCCTATTTGAGAACATGCCGATTGGTTTTTTGTAGGATGTTGTTGCTGTTTTGTGGTAGGCTCATGTTGCTGTAGGATTTTAGTGACATGATGGATCACTACAGCAGCAGGGCATGCATTTTTAGGGTTTGGTTATGGTTTTGGTTCTGTCACATGGTTAATGGTTGATCATTACAGGACTAGTTGGATATGAGGCATTGTTTCACATAGTTCATGGTTGGGTGGCCTAGTTCGCACCACTATTCCAACCTCAGTCATCATGTCATGACCTTATGGAATTCATGCTTGGATTTGGCTGCTGCAGTACCATGATGGCAAGGTGTGTCAAGGTGAGTGCAAAACCAACATTCATGTGCATTGCCTTGTCAAATTAACCATGCATATACCATGTTTGACCATGTGATTAAGGTGTCTATTTTTATGGTGAATGCAAGGCCTGTGCAGCGGGGTGAAAATTGGTTGTCAAGGCAAGAAATCCAAGTGTTCAAGATATGACTAAGTTCAAAGCATGTTGGCATCAAAGTGAAGAATCAAGTTCAAATGGTTAAACCAAAATTCACATGGACATGAAGAATGAAATTAGAGTTAGGACTAGTCATTTAGTGATTAGGGATGACCAAGGACCTAGGTTGACTTTGGTCAAAGTTGACCAAAAAGGTCAATTGTTGACCAAAGTCAACAATTGGTCAAAATTCACTTTTGTTTGTATTTTCCTTGTAAATGGACAACGGATTGATGATTATGGTGAAAATTTAAGGGCATTAGGGTTTTGGGTTGACTTTGGTCAAAGTTGACCAAAGTCAACAATTGGTCAAAAATGTCAAATTTTATATTTTCTTGTGTAGAATCATATGTAATGGTTTAAAATGATATGGAATGAATTGAAATGGTTTGAAAAGTGATTGAAATTGGTTTTACAATTGGTTTAATCATGACTTGAATGTTTGACTTTTGAAAAGAAAATAACTTGATTGATAATGTACATGAACAAGGCCATGAGATGAGACCAATAGGTTAGGGTTTGATATAACATCCATGAACCAAAGGCATGACTAGCAAGTGGCTTGAAATACAAGAAGTTTGGTTGTTCAGATGACCAGGACCAAAGATGTATCCATAATCATATGAATGACACCATTACTTTGGACTAAAACCAATGCTCAAAGAAAGGTTAGGCCAAGCATGTTGATAATGTGTGAAGGTTGGGAGGTCATGGATGCACAGTCAAGCCACCAAGTGCATCTGATTCAACATCTCCTGGTTAGGGCTCTGGAGACCAAGATAAAGGCCTGGGGAAGCTCCAAGAGATCATGCCTTGAGAAATTAGGGTTGTGAAGGCTCTAGGTTGTCTGGTCACACCTTTGTTGAATTCAAGCCTTCACCGCCATCATTAGGGTTTCACATCCCCCATGCTGATGATATAGTTAGACCAGGCCTTTGAGCTTTGATATCCACACAAGCCCTAGCTTTATAAGCCAAAGTTTCTCCTGAATCCATAATGAATGATGCATGTGGATGAATTAAGAATGTATGCAGATGATCTCCTGATCAAGTGATTGGATGAATATGTGAGAAAGGGGGAGGGTAAATTTTGGGGTACAACAGTGACATATAAGGATTGGCATGAGATGCTCCCATTTGCCTTGCACGGGTATCGTACATCCATCCGCACTTCAACAGGGGCAACCCATTTCTCACTTGTTTATGGTATGGAAGTTGTGCTCCCCGTAGAGGTTGAAATACCATCATTGCGTGTCTTGATGGATGCCAAGTTGATAGAAGTTGAATGGTGTCAGACCATGTATGATCAGCTAAATTTGATTGAAGAGAAGAGGTTGAATGCCATGTGCCATGGTCAGTTGTACCAGCAGAGAATAAAGAAAACATTTGATAAGAAGGTCAAGCCTCGTGTGTTTAGAGAAGGTGACCTTGTGCTCAAAAATATTTTATCTTTCAAACTTAATGCTAGGGGCAAATGGACTCCTAATTATGAAGGCCCATATGTTGTGAAGAAAACCTTTTCAGGCGGTGCTTTGATTCTTACAACTATGGACGGTGAAGAGTTCACTCGTCCTTTGAATGCCGATGCAGTCAAGAAATACTTCGCCTGAAAAGAAAATAACAACTCGCTAAGTTGAAAACCCGAAAGGGCGTCTTAGGCAAAAAGGAGTGTCTCGGTGGATTGAAAACCCAAAAGGGCGATCTAGGCAAAAATTAGAGACATAAAACATAAAACTTATCCCGATAGATTGAGTACCCCACCTTGGGGCAATCTATGCAAAAAAAATAGGGATTATGGCAAGTAACTGCATTCAGTTGGTCTTCGATCTTGAGAACATTTTTGAGCAAGTCAGTCAACTCTGATTCATCCTCAACCGATGCCAAGAGCATAGTGGATATTGAAGTTGGTGGAAGGATTAGTGATCATTGTATTCAATGTAGCCCTTTTCCATGTAAATTACCATTTTCCAACTTTTGTAAAGATTTATGGACTCTTGTTTATTCTTCAGCTAAGTAGAATTGAATTTTATGATGATAATTTTGAAATTTTAAAATAATAAAAATCATTTTTCTGAAAATAAATAAAAGCAATTACTTCTAAAAATCAATCGATTTCAGTAAGGAATATCAACAGCAACCTGAGAATAGGTGAGTTCCAAAGTGTGAAGCATTATTGGTCTTCCCCAAGCGGTTGGTTTGATCACTTTTTCCTCCCCAACGGCAAATCAGTCTCCCCAACGGAGTTTGTAACAGCCTCCCCATCTGAGTTGTAGGCGTATATTCTCAACGGTCTGCGCAGATCCGACATAGAGTTTTGTTCCCCTCAAGTCCCCAGCGAAGTTCACTCCTGATCCCCATCAACACTAATTCTTGAGTAGTATTTTGGTCCTCTGCAAGGTTGTCTCCCATTTGGTATGATGTTGACCTAAAATTCCCCGTAGAGTTGATGATATAGGTCCTCAGCAGATCTTTTATCCTTCCTCAGCAGGGTTTGAGATATTCAGAGATTGATGATTTATTTTCATCCCTAATTTTTCTCCAGTCGATGCCTCCATCCTATCGAGATTAGCCGAGTGTTGTAGCGACGATTCAGATCAGTGATATTTGTATCCTTTGTGATTGCTTTGTCAGCATAATCATCAATCATATATACATTCACATTCATACATCAGATATTTCATTATGCATTCTTATTGCATTTGATTCCTTATTTTTCTGATCCTCTGCTATGGTGATATCGTTCCCCATACAGATTTGGTGCATCCGTCTTCCCACAATTGTAGAGTGTCAACCCCTCAAGCAGAAAGAATTTGACCATTTTCATTCCCCACTAAGCTATTTCCTCGTGGATGAATATTATTTCAGCTTCCTCCCCAGTTGATTGTCTGGATGGAACCACTCCCCTTGAGTTATATTCTCATCGGGTCGAGTCTTTGTTTGACCGTTTCTTTCTAGCTCTTACCTAGATGGATACTTTTGGTCCCCCGAGAGTCTATTACCCAGTAACTGGTAATGTTCTCTTCGATTTGCAAGTACTTTACTTTTACCCAATACCCGGTAATAGTAATCTACTTCCTCTTACTTTTCCCCTGCGGATTCATTTTACGCCTCCCGATGTAGTATATCATTGATATGTTCATCCTAACCGATGACAGATATTCTTCCTTTGAGTCTATCCTTGATATGTTCATCTTAACCAGTGACAAATATTCTCTTTGTGGTTTTCTACCCAATAAAAAGGTAGTTGTAATCCCTATTCCATTCCCAGAGAATTAATCCTTAATATGTTCATCCTCACTGATGACAGGTTTTCTCCTCTTTGCGTTCTTCTTCCCAGTAACTGGTAGTTGTAAATCCTACTTTCCCCTGCTGAGTCTATCCTTGATATGTTCACCCTAACCGGTGACAGATATTATCTCTTCGGTATTCTATCCAGTAACTGATAGATATAATTCCTACCTTTTCCTTGGAAGTATATCCTTTATATGTTCATCTTAACAAATGACGGATATTCTTCCTTTAAGTCTATCCTTGATATGTTCACTTTAACTAGTGATGGATATTCTATTTCTTTGGTCTTCTTCCCAGTAACCGGTAGTTGTAAATCCTATTTGATATTTTCCCCAGCAGGTTTTTCTTACCAAGTAACCGGTAACGAACACACCTATTTTTCCTCAGCGAGTCATCCTTGATATGTTTACCCTAACGGGTAACGGATGTCTCTCTGTCAGAGTATGTTATCTTCCTACCTAGTAGCCGGTAGTGGATAATATACTTCTGGTACTCCTATATTGAAGTTCATGCTTCCCTAGTTGAGTTTGAATGTGTATTTCCTTAGTGAAGCCGTCAATCCCCTATTCGATTCGAGTATTTCAGTTTTGTTCTGATTTACCCGCTTCCCCTGCATATTTTCCCTTTACCCTCGACCAAGTCCTTCCATTGATTTATTTTTGTGGAAATCCCCCTCGTGTCTCTAACAGTTTTTAAGTCGTAGCCTGACCTACGCACAACTTCTTATCCCTAGAGTCTCTGTCTCCCTAGTGAGTTTTCCTTATGGAATGCATTATGCTCCTGTGGACTTTCAGTCTCTCCGGATTCTTTTCCTTTGTGGCAATATTTTCTCCACGGTGATTTCTTTTAACATTCATATCATATGCATCATGAGGTCTCTTAGGGACCAAAATTTGTCTCTATTGTTGTTAGTTAAGTCCATTCTACTGAGTCAATACAAAGATTTTTAACCTTCACCTCCTCAGTTAGAATGTCCTTAAATAGGGGCAGCTGTAAGACCCTAAATTTTGACCCTAATACCCCTCATGCTATCTCATCATATGCATTAGCCTTGGGATCACACTTTGGTAGCCTCCTTACCCCTCATTCGTTGGGTTTGCATTGGGAAAGATCACCAAGCACTTTTGATTGTATCATACTTTGTTTATCATTATTTACTAACCAAAATACCAAAAATATGTCAATGTGTAGTTTAACTCTTTTATAGGTAGTATGTATGCTCACCCATGCTCCATCAAGCTCATATCTAGGGTTTGAAACCCTCAATGCAAGGAGTTCAATAAAGAAATGGTTTACATTGTTGTTAGGCATCATATGTGGATCCCCTTGATCTTCACATATCATTTTGATCAAGAATTTACCAAGAGTTTGAAGCTTGTTTGCCTTGGAAGCCCTAATTCATCTGGGTATCTTATGTGACTTCCTTAGCAAGTTTCTTCAACATTTGATCAAATATTTAAAGGGATACTTCATATTACATCATCATATGCCTATATGATCTTCCATGAGTCCCAAAAGTCAATAGAATATCAAGCTAGCAAGATGGTTCATGGTGGTTGACCAGAGAAAGTCAACTAGTCAAAACTGGGGTTCCCTAGACCCTATCTCCTGCAATTTTTGTCATATGAAAATGATTCCAAGAGAAAAAAATTTACTCAAAATTAAAATCCAAACAACTTTAATGTTGAATTCAAGAGATAGTTTTGCTTGTAAAGTCATTTTTTATGGTGAAAGATTTTATGTCATTTTGTGTGAACCCTAGTTTAGAGGTCAACTTCACAAGACCATAACTTGCTCAATTTTTATGATATGAAATCCATTCAAATTCCATGATCAAATTCAAGATGTTTACTTCAACTTTTATGTTTGGAGGAAGTTCAAATTCAACTTTCAAATGCATGTGCCAAGAGGAAATATTATAGGTCATTTTAGGCCAATACCATTGAACAAGTGATTTTCCTCAACTTTTAAAATGTATAACTCCTTCATGCCAAATCCAAATGAGGTCAAATTTATGACCAAATTGAATAGGTTTGAAAGAGATACAACTTTTATGAAGGAAATGTTTTCATTTTAAGTCCATATAAAAAGTTATTCAAGGTGGAAGAAGTGAACATTTCAAATATGTTTGATTTCCCAAACTTACACCTCAAACGTCATCATGATCCAAGCTTCAAATGAAAAAGTGTTCAATATGAAAGTTGTTCCCCTTAATCTCACCTTTCCTAAAATTCCAAGATCACCTCATTTATCCAAAGAATGAAGGACTTGCGCATGGGTGCAATGTGAGGTACCATTTGGATGATTTTCACTTCCACATTTCATACACAAATGCATGGCCACATGACATGATTTCAGCATGATTCTCACTCGTTTTTGGACCTGAATACATCACTTGATGGGCCTATCACACGCTCATGCAAGCATGAAAAGAGAATTACTAAAATTGATAATTTTTGGAAGTATTTGGAAATGAATCTCTTTGGCTATATATACAACCTTCATTGCTCAAAATTAAGGACCTCATGCCCAAGATTTGAACTTGCAATCCAAACCCTCACCATTAAAGGATAATCTTGAAGGTTTTCATTTGAAAATCGAGCTTCAAATATCCTTTTGTTTTGAGATTGAAACTCCAAGAGTCCATGCCATTTATTGATCCTAATCACCTCCTACAAGTTTCTGAAACAAGGCCAAGCACAATTGGAATCAAGATCAAGCAAGGTTGAAGCTCCCTCGAAGGTAATTTTTCAGAATTTTCATCTCTTCGATTCCCTCTCAATTCTTCACCATTCTTTGTGATTTTTGGTTGGCTGAAGTCCTACAATGTAGGCAACAAGATTGAGTTGCTTTGAGGTCAAATCGAAGAAACTCAGTTCATGATCCTCAAAATTCAAATCCCTGTATCTTTTTATATACTTGGAATTGGAGAAAATTGAGGCCAAATTCGAGCTCCTGAGCATTTTTTCTTTAAATCCATGTCCTTGTTTTTCATTTTTGTGGTGATTAGTGGTGGACCAGTCCGGTGAGGTCCACCGGAGAAGACAATCGGAGCCCTAGCTCTGGTGGTGTGGTGGCTTGCTCCTATCCATTACATCTTCCCTCCACATTCTAATCTTGAGCGTCCAATGTGATTACCAACCTTGTCACGCGTTTGACTCAAGTGTTGGTGGAATGCGCGCTTCTGGCCATCAGATCTGCCACCTCGATTAATGAGGGAGATTTGATGGCCCTTGTTTTTTTGAATTTTATTTTGTTTTCTGATTTTTCATTTAATTGTGTTATTTTGATTAATTCATATTAATTTCATTTTTAATCCAAAAAATATGGGACTTTCACCAAAAATCTTTAAATATTTTCCTCTTTCATTTTCTGAATTAAAAATATTTTTTGGATTAATTTTGATATTTTTCATGAATTAATTATTTTTATACATATTTTAAATTGTTTAAAAATACTTCTGACTTTTCAAAAATCATGAAAATTTTTGTCTAGGCCTTTTTGACCTTGTTTAACCTAGGATAAATCTCTTGGCCATTTATTTGGTGTTTTGAAGAGGTTTTAGGTTTTACCCAAACTAAATTTAATTTAAATGCATTTTTAATTTGATATTTAATGGATTAATTGTATAGAAATTATGTTGAGCCATTTTTATTGACTTGTGATGTTTGACTATGTGTTTGGGCCTTGGTAAAGGTTGATTTGACTTTTGTTAAGTTAAAATCATTGGATTTAGGGGATTGATGAAATGTCAATTTCATCTCCCAAAATGAATGAATGATTTTAATTTGATAAAATTCCTCCCATGATCAATTTGTGTTTCTCTCATCTCCCCTCCCTCTTCATCTTCAATCCCATTCTTTCCCATCCTTTTCATTGACCAATGAAGTCTCAATATCCTATGGCTAATTGATTCATCAATAACCTTATGTTAGATGAACCAATACAAGTATGGATGAGATAGGTCCATCCCTTTTGATCTTTTCTTTTAGTATGTGGTATGTTTTAGGAGTTTGGTTCATTATACCAAATCTCTAACATGCATTAGCACCTAAGTTTTTATTGATCGGCCTCAGATGGTTGTGACTTTTACATATGTCCAATTACAATTGCTTAACATAGAGCTAAATTTTGACCCTAAAGGCATATCATTCTAGTAAGTGAGATTGTAAGTCTCCCATCTTTCATGGTATTGTATGGAAACTTGACCTTTTTTCCTTCCTTTGAAAGATGTCTTGGTTCAAGGATCCATACTTGTGAATAGATGGTTGAGTGTTCTCCAAAGAATGACTTAATCAATTGAAAAGAAAAACACCACTAACATCTAATCAACTAACATTTGACTAACTTGTATTAACTTTGCTTTACTTTCAAGTCATTTATCTTTATCCAATTTAATTACAAGTCATTTACCATTCATTGTCATTTACATAGCATTTAATTTGTTTATGTTTATGTCATTCTCACTTTGCTCATTTGAGCCATATATTATGATTGTATATATTTTTTTTTGTGTATTTTGTTTGTGCTTGTGGTCTTAGGACCTTAAAATACTTAATAAACAACAAAAACCCTAAAAGATGTTTGTGTGGACTGTTGGGTTTGATCTGAGTTTTGGACTTAGAATTAGGCAACATTCCATGAGCAAAAGGACTTGGCCAATGCCAACATTTCTGAGACCCAATTATTGTGATTTGAGCTTTCATCTCATGCAAGTATTGGGATCCACTTAAATTCATCTGCTACATGGTCTTGATGCAATTGTTATTTTGGTCTCATGCTACACCTTATTCTGAGCAAAAACCAAGAAGTATTTCATCTGATACATGAGAAGACTTTCAGCTATGGATCTTCTTGCTTGGATGTGGTCATCTTTATTTGATGCCTTGCTTTTCATATTGCTAATTGATTGCTGATTATTGCTTGATTCAAAGTCCAAAGGGAAAGTGGGTTTTCTATATGACATTCTTGTTTGTTGGATTGCATCACATTGGTCAGATCTTTTCAACTCTTAACTTTTAATTTTATGCTTAGGATTAGTCTCTTCATCTCCTCCCACTTCTTAAATTTCAAAATCTCTCCACCTTTTCAAAAACTTTCTTTGCTTGTGATTTCAAAACTTAGACTTTATTGCAAATTAGAAACTTTGGCCTTATGTCATTGCATTTTAAAACTCTTTTCCTAAATCAAACTTGTAAATGAACTTAACTATATTGACTTAAAAATTTCAAAAGACAAAAAGAACTAACACTCATTCAAACTTTTGGGCCTTTAGTGCCTCTTTTAAACTTAAATTTTGATTAAAAGCAATCCACTCATTTTGAAATTGATACCACGAACTACGAGGTTTTGATCCCTCATTTTTATGTTGGTACTGTAATACCCCAAAATTTACCCTTCATTTTTCCTGGAAGCATACGCTTTACACCTCATGCATGCATTCATTTTTAGGTCATTTAGCATTTACATTTCATCATGGCAATCAGAATCGGATTCAAGAAGCTTGAACATCATCCAGGACACTTTGTGGGCTCTATTTAGATGATCAGTCAACACAAGGGAAAGACTTGTGGTTCTTTTTGGAACACTTCACTTTTGATATGCTCTATCATAATCATGCATTACCATTCATCAAATCTCATCACAAAAAAAATTGGATTTTCCACTTGAATTGAATTTGAATTTTGGTGGGAAAAGGTGAATTTGAGAATTATGCATTTTTCACACTTCCAAGCTTTACATTTGGCTACTACATGATATTTGGAGTGTGTTTGATTAAAAATTTGTGCACTGTAGCAAGGGTTTCTTGCACATGAGGGTGGATTGATCATTTTCCATACACTTGCATTTTTCATTAATCTTGCATTTTGGCTTAACCTTGATTAGCAACATGTTTAACGTCACATATAAAAGCTAAATCATAACTGTTTCATTGCTAATCATAACAGAATTTGGAAATTGAGATCTAGATCCAAAACTTTGCATTTTTTCTCTCTCACTTTTTCTGCAATTTTCTTCACAAACCGTGCCAAGATCTTCATCAATCCTTCATCCATGAGCATAATGGAAGCTATTTGAAGCAAGATCCATTGATTTCCAAGCCAATTCAAGAACTGTTGCATCAAGCTTCTTCAATGGCAATTCGAGTTTTCAGCTAGATCCTTCACAATCAACACTCAAACCTTGCTCCATTCATTTGTACAAGCATTGAAGAACTTCTGTTTTTGACTTTTCAAGCCAGAATCCACGTGTTTCAACTCTGCCATCCAATCAAGGTCAGTTTTCGAGCATGATGATTCTTGAAATTGATATATGTGTTTGATAGATCTTTCTTAGTAGAGTAAACTGCAAGTTGAATCATTGAATTTCATGTAGAAATGAACAAGTTATGTGGATTTTAAGTTTCATGCACAAAAATGTTTTTCATCAAATCTTTTAATTTAGGAGGAATTAGATTAAATTGATTTGAGATTGTTAATGTACATTGAGAGAGGATTCTAGTGATATAGATTTTGTTAATTTTGGTGAACAATTGTTCTTGAGCTGGATTTGGATGAAGAACACATTGAAGAACCCTAGGTTTTTCCAGATTCACGCGTTTGATCTGTTTGATTGCCTTGCTGCGTGCGTTTGGCTGTTAGAGCCCATGTGTTGGTCCACGCAGGCGTAAACGTGTCGTTTTGGTTGGCTGAGGTTAAAAGGCGCTGCCACATCACCTTTAACGAAACGGTGAGTTTCATTGGAAGGGCGCCATTTTCAAACTTCTCCTTAGTTCGATACTGAGCGAGTGCAATTCATCATTAGGCCTTGGCAATTTATTTATTCATTTCATCCATTCATGAACATGCTTTGCATATGTTTTTTTATTTTTTCCTTTCATTCCAAAAATCATAAGTCTATGAATAATGATCCAAATTGACTGGAATTTTTTGCACAATGATCCTTATCATGTCTACTATTTTAGGGTGATTTTTACAAAAATTGTGCACGTGTGGTTTTTAACATGGCCTAGGGTTTGTTCATACATGTGTTTGCTTGCACATTGGTTACTATTTTGGTTGTGAAATGATGATGCTTAATCCGAAATTCTTGAAATTTTGCATGCACAAACTAGAGATCCTAAGTGACATTTTGGCATTGAGTTTGAAATATTTGCATTTCTGGTTTGTGAGATATGAGCTGATCAATCTAGGTGTGACAATGTGTGTCACACCATTTCTTGTCCAATTTGATGATTTTATTTACCATGCCATTCATTTGCCAAATAATCTGATTTTTTGCATGTTGATTCTCCTGGATGTTAAGCTTGAGTGTGAATTTTTGTAGAATTTGTGAGTGTATTTCCAATTTGTTTGAGAATTTCCTTTCTGTTTGACCAATTGTGGACCTTTTGTGACTCATGAATTTAAAATATTTGTGAAATTCTTGATGTTTATTGGATGTACTTGAAATTTTGTGGAGTGATTCTAGACACCTTGAAGTTTGCCATGGCTTTGGTTTGATGCATTTATCTTGTGCCAATTATGTTTTGTGCTTGCTTGAAGTTGATGTATGATTTTGTGCCTTGTATGAGCTTGTTTTGCCTTGCCTTGCCTTATGGATTTTATTTGACATACTTCCACTTATCCAAATGGTTTGAAATTTGGTGTGATGATCCTTTGATGAATGCTGTTTAGCCATGATTTTTCTTGAGATTTATTGAATTGTTTTTGAGTTGATGTGAATTGAATCATTCCGCTTGCTTCTATGAGCTTCAAATTGCATGCTATGTCTTCTTTGCCTTATGAAATGAAATTGGTTGACGATATGGATATGAGACCACTTGGATTTGTTTCTTATTTGATTGAACTTGATTTTTGATAATTTTCATGTTCTATTTTGGTTTATTGCTCCCCTTTTGACCCTAGGCCATGCCCTAGTGGTTAGTGCTTAATGTTTGAGCTTTGTTTCGAGTCAAAGAGCACAATTGCTTATACTTGATGATGTGCACTCAATTGGAGTTGGTCCATTGCTTGTTTATGACTAACCTTGAGTTTGTTTTGTAGGCTTTGAGACTTGTACTTAGGCATTGTGGATTGCACCTTTGTGCATTGCTTTGCTTGTTTGTCTGTTTATGTACAGTTAACTGTTGACCATTAGCTTGTCTGTTTGACTGTTTGAGTTGAATACTAACTGAGTTAGATTGTTTTCAGGTACATTAGTTGCTATAGTTCATTGTGAACTTGCTTTTGCTGTTGCTTGGTTGCTTAACCAATTGAGGTATAGCTCACTAAGTCCATGTAGTTTGGAAGACCTGGCCTGTTATTTGGCCAGGCACCTGTCTGAAGTCCTCCTTAAGAGGCAATGCTTGTGATTGTTTATCTTTGTCCCCAAGCAGGAAAAGACCTTGAATAAGGCAATTGGCAGATAGAAGAGATGTGCAATCCATCTCCTGCTATTCAGTTGAGTCATCCCTTTGCTCACACAACTAGTGTTGATGCATTGTGGATATCAACCCAAGATCCATGTTGAGTCAGTCATAAGTGTAGAAGGGTTCCCACTTTCTGAACCCACACTTCATTTGTCTAAAGCTCTCCTGGGCCAGGGATAAGAGCTGTGAAGTCTTATCTTCACTTCCTATTTCATCTGTTTCACCCTAACTCTTAATGTTAGGGTTAAGAGCTAACATCACCTGATACAGTTGGCTTGCTTTTGCAGCCTAACCCTTGTGTGAGCCCACTTTGTTTGTATATAGTGTGTGCTAATTGTGCATGTTTGCTTTGTTTTGATTATGCTTGTATGCTTTGCTTTGCCTGTTTAGGATAGCTTGTTGCCTGTGCAAGTTAGATAGCAACCTTAACATAGGGTCATGATGCATGATAACTTCTAGGCTCGAGTCATAGTCTCCCTAGTAGTTTGTGTCCCCCCTTTGTATCTGGTTAGGCTAGTCTTTCTCCCCTGTTTAGGGGAACTACGTTGCCCTGATCCTCATACCAGATGAGGTACGTAGGCAGGAGGTCGTACGAGATCTCTCCGGGCACCTTTTTTTTTCTTTTTTGTGTGTGTTTGCTTGACAGTTGCTAGGCTCGAGTGCCAGACTCCTTAGTAACTTGTTGTTTGTTATCTTCTTGTGTGTGCTAGGAGACGGATGTAAGCCCAGCAATTGGCATTCCGTATCCTATTGTTGTATTCTTGGAGTCTGACGTAAGTCCAGCGATTGGCAGTCGGTTTCCAGTGTGGGTTTGTTTGGTTCGGAGTCTGATGTAAGTCCAGCGATTGGCATTCGGGTTCCATGTTTGCCTGCTTGTGTGTTTGTTTTGTTTGGCGTGCGTGAGCCGAACTACGGTAGCTCTCATTCTCATTCCAGATGAGATACGTAGGCATAGGATGCGATATCCTAGCGAGCCCGTTCCTCTTTTCCCCCACCTGTGTTGTTTCCTTTGTGTGTGTGTGATGTTTGTTTTGAGCAGTTTTAGCAACCTTTTCTTTCTTTTTGAGCGTGGATCCCGTCGAAAAACGAAAAAAAAACGAAAAAGGAAAATAAATAAATAAATAAGTAAATAAATAAAAGAAAAAATCTTGGACTTGGACCTCTCTCATTTGAGCCCACAGGTCCACAAAAATCAAGTTATAAATTCAGAGTTTCAGTGAAACAAAAGGAATTCTATTCCTATTACCCTGGCTGGAAAAAGATAGTGAGAGAAGAGCTAACAGAGTTCAGAGCAGCCTCCAAACCCTGAAGGGAACTCAACTGCACAGAATCACCTCTGCCTCACATAAACCCTAAAGATTGTTTTGTAAACCTCACAGGTGCAACTCAATTTCAATCAAGCTCTCCAATAAGGTTTGCCCTTATTCCCATTACCTTTGAACTTTGAATTTGAATACTCTGAATGTTTGAGGTATTATGGGTGAATTTGATACCCTTTTGATGCATGTCTTTTTTGTGAATTTTAATGGCATGATTCATGTGGTTACATTTTGATTTGGGGGCAACCCTTGATTGCCCTTTTTTTTTCTCTAACCTGTTTGTTGAGTTTTTGTGAGGGCTCACATGACTTTTGCAGGGATAACTTGCGTGGTTTTCCACTTTATTTGTGGGATACCCCCTGGAGGTTCATTCTGGTTACCTGTACTAACCCACTTTCTTTGATGATGTTAGCTTGGAGGGATCTCAGGGTTTATCATTCCTTTAATTGTTGTTACCTCGGATCTTCATCCGTGTGGTACCTTTTACATTTTTCCCGCATTTTACTGCTTTCCTAGCTAGAAGACCTCGATAGGAGGCAATGTTTTTGTGTGTTTATTTTTTTTTACAGGTTCCTTCGTCCAGGACTTCCTTTTTGCATGAGCATCCCTAACCCTACCAACTCATTGATTTTTCTTCTCCTAAACACACGTTTACTCCTTCTACTACAGGTGACTAAGTCTCCAAAGGTCGAGCATCCGGTAGATTGCGTAGTGACGTCGTTCGTCCAAAACCCAATCCATAACCCCGTAGTTAGCCGAACTACGGCTTGCTCTAATTCTCATTCCAGATGAGATACGTAGGCATAAGACGCGATGTCTTAGCGAGCACAATTACCCTTAACCCCTAGGTAGCCGAGCTACGGAGACTCTGATTCTCATATTCATATGAGATACGTATGTAATGGATGCGACATCCGCGCGAGTCATTTTCATTTAACCCCTTTTTTGGTAAATAGCACAAGATAAACTCACACCCTTTAGACAAGAACTACAAAAGTGGATCCCGTAGAGTACTACGGATGTGTAGGGGTGCTAATACCTTCCCTTCGCATAACCGACTCCCGAACCCAAGATTTGGTCGCGAGACCCCATCTTGTCCTTTCCTTTTTCCAGGTTTACTTCGAGCGTTTCCTTTCCCTCCTTTGGGTTAAATAACGCACGGTGGCGACTCTTCTGTCATTTTCTTTCGCCGGTTGTTTTTTCGTACACTCTATTTTTCAGGTTGCGACAGCTGGCGACTCTGCTGGGGACCCGGTTTCCCTAAGTGAGTCCCTCCTAGCTTTTGTAGTTTGTTTGTTTATTGGGTGTTCATGCTTTTGTACAGTTATTTATTTACCTGCTTTACCTTATTGCATTGTGTACATATCATTGTTGTATCTGTTGGCTGGCTATGGCTGCTTGGTGATCTTTGTGAGATGAGTTCTATACCCGAACTCGAGTGCACTTAGGATAGGAGAATGGCATAGTCTTGTCGACTTGTGTGGAGTTATTCCTGAGCAAGTTGACTTGCAAGCCCATTCACTTGGTGGAGGTCATGTTGAGATCAATAATGTCACACAAGTAAGTTGTGGTTAGACATTACTTTTTCCAATATAAACCTTAGAAGCCGAGGACCTTAGTTTACCAAACCCATCTTGGCCTATTCGTAGGACGTAGTGCGAAAGTCGTTCAAGTGTAAGATTTGATACGATTGTTACACGATACTACACTCATAAGAGTCTCTCTTGAGAATATTTTTGGAATACGAGTAGTCGTTCCTCCGATAATATCCGAAAGATGGGATTATGATTATGGGAACCTTTTGTAGAACATGTTTGGCAGGTTTAAACCTTAGTACACTCCTTTTGGGTGGCTCTTAACCTAAACTTCATGCTCGTGACTTGCAACAAACCCTTGATTCATGGTCGATCCGATCAGGTATCCTTAATATCAATGAAACTTGGGTGTTGATAAGGTGTAAACCATAATCCACCAAAATGGGTGGTTGATATTAAGGATAACATGATCCATCTCATGACCTTTGTTTGGTGTGCTCTTAATTTCTCTCCAGACAATGCAACCTGACAGATGTTCAAGCAGATACAGCGATCCTGATTCCCATGCCACTGCACTGCATTCATATCATTTTGCATTCATAATCATTCACACATGTTTATCCATTTCTGTGGGGTTTATATCTTCTACTTGATTCTAGTCGGAATTTTCTTGGTTCTCATCAACGACTTAGTCTTTTTTTTTACATCGTTTATCTATTGAGAGACTGGGATCAAGGGGGTAGAATACCTTTGGAATTGATAAACATGTCATTGCATTTACATATTCATTAGCATGTCTTGCATAACAGGTACCGCCACAGTGTTCTCAGTTTGTTTGATGTTCCATCAGCAGGATAGCTGACCCAGGCATTCACCGGTACGGTACCCGCAGAAACCAACAGAGAGTAATCGAAAGCCTACAGGCAGAGTTCGCCGAGATGAAAATCCGCATGAATCAATTCATGGATGTGGTTCAAGGGGTGGCTCAGGGACAGCAAGAGCTCAAACAGATGATACAGAGGAATCCCCCTGCTCAACCAGAGACGGTGACTGATCCTCCAGCTGGAGAGGCTAATGGACCCAATGGACCGGGGCCTATCCCAATCCTACATGTCACCTCCGGTCAACAGCCCGTTCATGATGATCAGGACGATCAGTTCCCCCTGCTGCAGGAAGACTTTGGTATGGGTCATGGTGTGGACCCCATGTTTAGAAGATTGGAAGAGAGGTTGAAGGCAGTGGAAGGACAGAATCCTCTGGGAGTAGATGTTGCTGACTTGGGGCTGGTCCTAGGTGTGAGAGTGCCACCGAAATTCAAGGTCCCGATATTTGACAAATACAATGGCAACTCTTGCCCGAAGACCCATGTGCGAGCCTATTTCCGTAAAATGGTTGCATACTCCGATGACGAAAAGTTGCTTATGTACTTTTTCCAGGACAGCCTAGCTGGGGCATCCCTGGAATGGTATATGAGGCTGGACAGAGCCCACATCCGTTGCTGGAGGGATTTGGTTGAGGCTTTCGTGAAGCAGTATCAGTATAATGCAGACATGGCTCCGGACAGAACTCAACTTCAAAATCTGTCTCTTAAAAGCAATGAGTGCTTCAGAGAATACGCTCAACGCTGGAGAGAAACAGCTTCCCGTGTTCAACCTCCTATGTTGGAGAAGGAAATGGCTAACATGTTCATGAACACTCTGCCAGGACCTTATTTGGAGCGCCTGGTGGGTTGCAATGCCTCCAATTTTGTTGATGTAGTCTCTACCGGAGAGAGGGTGGAGAATTACCTGAGGACATACGAGACCCAGAGTGGAGGTGGATCCTCATCAGGGGTGAAGAAGTCGTTCATTCAGGGACATAAGAGGAGAGAAGGGGATGCAGATGCCATATCTTCTTATCAGAACAGGGATAACCGGAGGAATAACTTTCAGAACTATCATCAGCAACCGTATGTTGCGGCTGTGACCATTCCAGCTGCAGCACCACTACAACAACAACAACCACAACGTCAACCAACTCAGTACCAACCACAACAACCGGGTAACAGACCCGCCTATCAACCGAGGCCAAGGACGATGGACCGGCGTTTCGACACTCTTCCAATGTCGTACGCTCAGTTGCTTTCTAGTCTTCAACAACTACAACTTGTGCAGTTGCGCACTCTGGCTCCTCCCGTTGGCAGGCTTCCGACGGGTTATGACGCCAACGCTAGGTGTAGCTTCCAATCTGGGGCACATGGCCACAATATTGAGAACTACAAAGCTTTTAAGCACGTAGTTCAGGACCTCATTGATTCAAAGGCCGTTAACTTTGCACCAGCTCCTAATGCCGTCAACAATCCCATGCCCCAGCATGGTGGAGCCAACGTTAACATGGTTGAAGGAGAAGTCAAATTAGTCTCTACGGTCAACAATAAAGATGGGGATAGTGATTGCGACATCGATAACTGGGTGCGTCCGAGGATCCCGAGTGAAGTTCTCAACAATTGGTCTTCTGAGGAGATTGTCCAAGCCACTTGTCTGGAGGAGTAATTTTCTTTGTTTATTCATGCATATCTAAGTCTTATGTTCCGCCAGGGCGTAATGACTCATTGTAGGGCTCATCTATGTGACACTTGCATTTTTTATCATAAATAAAGGACGTCTTTTTGCATTCAAATATTCCGTTCCCTGTCTTTCTATTTTTGCAGTTTTTCAAAAAAATGGCAATGTTTTGTTTAGTTTCCACTTTTTTTTTCACACTCATAAGCACATATCATCACTCATGCAGATGCACATCACCGGATCCTATTGATAACGGTTCTGCTATGGCTCACTTTAACTTTGAAAATCCAATCTTTCAAGCTGAAGAAGAGGGTGATGAAGACTGTTAACTCCATGAAGAACTTACCGGGTTATTAAAACAAGAGGAAAGGTTCATTCAACCGCATCAAGAGTCCGTTGAAGTGATTAATCTCGGCACCGAGGACACCAAGAGAGAAATCAAGATAGGGGCTGCTTTGGAAGACAATATGAAGAAGGGGTCGATTGAATTGCTGCAAGAGTATGTTGACATCTTCGCTTGGTCTTATCAGGATATGCCAGGGCTTGACACAGACATCGTGGTACATCGCTTGCCGCTCAAAGAAGGTTGTCCTCCGGTCAAGCAGAAGCTCAGAAGAACAAGACCAGAGATGGCTGTCAAGATAAAGGAAGAAGTGCAAAAGCAGTTGGATGCAGGGTTTCTAGTAGTCACAAATTATCCGCCATGGGTTGCAAATATCGTTCCGGTACCTAAGAAGGATGGAAAGGTACGGATGTGTGTTGACTACCGGGATCTGAACAGGGCTAGTCCTAAAGATGATTTCCCCTTACCTCACATTGACGTTTTGGTGGATAACACGGCTCAGTTCTCGGTATTCTCCTTCATGGATGGCTTTTCTAGCTATAATCAAATTAAGATGGCACCAGAAGACATGAAGAAGACAACATTCATAACCCCATGGGGCACCTTCTGCTACAAGGTGATGCCGTTTGGTCTGAAAAATGCCGGAGCAACATATCAGCGAGAGATGGTGACTCTGTTCCATGATATGATTCATCATGAAATCGAGGTTTATGTTGATGATATGATTGCCAAATCTCAGACAGAAGAAGAACACTTGGTGAATTTGCAGAAACTGTTTGAGCGTTTGAGGAAATTCAAGCTGAGGCTTAATCCGAACAAGTGTACTTTTGGGGTGAGATTTGGAAAACTACTGGGTTTTGTTGTTAGCGGAAAAGGGATTGAGGTGGATCCGGCCAAAGTGAAAGCGATACAGGAAATGCCTGAGCCAAGAACAGAGAAATAAGTCTGTGGTTTCTTAGGGAGGTTGAACCACATTGCAAGGTTCATCTCTCACCTAACAGCCACGTGTGAGCCAATATTCAAATTGTTAAGAAAAGATCAGGCTATCAGGTGGAATGATGATTGTCAAAGGGCGTTCGAGAAGATAAAAGAGTATTTGCAGAATCCTCCTATCCTTGTGCCTCCGGTCCCAGGGAGATCACTGATTATATATTTGACAGTACTAGACAATTCCATGGGTTGTGTTCTCGGTCAACACGACGAGACAGGTAGGAAAGAGCATGCCATCTACTACCTGAGTAAGAAATTCACAAATTGCAAGTCGAGATACTCAATGGTTGAAAAAACATGTTGTGCACTTGCATGGGCTGCTAAGCGATTGAGACAATACATGCTGTCTCACACAACCTTACTGATCTCCAAAATGGATCCAGTCAAGTACATATTTGAAAAGCCATCTCTCACCAGAAGAGTCGCTCGTTGGCAAATGGTACTGACAGAGTACGACATCCAGTATAATTCCCAGAAATCCATCAAGGGGAGTATTCTGTCAGACTATCTTGCTCAACAGCCGGTTGAAGATTATTGTCGCATCCGCGAAAAACAACCGGCGGGCTAAAACAAAACAACACAGAGCCGCCACCATGCGTTATTTATCCCAAAAGAGGGAAAGGAAACGCTCGAAGTAAACCTGGAAAAGACATGGTCTCGCGACCAAAGAGAATGGGATCGGGAGTCGGTTATGCGAAGGGAAGGTATTAGCACCCCTACACATCCGTAGTACTCTACGGGATCCACTTTTGTAGTTCTTGTCTAAAGGGTGTGAGTTTATCTTGTGCTATTTACCAAAAAAGGGGTTAAATGAAAATGACTCACGCGGATGTCGCATCCACTACATACGTATCTCATATGAATATGAGAATCAGAGTCTCCGTAGCTCGGCTACCTAGGGGTTAAGGGTAATTGTGCTCGCTAAGACATCGCGTCTTATGCCTACGTATCTCATCTGGAATGAGAATTAGAGCAAGCCGTAGTTCGGCTAACTACGGGGTTATGGATTGGGTTTTGGACGAACGACGTCACTACGCAATCTACCGGATGCTCGACCTTTGGAGACTTAGTCACCTGTAGTAGAAGGAGTAAACGTGTGTTTAGGAGAAGAAAAATCAATGAGTTGGTAGGGTTAGGGATGCTCATGCAAAAAGGAAGTCCTGGACGAAGGAACCTGTAAAAAAAAATAAACACACAAAAACATTGCCTCCTATCGAGGTCTTCTAGCTAGGAAAGCAGTAAAATGCGGGAAAAATGTAAAAGGTACCACACGGATGAAGATCCGAGGTAACAACAATTAAAGGAACGATAAACCCTGAGATCCCTCCAAGCTAACATCATCAAAGAAAGTGGGTCAGTACAGGTAACCAGAATGAACCTCCAGGGGGTATCCCACAAATAAAGTGGAAAACCACGCAAGTTATCCCTGCAAAAGTCATGTGAGCCCTCACAAAAACTCAACAAACAGGTTAGAGACAAAAAAAAGGGCAATCAAGGGTTGCCCCCAAATCAAAATGTAACCACATGAATCATGCCATTAAAATTCACAAAAAAGACATGCATCAAAAGGGTATCAAATTCACCCATAATACCTCAAACATTCAGAGTATTCAAATTCAAAGTTCAAAGGTAATGGGAATAAGGGCAAACCTTATTGGAGAGCTTGATTGAAATTGAGTTGCACCCGTGAGGTTTACAAAACAATCTTTAGGGTTTATGTGAGGCAGAGGTGATTCTGTGCAGTTGAGTTCCCTTCAGGGTTTGGAGGCTGCTCTGAACTCTGTTAGCTCTTCTCTCACTATCTTTTTCCAGCCAGGGTAATAGGAATAGAGTTCCTTTTGTTTCACTGAAACTCTGAATTTATAACTTGATTTTTATGGACCTGCGGGCTCAAATGAGAGAGGTCCAAGTCCAAGATTTTTTATTTTATTTATTTACTTATTTATTTATTTATTTTCCTTTTTCGTTTTTTTTTTTTCGTTTTTTTTTTCGTTTTTCGACGGGATCCACGCTCAAAAGGAAAGAAAAGGTTGCTAAAACTGCTCAAAACAAACATCACACACACACAAAGGAAACAACACAGGTGGGGGAAAAGAGGAACGGGCTCGCTAGGATATCGCATCCTATGCCTACGTATCTCATCTAGAATGAGAATGAGAGCTACCGTAGTTCGGCTCACGCACGCCAAACAAAACAAACACACAAGCAGGCAAACATGGAACCCGAATGCCAATCGCTGGACTTACATCAGACTCCGAACCAAACAAACCCACACTAGAAACCGACTGCCAATCGCTGGACTTACGTCAGACTCCAAGAATACAACAATAGGATACGGAATGCCAATTGCTGGGCTTACATCCGTCTCATAGCACACACAAGAAGATAACAAACAACAAGTTACTAAGGAGTCTGGCACTCGAGCCTAGCAACTGTCAAGCAAACACACACAAAAAAGAAAAAAAAGGTGCCCGGAGAGATCTCGTACGACCTCCTGCCTACGTACCTCATCTGGTATGAGGATCAGGGCAACGTAGTTCCCCTAAACAGGGGAGAAAGACTAGCCTAACCAGATACAAAGGGGGGACACAAACTACTAGGGAGACTATGACTCGAGCCTAGAAGTTATCATGCATCATGACCCTATGTTAAGGTTGCTATCTAACTTGCACAGGCAGCAAGCTATCCTAAACAGGCAAAGCAAAGCATACAAGCATAATCAAAACAAAGCAAACATGCACAATTAGCACACACTATATACAGACAAAGTGGGCTCACACAAGGGTTAGGCTGCAAAAGCAAGCCAACTGTATCAGGTGATGTTAGCTCTTAACCCTAACATTGAGAGTTAGGGTGAAGCAGATGAAATAGGAAGTGAAGATAAGACTTCACAGCTCTTATCCCTGGCCCGGGAGAGCTTTAGACAAATGAAGTGTGGGTTCAGAAAGTGGGAACCCTTCTACACTTATGACTGACTCAACATGGATCTTGGGTTGATATCCACAATGCATCAACACTAGTTGTGTGAGCAAAGGGATGACTCAACTGAATAGCAGGAGATGGATTGCACATCTCTTCTATCTGCCAATTGCCTTATTCAAGGTCTTTTCCTGCTTGGGGACAAAGATAAACAATCACAAGCATTGCCTCTTAAGGAGGACTTCAGACAGGTGCCTGGCCAAATAACAGGCCAGGTCTTCCAGACTACATGGACTTAGTGAGCTATACCTCAATTGGTTAAGCAACCAAGCAACAGCAAAAGCAAGTTCACAATGAACTATAGCAACTAATGTACCTGAAAACAATCTAACTCAGTTAGTATTCAACTCAAACAGTCAAACAGACAAGCTAATGGTCAACAGTTAACTGTACATAAACAGACAAACAAGCAAAGCAATGCACAAAGGTGCAATCCACAATGCCTAAGTACAAGTCTCAAAGCCTACAAAACAAACTCAAGGTTAGTCATAAACAAGCAATGGACCAACTCCAATTGAGTGCACATCATCAAGTATAAGCAATTGTGCTCTTTGACTCGAAACAAAGCTCAAACATTAAGCACTAACCACTAGGGCATGGCCTACGGTCAAAAGGGGAGCAATAAACCAAAACAGAACATGAAAATTATCAAAAATCAAGTTCAATCAAATAAGAAACAAATCCAAGTGGTCTCATATCCATATCGTCAACCAATTTCATTTCATAAGGCAAAGAAGACATAGCATGCAATTTGAAGCTCATAGAAGCAAGCGGAATGATTCAATTCACATCAACTCAAAAACGATTCAATAAATCTCAAGAAAAATCATGGCTAAACAGCATTCATCAAAGGATCATCACACCAAATTTCAAACCATTTGGATAAGTGGAAGTATGTCAAATAAAATCCATAAGGCAAGGCAAGGCAAAACAAGCTCATACAAGGCACAAAATCATACATCAACTTCAAGCAAGCATAAAACAGAATTGGCACAAGATAAATGCATCAAACCAAAGCCATGGCAAACTTCAAGGTGTCTAGAATCACTCCACAAAATTTCAAGTACATCCAATAAACATCAAGAATTTCACAAATCTTTTAAATTCATGAGTCACAAAAGGTCCACAATTGGTCAAACAGAAAGGAAATTCTCAAACAAATTGGAAATACACTCACAAATTCTACAAAAATTCACACTCAAGCTTAACATCCAGAAGAATCAACATGCAAAAAATCAGATTATTTGGCAAATAAATGGCATGGTAAATAAAATCATCAAATTGGACAAGAAATGGTGTGACACACATTGTCACACCTAGATTGATCAGCTCATATCTCACAAACCAGAAATGCAAAAATTTCAAACTCAATGCCAAAATGTCACTTAGGATATCTAGTTTGTGCATGCAAAATTTCAAGAATTTTGGATTAAGCATCATCATTTCACAAACAAAATAGTAACCAATGTGCAAGCAAACACATGTATGAACAAACCCTAGGCCATGTTAAAAACCACACGTGCACAACTTTTGTAAAAATCACCCTAAAATAGTAGACATGATAAGGATCATTGTGCAAAAAATTCCAGTCAATTTGGATCATTATTCATAGACTTATGATTTTTGGAATGAAAGGAAAAAATAAAAAAACATATGCAAAGCATGTTCATGAATGGATGAAATGAATAAATAAATTGCCAAGGCCTAATGATGAATTGCACTCGCTCAGTATCGAACTAAGGAGAAGTTTGAAAATGGCGCCCTTCCAATGAAACTCACCATTTCGTTAAAGGTGATGTGGCAGCGCCTTTTAACCTCAGCCAACCAAAACGACACGTTTACGCCTGCGTGGACCAACACATGGGCTCTAACAGCCAAACGCACGCAGCAAGGCAATCAAACAGATCAAACGCGTGAATCTGGAAAAACCTAGGGTTCTTCAATGTGTTCTTCATCCAAATCCAGCTCAAGAACAATTGTTCACCAAAATTAACAAAATCTATATCACTAGAATCCTCTCTCAATGTACATTAACAATCTCAAATCAATTTAATCTAATTCCTCCTAAATTAAAAGATTTGATGAAAAACATTTTTGTGCATGAAACTTAAAATCCACATAACTTGTTCATTTCTACATGAAATTCAATGATTCAACTTGCAGTTTACTCTACTAAGAAAGATCTATCAAACACATATATCAATTTCAAGAATCATCATGCTCGAAAACTGACCTTGATTGGATGGCAGAGTTGAAACACGTGGATTCTGGCTTGAATAGTCAAAAACAGAAGTTCTTCAATGCTTGTACAAATGAATGGAGCAAGGTTTGAGTGTTGATTGTGAAGGATCTAGCTGAAAACTCGAATTGCCATTGAAGAAGCTTGATGCAACAGTTCTTGAATTGGCTTGGAAATCAATGGATCTTGCTTCAAATAGCTTCCATTATGCTCATGGATGAAGGATTGATGAAGATCTTGGCACGGTTTGTGAAGAAAATTGCAGAAAAAGTGAGAGAGAAAAAATGCAAAGTTTTGGATCTAGATCTCAATTTCCAAATTCTGTTATGATTAGCAATGAAACAGTTATGATTTAGCTTTTATATGTGACGTTAAACATGTTGCTAATCAAGGTTAAGACAAAATGCAAGATTAATGAAAAATGCAAGTGTATGGCAAATGATCAATCCACCCTCATGTGCAAGAAACCCTTGCTACAGTGCACGAATTTTTAATCAAACACACTCCAAATATCATGTAGTAGCCAAATGTAAAGCTTGGAAGTGTGAAAAATGCATAATTCTCAAATTCACCTTTTCCCACCAAAATTCAAATTCAATTCAAGTGGAAAATCTAATTTTTTTGTGATGAGATTTGATGAATGGTAATGCATGATTATGATAGAGCATATCAAAAGTGAAGTGTTCCAAAAAGAACCACATGATTTGGCCATTTGGTGTGAAAGTTATCCAACTTTGAAGTTCAAAATTTCTTGACAATGATTTGATCATAACTTACCAACCACAAATGAGAAATTCATGTTCTTGGACTTTTTGGAAAGGTGAGAGCAAGATATTCAACTTTCATGTTGGACAAAATTTCATTTGAAGCATTCTTGGACATGTAATTTTGAGGAGAAGACCTTTCCATTTTTGGCAATTTAGAATTACAAGTCACTTTCTATTTTTGGAAAGTTTTCATCTGACTTTATTTTCTTCATTGTTGATGTTTGAAATGTCAAATGAAACTTGTTTGGACATGAATGAAGTGTCTCTAACCTTCTCCCACCTCCAAATCCATCAGTTGACTTGTGGTTGATTTTTGTTGACTGATAGATGAATGGGCTATGCATATTTGAATTTGAGCCTCAATCTCCTGATGAAATGGCTCAAACATGAAACCCTAGCTTCCATAAGCTCAATAAAACCATAGAATGACCCCTCATCTCATTGAAAGACCTCATCCCCTTGACAAGCCCTGATTGGCACAACGTAGATGATTAGGGTTGACTAGAGGTCAAAACCCTAATCCCAAGGAACTGATCAAGCACAATGAACCTCTTGGTGATGACAAGACCATGATGATGATGATGTACCATTTCAACCAAGATGATGATCAATCTCCTTGAGGAACCAAGAAACCCTAATTTGAAACACCAACCCCCAGGTGGCTAGTGATCAATTCATGAAACCCTCAAGCTTGAATATCTTAACTTCTTTATCTTCTGATCAAGACTTGGGAGGATGACTTGCTCCATGTTGCCACATGATATGAAAAAATGCAATGACTAATGACCTAAAAAATGAAATGCAATATGCTAAGCTAGTCCCAAGAGAGGAGGGCAAATTTTGAGGTGTTACAGCTGCCCCTATTCAATCCACTGTGAACCTGTCAATATGAATAACCTCGGCTTTCAGATGATCAGGGTGAAGAGTGATTGAATACCAAGAACAGACGAACAATTTGCACTCTGATGGGATATAATTAACAATGCCTGTCAGAATTGGCAAAGACGCAATCTTCTGAAGCACCCGTCTGGTACGGAGAAAGTCGGCCTGAATACCGAACAGAAATATCTGGATAACTGGTAACACAAGAACCATGGCCTAAACGCCGCTCATTAGTCTGCTTACTGAACATCGGAATGTAAGAGTGTTGATAACGGTCTGAACACCGGGAAATTGGCCTGAACACCACTTTGGTCTGAACACCACTTTGGCCTGAACACCACTTCGACTGGCCTGAACACCATTTCGGTCTGGATACCGGGAGATTGGCCTGAATGCCGCAAGCTGCATTGATCTAATCGTCGGAAGCTTCTTCGATCTGGGAATCGGAACTGGCCTGAATGCCGCATCGGTCTGAATACCCGCCTCGGTCTGACCACCGGAAGATTGGCCTGGGTGCCACAAGTACTTCAACCTGACTGTTGGAAACTTCTTCGATCTGGAAATCGGAAACTGGCCGGAATGCCTCGAGTTCTTCGTCCTGATTGTTGAGAACTTCTTCGATCTGGAAATCGGAAACTGGCCTGAGCGCCACAAGTTCTTCGTCCTGATTGTTGAGAACTTCTTCGATCTGGAAATCGGAAACTTGGTCTGACTACTATCTCGGTCTGGATACCAGAAAACTCTTCATGCCTATCAACATCGGCAAAGATAACAAAACAGTGATAGGTGAGACGGCACGCATGCCAACGACCCATGCTGGGGATAACAAGCCCTGAGCCGGCTATTCTCTATTCAATCCCTAACAGACGAACAATCCGCGCTTAGCTGGGGATTATTCTTTCTTTGTCTTTCTTTTTGAACCCCGAAAATTCTTGTATTATCATTTCCATCTCTGCTTGACAGAAACTCTTCCTCCAATATCGCACTACTGGGGAATACCTTTGATTCGAAATCATGATGCTAAACTCCTCAGAGTAACATCTTCACCTTCGGGCGAAACCACCTCTCAAACAATAACCACGGTCTGAGACTAGCTTATGCTTGCAATATGATGCATGATTGATTTTTTCAGCGTAATGCTCCATAATCGTGGAAATGCTACGCGATTTATTATGCAATATGCGATGCTTATTTTTCATGATGAATGCATAAAAAGGCACCCCCCTCAAGGGACTCTTCCGGGGAGCTCGAGGCACTCTGTTGAGGCACTCGCCAACACTCCAATCTCCACCCTGCTGGGGAATTGTAATGCTGCTGGGCAACAGGCAACCCTTGCTGGGGATAACCGCCTTTGCACTCGATCCGCTTGGGGACCTCGCTGGGGATAAGAACCACCAATGCACTCTGTGGGGGAAACAACAGTCTCTTACTTGTTGGGGATGCAACAATCTCGACTCTGCTTGAGGAACCACCGCGCACAGATACTCCCGCTGGGAAATAGCAACCTTCAGGCCTGGCGACTGGGGAAGCATCAATCTCAAACCTGCTGGGGATAACCATCCTGACTCTGCTAGGGAAGCCACAGACCTTGAATCTGCTGGGGAATTAGTCCTCACAACTCTGCTTGGGGAGATGAGGAAATTCCGGTACCGAACACCCGTCGACTCGTCGAACCTTGGGTACTCATCATCCAGCCCCAATGTCAGCTTTCCACTTTTGAGAGCTCCCCAGACTTGTCTAGACTTTTCTGATTCATCACCTTGTATTCCCGACCGCTCCGTATTCCACGGAGAGCGAACTCCTGGGATCAATACAAACTTTTCAATTCAGACTTTGAAGAGTCTTCTTGATTAAAATCCAGGATCGTCGTACGTCTCGTCGTCTTTTCACCGTTCTTTCGTTCATTCGTCCCTGATCGGACTCCATGGGGATTGTTTTGTCAAAAGCTTCCACATCACAACCTGCAAGTGAGTGAAAATATCTAACAGTACCTGCAAAAGAGATCGTTAGATAAAACCGTGCCCCAGGCGCGTCAAGATTTCAACACTTGGGTCACTCAACCTTCCGAATAAGATTTCAAGCTTCAATCTTATAAACATGCATTGGAAGGGATCTCCATGTCTTAAAATGCAAAGATTCTTTATCAAAAATAACTGGATGTTTTTGCAATCAAAACGGTAATGAAAACAAAAACAAAATTATTTGACTGAATATGCATTTTATTGATTGAAAAAGTGTGGCTCAAACTGAGCAATACAAAGGAAGCAATTCCTGAAAAGAGGTAATTGCGCACAAAAGGAAAAATCTATCCTAATGGCAATGTGAAACCGTGATCTCATCGAGTTCCAACTTGGTTACACCCCCTATGTCCTCAGACTCTCCTTGCTTTCTGCCTTCTGAAAAAGACGCTTCCGACTGATCCCTACCGGGTATTATCCATGTGCCTTAACCAAAGCAAACGATCATGCTAGACGCAGTTGTTCGTTTCAATCCCTCTTTTGCCTGGACCGCCCTTTCGGGTTTTCAGTCCACCGGGATACCCTTTTTTGCCCAAGTCGCCTTTTCAGGTTTTCGACTTGCCGGGTGTACAAATTTTCTTTTTATCCCTAATTTTTGCCCGAACCTTTCTTTCTGTTTTTTGGTTCGCCGGGATGCCCATTTTTGCCTGGACTATTTTATTCTTCTCGTCCAGCGGGTCTCTTTATACGAAGTATTTTTTAACTGCGTCCGCATTCACAGGGGATGGAAAATCTTCACTATCCATGGTCGTTAGCAACAAGGCTCCGCCAGAGAAAACCTTCTTGACCACGAATGGACCTTCATAATTGGGTGTCCATTTGCCCCTACGATCGTTTTGAGGAGGAAGGATCCTTTTCAGCACCATATCACCTACGTGATACACACGAGGTCGCACCTTTCGGTCAAAAGCACGCTTCATCCGTTGCTGGTACAACTGCCCATGACAAATGGCCACCAGCCTCTTTTCCTCAATCAGGCTCAACTCTTCGTACCGAGTCCTTACCCATTCGGCCTCTTGCAACTTTACGTCCGTCAGGACTCTCAAAGAGGGAATTTGGACCTCCACCGGTAGCACCGCTTCCATTCCATATACCAAAGAGAAAGGCGTTGCCCCAGTAGATGTACGTACTGACGTTCGATACCCATGCAATGCAAACGGCAACATCTCATGCCAGTCTTTATAGGTCACAACCATCTTCTGCACAATCTTCTTGATATTCTTATTGGCTGCCTCGACCGCCCCATTCATCTTCGGACGATAGGGAGAAGAATTGTGATGTTCAATCTTGAATTCCCGACACAGTTCTGCCATCATCTTGTTATTCAAATTAGAACCATTATCAGTAATGATTCTCTCGGGAACCCCATATCTGCAAATAATGTCTCTCTTGAGAAACCTGGCGACGACCTGTTTCGTCACGTTTGTATAAGAGGTTGCTTCCACCCACTTGGTGAAGTAATCAATAGCCACTAATATGAACCTGTGCCCATTCGAAGCCGTAGGCTCAATCTTCCCAATCATGTCAATGCCCCATATAGCGAACGGCCATGGAGACGACATCAAACTCAATGGATTTGGAGGCACGTGCACCTTGTCAGCATAAATCTGGAATTTATGACACTTCCGCACAAAATTGAAACATTGGGCCTCCATTGTCATCCAGTAATAACCTGCCCTCAACAGCTTCTTCACCATCGCATTCCCACTGGCATGGGTACCGAACGATCCCTCGTGAACCTCTTTCATCAATTGGCTTGCTTCTCTATCATCAACGCATCTGAGCAAGACTCAATCAAAGTTCCTCTTGTACAAAACCCCATCCTTATTCAGGTAGAACACCATGGCCAACCTCCGCAGAGTCTTTCGGTCCTTCTTAGATGCTCCCTCAGGATATTCTTGAGTTTCGAGATAGCGCTTGATATCGTAATACCACGGCTTCTCATCATCAGGCACTGTGTCAACAACAAACACATAAGCCGGTCTATCCAGACGTCCCACCTCAACACTGGGGAACTGATTCCACCACTGCACCTTAATCAAGGCAGCCAGAGTAGCCAAAGCATCTGCCAAAGGATTCTCCTCTCTAGGCACATGATGCATCACCACCTTGGTGAAAAATGTCAACAATCTCCTCGTATAATCCCGGTATGGAACTAAATGAGACTGATGCGTATACCATTTTCCGTTAACCTGATTTACGACCAGAGCTGAATCTCCATATATGACAAGGTTCTTGATTCTCAAATCAATCGCCTCTTTAATCCCCAATATGCAAGCTTCGTATTCAGCCACGTTGTTGGTGCACTCAAATGTTAGTCGGGCAGCAAAAGGAATGTGGGATCCTTTCGGCGTAACCAAAACAACACCAACACCGCTACCATTCACGTTAACGGCCCCATCAAACATCAGAATCCATTCGGATTCAGGGTCAGGCCCCTCCTCCGGGATTGGGTCCTCATAATCTTTCGATTTGAGAAACATGATGTCCTCATCAAGGAATTCAAACTTCATCGGTTGATAATCCTCAATGGGTTGCTGGGCGAGGTAATCAGACAATACACTCCCCTTGATTGCTTTCTGAGAGGTATACTGAATATCATACTCTGTCAAAATCATTTGCCACCTCGCAACCCGTCCGGTCAATGCTGGCTTCTCAAAAATGTACTTGATTGGATCCATCTTGGAAATCAACAAAGTGGTATGAACCAGCATATACTGTCTCAATCGGCGAGCAGCCCAGACCAAAGCACAGCAAGTTTTCTCGAGCAGTGAATATCTTGTTTCACAGTCGGTAAACTTTTTGCTAAGGTAGTATATGGCATGCTCTTTTCGACCAGACTCGTCATGCTGCCCCAATACACACCCCATAGACCCCTCGAGGACTGTCAGGTACAGAATTAACGGTCTTCCCTCCACAGGAGGCATCAGAATCGGAGGCTCCTGCAAATACTCTTTTATCTTTTCAAATGCCGCTTGGTAATCATTATTCCACCTGACTGTTTGATATTTTCTCAACAATTTGAATATTGGTTCACACGTGGTTGTTAGGTGAGATATGAACCGTGAAATGTAGTTCAATCTACCTAAGAAACCACGAACCTCCTTCTCTGTTCTCGGTTCAGGCATTTCTCTTATTGCTTTTACTTTCGCATGATCAACCTCGATTCCTTTTTCACTTACAATGAACCCCAGCAATTTACCAGACCGCACCCCGAAAGTGCATTTGTTCGGATTCAACCTCAGTCTGAACTGTCTCAGCCGGTCGAACAACTTGGCCAGACCTACCAAATGCCCCTCTTTTGTTTGGGACTTTGCTATCATATCATCAACATAGCATTCAATTTCATGATGAATCATATCATGAAACAAAGTCACCATGGCCCTCTGATAAGTAGCACCGGCCTTCTTGAGACCGAATGGCATCACCTTGTAACAAAAAGTGCCCCACGGTGTGATGAACATTGTTTTCTCCATATCATCTGGCGACATTTTGATTTGATTATAGCCAGAAAAGCCATCCATGAAGGAAAACACCGAGAATTGAGTTGTATTATCTACCAACACATTGATGTGAGGTAATGGAAAATCATCCTTCGGGCTAGCTCTATTCAGATCTCGGTAGTCCACACACATTCTCACCTTCCCATCTTTCTTCGGGACTGGCACAATGTTCGCGACCCAAGGCGGATAATTAGTGACAGCAAGGAAACCAGCATCCCACTGCTTCTGCACTTCCTCTTTAATTTTCATGGCCATCTCAGGTCGAGTTCTGCGCAACTTCTGCTTCACTGGAGGACAATCTGCTCTCAATGGTAGCTTGTGCACAACAATATCGGTATCCAACCCTGGCATATCTTGATAAGACCAGGCAAAGATGTCAACATACTCTTTCAACAGTGCTACCATTCTGCTCTTAACACTTTCCTCCAAAGCAGCCCCGATTTTCACTTCTTTTTTGACCTCGTCGGTGCCCAGATTCACAATTTCAATTTGCTCTTCATGCGGCTGAATCACCTTCTCCTCTTGTTTCAACAACCTGGCTAATTCCCCTGGCAGTTCACAATCTTCTTCGCCTTCTTCTTCGGCATGATAGATCGGATTGTCGAAGTCATATGAGGGTGTAACAGGATTGTTATCAATGAGATCCGGAGAATGATCGCATCTGCACGAATGTGGATTCATGCATTGCTTTAGAACCGGTGCGAGACAAATTGAAAAAGAAAATGAAACATTGCCATTTTTATTTTGTTTTTATTTTTAAACTGCAAAAATAAATGAAAAACAGGGAACACCGCTTTTAACTGAAAAACATCCATTTATTGATGATGCCAGAATTTGCAAAATTAAACATGAGGTGGCCCTTACAATGAACCATTACGTGTCGGGCAACACGTATGGCTTTCATGCAGATAAAACTGAAAACAAAAATTATTACTCTTCGAGCAGAGTGACCGTGATGATCTTTTCAACCTTCCAGTTATGGATTCCCATCCCTGGTGCGCACGGCTTTATCCACCGGTCCATTTCGCAGTCGCTATCAGCTTCATCACCCACCATGCAGATGTGATCCGGATCCAGCATTCCGGCACTGGTTAATGTGACTGACGTACGGCTTCCTCTGCCTTGTCCAGAGCCTCTGCCCGGCTGATATCCCACTCCGAAGCGGTCCTTTTTTGCGGAGATATCCATCATCCTACCCGAACCAGGAGCTTCCCCACTCTTCACCACCTCGGCGGCCTGCTTGTACGAAGATATGGACGGTTTTTCCTCCTCTTTTGCAAAAAGAGCATTCTCCACCTTGACGGTTTCGAATGCTTGACTCGGGGTCTCCCATATCTCACCATCCATTTCCACGTACTTGAAGGATGAAAGGTGGCTGACGAAGATGTCTTCTTCCCCGCAGACGGTGACAACCTGTCCTTCCTATATATACTTCAGCTTTTGGTGCAAAGTCGAAGTCACTGCCCCAGCGGCATGGATCCACGGGCGACCCAACAGGCAACTGTATGCCGGCTGAATATCCATGACGTAGAAAACAGACTTGAACACCTCAGGGCCTATCTCCACTGGAAGCTCAACTTCTCCAAATACAGCCCGCTTCGACCCATCAAAAGCCCGCACTATCAAATCTGTAGGCGTCAGGATCAACCCTTCACAATTCAGCTTCGCCAAGGCTTTCTTTGGCAACACATTTAATGAGGAGCCAGTATCAACTAACACATGTGAAAGCACAGCCCCTTTACATTCCATTGCAATGTGTAAAGCCCGGTTATGATTTCTTCCATCTACAGTCAGATCCATGTCGGTGAAACCCAACCCATGGCTGACATGAACATTAGACACCACCGTCTCCAACTGATTAATCGTTATCTCTTGAGGAACATAGGCTTTCTTCAGGATTTTCATCAAAGCCTCTATATGCCCCTCAGAGCTTAACAGCAACGACAGAATCGATATTTTGGAAGGAGTCTGATGCAGATGGTCCACAAGCTTGTACTCGGACTTCTTGATGATTCTTAAGAATTCTTCTGCTTCATCATCAAGTTTTTCCTCCGACCCTCCAGGCGCCGGTGTCACCACGGGAGTACCATCACTGACTACCGCTTGTTTTCCTTTTGCCCTGGCTAAAGCCTCGGCCTTTTCTTTTTTCTCTTTTTCTCCTTCTCCTCCCCTCAACGCATCAGGAGCAAACAGTCTTCCACTGCGAGTGAAACCACTGGGACCGGCATTATCCACCTTTGAAACAGTGGTTTCACCTGCAGCTTGATCCTCTACCTTCTCTCCATAGCAATAGACTTCCCCACCATAATGCCACGGCACGGCATCATCTTTGTCATAGGGAATTGGCCCAGGTACCGTGATGGTAATTGGAGCCGCCTCAGCTAGAGTTGACAAATCAACCGGGTCGAAGTAAATCGTTATGGTGGAGATATCATCCTTCCCCAAACTAGCCTTCTCAACCCGAATACTTCCGTCGTCCATCAGCCTCTGGACAGTCTCTCTCAAGAGCATACACCCATCAGGGGCAACAGTGCACGCAGCACAATCATCGTCACAGCCCGGATAAACCCCATTCAACAACAACTGCCTCTTTACCTCAGCCAGAGGAGTCTTCAACTGATCAACCCTCGACAGCCCAATCTTGCTCTCCTCAGAGATTGCATTCACCCCCCTTTGACCATGCGCGGGCATGGGATTAGCATTCACGTTTGGAGATGGAGCAAAGTTGATAGCTTTTGAATCCACCAGGTCTTGGACTACATGCTTAAAAGCTTTGCAGTCCTCTACATTATGCCCCGGAGCACCCGAATGGAATTCACACTTGGCATTTTCATCAAAATTGGCTGGCCTTTGATCAGGTCTCAAAGGTGCCAGAGTTCTCAACTGTACCAACCCCAAGTCTCTCATCTTCTTCAATAGGAAAGAATAGATCACAGGAGGCCTATCAAACTGCCGATCATTCATTCTTCCCCTGACTTGGTATCCAGCCCTCTGAGGCCTCTGCTGAAATGGTTGACGCTGTTGTTGTGGTTGTTACTGTTGCTGTTGTGCAGGCTGATTATCAACAGGAATAGTTACCGCAGCAGTGTGCTGGAAGTAACGATCCCTACTGGGTCCTCTTTGAGTGTATACTGCACTGGTATCACCCTCTTTCTTCCTCTAGCCGTTTCCGAAGGGCTTCTTCGAACCTGAAGACGAAGCATTACCTTGAATCTTCCCGAGCTTCAGCCAGCTCTCAATCCTTTCACCAGCCACCACTATGTCCGCAAAATTTGTCACTGGACAACCCACCATTCTCTCAGCAAATGCCCCCTGCAGGGTACCCATGAACAAATCCGACATCTCTCTGTCCACCAATGGAGGTTGCACTCTGGCAGCCAACTCCCTCCACCTTTGAGTGTATTCTTTAAACCCTTCACTTGACTTCTGAGACATACCCTGCAGCTGGGTACGACTAGGAGCCATGTCAGCATTGAATTGATATTGTTTAAAGAATGCATCGCCAAGATCCTGCCAGCTCTTAATGTCAGCAGATTTCAGCTTGGTGTACCACTCCAAGGATCCTCCGGACAGGTTGTCCTGGAAGAAGTACATCCACAACTTTTGGTCCATCGTATACGCAGAGATCTTGCGGACGAAGGCTTGAAGATGAGTTTCTGGGCATGAACTCCCATTATATTTATCAAACGCGGGCGCCTTAAACTTCTGTGGGATCACAATCCCCTCAACCAGCCCCATGTTTGACATGTTTACGACCCCGGGAGTGGCATAGCTTTCAAGAGCTCTGATCTTTTCTGCCAGCAATTGGATTTCCTTATTTTGTGGTTGGGCACCGTACTGACCGAACGGTTCGTTGTGCATGGAAAACTGATCAGCTTCTCGGTCTTCCTCTCTATCATCATCAACCCCAAAGAATGGCGGGAATAGACTGTCTTTCATATTCTGACCCATCGGACCAGGTTGACCACCAGTAGCAGCACCAAAACCTCCAGCATTGTTCACTACACCCACAGTCGTTCTTTTTCCTCCATCTCTAGAACCACCCAGCCCCTGGTTGGAGACACCCTCCAGGTTGACACCGTTGTTGGCAGCTGAAGCCCGCTCGAGCTTCTCAACTTTATCGGCCAACGCTTTCTGACCAACTGCAAACCCTTGCATAATGTTGATCAGTTCAGTCATCTTATCCTTCAGCTCGAGCACATCTGCATTAGGGAGATCCATCAGTCTGGGAGTGTTGCGCCTAGTGAAATATCTGTGAGGGCGTGTTGAGTGCAAAGGTACAACTCTACGAGCACGAGCAATGATTCCTGAAACAATCAAGCACGTTAGAACTGATACCTGCAAAATAAAAACACGTTATTATGATTATGCATGAATGCAGTGTTTATCCACATGAGGAACACTTTGTCTCTCAATCCTGGCTTCATCGAGACAGAGAATAATCCGGCAGCAATATTCTGATATTCATCATTTGATTTCATCATACGGATCAGAGATATATGATTTAGCAAAATACCACCCAACCATGTGTGTGTGTTGTGAGTGCATACAGTAAAGCAAATAAAGCTTGAAGATAGATCACTGAATGAAAACAACCATTGCCTATCAAAAGTGCACAATAAGCGCCATAGTCATACATCAAAGCTGATACAAATCAAATACAATTCCCCAGAATCAGAAAGGAAATACAAGCGAGTGAATTCCGTCAACAAGCCTGACGGTAATCCACACAAATGAGACAAGTCTAGCCTGATGAAGGTCCCACGGAAGGTCCTATGTCATCAACCATCTTCGCAAACTCTGCGGCGAACCTGAGCTCTGTGTTCTCCGGCTGTAATCTCCCCACCTCCTTCTGGTGAATCTTCATCTGCCTGAAGTAGTGATCTCTCTCAGCAATGTAATGATCCCTCTTGGCAATGATCTTCGCTTTCTCCGCCTCCCATTCTGCAGCAAGGACTCTGGCTCTAGCATCTCTCTGATCTCTCACGAGAATTTGCCTCCTCTTTTCATCTTCAATGACCTTTGAGGCTCTGGCTAGCTTCTCCTTCGTGCTGTCGTGCTCCCTTGTGGATGACGCTAAGGCTTGGCTGATCTTCCCATAGTAGGCAGTATCCATCTCAAAGTGCTTTGCTTCCAGGGCATGTAGCTTATCCTGATCTTCCATCCTCCCTCTGATCTCCTGATTAGCCATCTGAATACGAGCAACACTCATCTCCAATTCAGCTTTCTCTGCAATCAACTGATCTCTGGCTCTCTTCATCTCGAGGAATTCTTCCATACTGACAGAAGAACACGGACCATCAATCATAGGACACCAAGGATCACCTCCCGGAAATGGTAGATGTGTGATCTCAATTTTCTTCCGAAGCCAATCATCGAATAGAGGAAAATACCAGCTATTAACCTTGCCATAAGGAACTTTGCCCTTCCTCTGAATGCTACGCCACTCATCCAACACTTGTCTCAACTTGGCCTGATTGCCCTCAATCGGGAAGTAGAAAGACTCCTGAATCTCTCGTCCGAGAGGAGGACCCTCTATAGCAAACCCCATTTGTCTCCTGAGAAGCACCGGGTTGTAACTGATGCAACCCTGAACTCCTATAAGAGGCACATTGGGAAGACTCCCACAACTGCATATGAAATCTCGTCCGGCCATACCGTTATGAGTCCAAGCTATATCCTTGGCCCGCAAACCCATCAATCTGAATGACCACTTGACAGTAGGATCAAGAAAAGCAAAGACACCCTTGGAAGGCAAATACCCCATAAACCACTTATACAGCAGCTGAGCATAACATCGGATCAAACCCCCACGCCGTTTCTCATTCCTATTATGAATCGAGTAATAGACATCTCCGATCATAGTAGGAATAGGGTTCCTCTGTATGAACAATCTGATGGCATTAATGTCCACGAAGTTCTTCTGATTAGGAAACAAAATGGTCCCATAAATGCTCACAGCAATCAAGGCACAGACCGTCTTCCAGTTACCCACAGCAGCATGTTCCTTGGCCTTAGCTTCCAAGAAACTCAAATGAAAACCCGGTAATTTTCCTTTCTCCTTCAAACCCTCCTTGATCATCTCCGGACTCAAATAAAGAGCACGGGAAATCCCAAGGATGTCAGGCTCTCCCCTAATGGCACAGAAAGGAATCTGATCTCGGATCTGAATACCCAAAATGCTGGCATAGTCCTCCATCAGAGGCCCCAACAAATAGTCCAGGAATACAAAACATCTCAAACCCGGGTCATAGAACTGGAGAAGAGTATGAATGGCGCTCCTGTCGCTGTCTGTGAGCCTGAAAACCGTCTTCAGAATACCACCGTATGCCTCTCTGAACATCCCCACATGGTCGGGTGTGATCAATGCTATCATATCTCTCTGCACACTGATCTCTGGGTCAAAGAAGCTATAGACAACATCGTCCTTCAAACCGGTCCTCATGTCTGAGCAAAGAAGTCTCTCAACCAGGATCTCGATCGAAATGTCCCTGCATATGGATAAACATGTGTTAGATGCAGATAAATGCAAAATGTGATGATGCTGATGAATGAATGCAATGCATAGTGCCATCCTCCAAGTCATCTGAACGTCTGTTGCACTGAAGCCTGATCTCTGAACTGGTCACAACCATCTGAAGGAATATGTAACCACAAATCCAACTCAAGGGTTCCGAAATAAACGGAACTGAAAGGTACATCGCCATCATCACCAGACAATCTCTGAGCAGATAACCATAAGAACCTCTGAATCGGCCCGGGGAATTCTGAAATAAACGGATCCCCACTGATAAATAACACTGACAGAACTCCGGCGTCTCAGAAAGAAATGTCCATAAATCCGACTTATAAATAGGACTCTGATCAGCGGAACCAATAGTCACCATCAAAGTCACGATCTGAACATGCATCTGTAAGAATCACCCTCCCCTCACAGGTAAATTCTAATCAGGTCATCCTAAGGCGGATAATAGTCTCGACAATCGGGCGAAGATACTCAACAGGGTTTCCCTTTCGGGTGTGCCGTTGTAGCTCCCTTAAGATCATCTAGACCAAAGATCCGAGAAAGATCGGTCACCGAAGTCAATAGCTCAGATGAAGTCACTCAACCAAAGTGGATACTCCACAAAGGAAAAGTTCCCTCAAAAAAACCTCGTCCGGCTTGTGGTACATCACGTTGCCCAACACATGTTGACCTAACATGAAGGAGGCAACACGAGACCACACTAATCCTAGGTGTGTACTCGGGCCTGGGTTTTAGCCCCACTCAGAACACCCACCCCAAAACAGAGGAACCACCTGTACAGAGGACGGCAACATGATAGTATGATGCATGCAAATATTTATGCAAATATATACACAACATAATAATAAATGCAATAAATAGAGCGGCACAAGCAACCTAAACTATCCTAGAACGCTAGGAGAGACTCGCTTAGGGAAGATGGACCAGCAGAAAGGTCAACTTCTTAATCCCCAGCAGAGTCGCCAGCTGTCGCATCCGCGAAAAACAACCGGCGGGCTAAAACAAAACAACACAGAGCCGCCACCGTGCGTTATTTATCCCAAAAGAGGGAAAGGAAACGCTCGAAGTAAACCTCGAAAAGACATGGCCTCGCGACCAAAGAGAATGGGATCGGGAGTCGGTTATGCGAAGGGAAGGTATTAGCACCCCTACGCATCCGTCGTACTCAACGGGATCCACGCTCAAAAGGAAAGAAAAGGTTGCTAAAACTGCTCAAAACAAACATCACACACACACAAAGGAAACAACACAGGTGGGGGAAAAGAGGAACGGCCTCGCTAGTATATCGCAATCTATGCCTACGTATCTCATCTGGAATGAGAATCAGAGCTACCGTAGTTCGGCTCACGCACGCCAAACAAAACAAACACACAAGCAGGAAAACATGGAACCCGAATGCCAATCGCTGGACTTACATCAGACTCCGAACCAAACAAACCCACACTGGAAACCGACTGCCAATCGCTGGACTTACGTCAGACTCCTAGCACACAACAATAGGATACGGAATGCCAATTGCTGGGCTTACATCCGTCTCCTATCACACACAAGAAGATAACAAACAACAAGTTACTAAGGAGTCTGGCACTCGAGCCTAGCAACTGTCAAGCAAACACACACAAAAAAGAAAAAAAAGGTGCCCGGAGAGATCTCGTACGACCTCCTGCCTACGTACCTCATCTGGTATGAGGATCAGGGCAATGTAGTTCCCCTAAATAGGGGAGAAAGACTAGCCTAACCAGATACAAAGGGGGGACACAAACTACTAGGGAGACTATGACTCGAGCCTAGAAGTTATCATGCATCATGACCCTATGTTAAGGTTGCTATCTAACTTGCACAGGCAGCAAGCTATCCTAAACAGGCAAAGCAAAGCATACAAGCATAATAAAAACAAAGCAAACATGCACAATTAGCACACACTATATACAGACAAAGTGGGCTCACACAAGGGTTAGGCTGCAAAAGCAAGCCAACTGTATCAGGTGATGTTAGCTCTTAACCCTAACATTGAGAGTTAGGGTGAAGCAGATGAAATAGGAAGTGAAGATAAGACTTCACAGCTCTTATCCCTGGCCTGGGAGAGCTTTAGACAAATGAAGTGTGGGTTCAGAAAGTGGGAACCCTTCTACACTTATGACTGACTCAACATGGATCTTGGGTTGATATCCACAATGCATCAACACCAGTTGTGTGAGCAAAGGGATGACTCAACTGAATAGCAGGAGATGGATTGCACATCTCTTCTATCTGCCAATTGCCTTATTCAAGGTCTTTTCCTGCTTGGGGACAAAGATAAACAATCACAAGCATTGCCTCTTAAGGAGGACTTCAGACAGGTGCCTGGCCGAATAACAGGCCAGGTCTTCCAGACTACATGGAGTTAGTGAGCTATACCTCAATTGGTTAAGCAACCAAGCAACAGCAAAAGCAAGTTCACAATGAACTATAGCAACTAATGTACCTGAAAACAATCTAACTCAGTTAGTATTCAACTCAAACAGTCAAACAGACAAGCTAATGGTCAACAGTTAACTGTACATAAACAGACAAACAAGCAAAGCAATGTACAAAGGTGCAATCCATAATGCCTAAGTACAAGTCTCAAAGCCTACAAAACAAACTCAAGGTTAGTCATAAACAAGCAATGGACCAACTCCAATTGAGTGCACATCATCAAGTATAAGCAATTGTGCTCTTTGACCCGAAACAAAGCTCAAACATTAAGCACTAACCACTAGGGCATGGCCTAGGGTCAAAAGGGGAGAAATAAACCAAAACAGAACATGAAAATTATCAAAAATCAAGTTCAATCAAATAAGAAACAAATCCAAGTGGTCTCATATCCATATCATCAACCAATTTCAATTCATAAGGCAAAGAAGACATAGCATGCAATTTGAAGCTCATAGAAGCAAGCAGAATGATTCAATTCACATCAACTCAAAAACAATTCAATAAATCTCAAGAAAAATCATGGCTAAACAGCATTCATCAAAGGATCATCACACCAAATTTCAAACCATTTGGACAAGTGGAAGTATGTCAAATAAAATCCATAAGGCAAGGCAAGGCAAAACAAGCTCATACGAGGCACAAAATCATACATCAACTTCAAGCAATCGCAAAACAGAATTGGCACAAGATAAATGCATCAAACTAAAGCCATGGCAAACTTCAAGGTGTCTAAAATCACTCCACAAAATTTCAAGTCCATCCAATAAACATCAAGAATTTCACAAATCTTTTAAATTCATGAGTCACAAAAGGTCTACAATTGGTCAAACAGAAAGGAAATTCTCAAACAAATTGGAAATGCACTCAAAAATTCTACAAAAATTCACACTCAAGCTTAACATCCAGAGGAATCAACATGCGAAAAATCAGATTATTTGGCAAATGAATGGCATGGTAAATAAAATCATCAAACTGGACAAGAAATGGTGTGACACACATTGTCACATCTAGATTGATCAGCTCATATCTCACAAACCAGAAATGCAAAAATTTCAAACTCAATTCCAAAATGTCACTTAGGATCTCTAGTTTGTGCATGCAAAATTTCAAGAATTTTGGATTAAGCATCATCATTTCACAACCAAAATAGTAACCAATGTGCAAGCAAACACATGTATGAACAAACCCTAGGCCATGTTAAAAACCACACGTGCACAATTTTTGTAAAAATCACCCTAAAATAGTAGACATGATAAGGATCATTGTGCAAAAAATTCCAGTCAATTTGGATAATTATTCATAGACTTATGATTTTTGGAATGAAAGGAAAAAATAAAAAAACATATGCAAAGCATGTTCATGAATGGATGAAATGAATAAATAAATTGCCAAGGCCTAATGATGAATTGCACTCGCTCAGTATCGAACTGAGGAGAAGTTTGAAAATGGCGCCCTTCCAATGAAACTCACCGTTTCATTAAAGGTGATGTGGCAGCGCCTTTTAACCTCAGCCAACCAAAACGACACGCTTACGCCTGCGTGGACCAACACATGGGCTCTAACAGCCAAACGCACGCAGCAAGCCAATCAAACAGATCAAACGCGTGAATCTGGAAAAACCTAGGGTTCTTCAATGTGTTCTTCATCCAAATCCAGCTCAAGAACAATTGTTCACCAAAATTAACAAAATCTATATCACTAGAATCCTCTCTCAATGTACATTAAAAATCTCAAATCAATTTAATCTAATTCCTCCTAAATTAAAAGATTTGATGAAAAACATTTTTGTGCATGAAACTTAAAATCCACATAGCTTGTTCATTTCTACATGAAATTCAATGATTCAACTTGCAATTTACTCTACTAAGAAAGATCTATCAAACACATATATCAATTTCAAGAATCATCATGCTCGAAAACTGACCTTGATTGGATGGCAGAGTTGAAACACGTGGATTCTGGCTTGAAAAGTCAAAAACAGAAGTTCTTCAATGCTTGTACAAATGAATGGAGTAAGGTTTGAGTGTTGATTGTGAAGGATCTAGCTGAAAACTCGAATTGCCATTGAAGAAGCTTGATGCAACAGTTCTTGAATTGGCTTGGAAATCAATGGATCTTGCTTCAAATAGCTTCCATTATGCTCATGGATGAAGGATTGATGAAGATCTTGGCACGGTTTGTGAAGAAAATTGCAGAAAAAGTGAGAGAGAAAAAATGCAAAGTTTTGGATCTAGATCTCAATTTCCAAATTCTGTTATGATTAGCAATGAAACAGTTATGATTTAGCTTTTATATGTGACGTTAAACATGTTGCTAATCAAGGTTAAGCCAAAATGCAAGATTAATGAAAAATGCAAATGTATGGCAAATTGATCAATCCACCCTCATGTGCAAGAAACCCTTGCTACAGTGCACGAATTTTTAATCAAACACACTCCAAATATCATGTAGTAGCCAAATGTAAAGCTTGGAAGTGTGAAAAATGCATAATTCTCAAATTCACCTTTTCCCACCAAAATTCAAATTCAATTCAAGTGGAAAATCCAATTTTTTTTGTGATGAGATTTGATGAATGGTAATGCATGATTATGATAGAGCATATCAAAAGTGAAGTGTTCCAAAAAGAACCACATGATTTGGCCATTTGGTGTGAAAGTTATCTAACTTTGAAGTTCAAAATTTCTTGACAATGATTTGATCATAACTTGCCAACCACAAATGAGAAATTCATGTTCTTGGACTTTTTGGAAAGGTGAGAGCAAGATATTCAACTTTCATGTTGGATAAAATTTCATTTGAAGTATTCTTGGACATGTAATTTTGAGGAGAAGACCTTTCCATTTTTGGCAATTTAGAATTACAAGTCACTTTCTATTTTTGGAAAGTTTTCATCTGACTTTATTTTCTTCATTGTTGATGTTTGAAATGTCAAATGAAACTTGTTTGGACATGAATGAAGTGTCTCTAACCTTCTCCCACCTCCAAATCCATCAGTTGACTTGTGGTTGACTTTTGTTGACTGATAGATGAATGGGCTATGCATAGATGAATTTGAGCCTCAATCTCCTGATGAAATGGCTCAAACATGAAACCCTAGCTTCCATAAGCTCAATAAAACCATAGCATGACCCCTCATCTCATTGAAAGACCTCATCCCCTTGACAAGCCCTGATTGGCACAACGCAGATGATTAGGGTTGACCAGAGGTCAAAACCCTAATCCCAAGGAACTGATCAAGCACAATGAACCTCTTGGTGATGACAAGACCATGATGATGATGATGTACCATTTCAACCAAGATGATGATCAATCTCCTTGAGGAACCAAGAAACCCTAATTTGAAACACCAACCCCCAGGTGGCTAGTGATCAATTCATGAAACCCTCAAGCTTGAATATCTTAACCTCTTTATCTTCTGATCAAGACTTGGGAGGATGACTTGCTCCATGTTGCCACATGATATGCAAAAATGCAATGACTAATGACCTAAAAAATGAAATGCAATATGCTAAGCTAGTCCCAAGAGATGAGGGCAAATTTTGAGGTGTTACAATTATGAGCCGATGAAGTTTGATTTTCTAGATGAAGACATCATGTTCCTCAAGATGAAAGACTGTGAAGAGCCAGTTGTTGAAGAGGGACCTGATCCAGACGAAAAGTGGACTTTAATGTTTGATGGGGCCGTCAACGCCAGAGGAAGTGGAATTGGTGTTGTCATTACAACTCCGAAAGGTGCCCACATGCCTTTCACCGCTCGTCTGACTTTCGAGTGCACCAATAATGAAGCTGAGTATGAAGCCTGTATCTTGGGTATTAAGCAAGCCATTGATTTGAGAATCAAGACTTTGGACATCTTCGGAGATTCAACTCTAGTGATCAATCAAGTGAATGGTGATTGGAACACTCTCCAGCCTACTCTGGTCCCCTACAGAGATTACACGAGAAGACTGTTGACTTTCTTCACAACAGTAAAGTTGTACCATATACCTCGTGATGAGAACCAGATGGCAGATGCTCTTGCTACTCTATCCTCCATGATCACGGTGATCCGTTGGAACCATGCTCCCAAGATCGACGTGATGCGCCTTGATAGGGCCGCGTATGTGTTTGCTGCTAAACTGGTAGTTGATGACAAGCCCTGGTATCACGACATCAAGTGCTTTCTGAAGAATCAAGAGTACCCTGCAGGGGCATCCAACAATGATAGAAAGACTTTGAGAAGATTGGCAGGCAGTTTCTTCTTGAACAAAGACGATGTTCTGTATAAGAGGAACTTCGATATGGTTTTGCTCAGATGCATGGACAGACACGAAGCAGACATGTTAATGCAGGAAGTTCATGAAGGCTCCTTCGGTACTCATGCCGGCGGACATGCAATGGCTAAGAAATTATTTAGAGTAGGTTATTACTAGATGACCATGGAATCTGATTGTTTCAAATATGCTCGGAAGTGTCATAAATGCCAGATTTATGCTGATAAGGTGCATGTGCCGCCAAATCCTTTGAATGTGATGTCTTCGCCGTGGCCTTTTTCTATGTGGGGCATTGATATGATTGGAAAGATTGAGCCGACTGCCTCCAATGGGCACCGCTTCATCCTTGTTGCCATCGACTATTTCACCAAGTGGGTCGAAGCAGCGTCATTTGCGAAGGTCACCAGACATGTGGTTGCCCGTTTCATCAAGAAAGAAATCATTTGTCGCTATGGGATTCCCGAAAGAATCATTACTGATAATGGTTCTAATCTCAACAACAAAATGATGAAGGAGTTGTGCCAGAGCTTCAACATTCAACATCACAATTCTTCCCCTTACCGCCCTAAGATGAACGGTGTTGTTGAAGCGGCAAATAAGAACATAAAGAAGATTGTGCAGAAGATGGTCGTTACGTACAGAGATTGGCATGAGATGCTACCCTTCGCCTTGCATGGGTACCGTACTTCAGTACGTACATCGACCGGGGCAACCCCTTACTCCCTTGTGTATGGTATGGAAGCAGTCCTACCTATTGAAGTGGAAATTCCTTCTCTAAGAGTCCTGTTGGATGTCAAGTTAGACGAAGCTGAATGGATTCGGACAAGGTTCAATGAGTTGAGTCTTATCGAAGAGAAGCGAATGGCAGCCATTTGTCATGGGCAGTTGTATCAAAGTCGGATGAAGAGAGCCATTGATCAAAAAGTGCGTCCTCGATGCTTCCAGGTCGGAGATTTGGTGTTGAAAAGGATCCTTCCTCCTCAGACAGATCACAGGGGCAAGTGGACTCCTAACTATGATGGACTGTATATTGTCACCAAGGTTTTTGATGGTGGGGCCTTAATGCTTGCAACGATGGATGGTGAAAACTTCACTTCCCCGGTGAACTCAGACGCAGTTAAAAAATACTTCGCATAAAATAGACCCGCTGGACAATAAAAAGAGTAGTCCAGGCAAAAATGGGCATCCCGGTGAACCAAGAAAATGAAAAAGGTTCGGGCAAAAATTAGGGATTAAAAGTGAAAAGATTGTACACCCGGTAAGTTGAAAACCTGAAAAGGCAACTTAGGCAAAAATGGGTATCCCGGTGGATTGAAAACCCAAAAAGGGTGATCCAGGCAAAAGTTAGGGATTAAGCGAATGACTGCGTTCTGAGTAGTTCTGAATCTCATCTCGTGTCAATGATTGGAAACTTTTAAAGGATAGGAAACAGTCCGATCACTCTTTCAGAAAGCTGATCATCTGGAGGATTTTGAAGACGAGCAAGTCATAGCAGAATTAGAACCCAATAAAACTCCATTTCACATTGCCATTAGATTAATGTCTGTTTTTATCTGTTGTGCGATTACCTCTTTCCAGGGATTGCTTCCTGATGTAAATGCCTATTCAGAGGCCATTCAATCAATAAAATCATGTTATTCAGTATATCTCTGTTTTCATTTTCATTTTTCTGTTTTGTTTGCAAAAATGATGTCCGAATTTTTTGATAAACATTGCATCATGACACATAAGAGCTTTACAGGTACATGCTTAATAAACATTTAAAATTGCTGTAAATTTTAAGTGCTTTGGATCGTCTATTCAGAACAGGTACCCTCGGGGCATTTCCTTAAAATCCCCTGCAGATGATCGTGAATGTTTTCCCAACAGACGAATTCGGTATCTTATCCCTGCAGAGCTGATCAGAGTGTTGGATTCTTCAATCCCCGGCAGGTTCTCACCACTGTACCTCCCCTCAAGCGGTGGTTTCAGATTATACACTCCCCAGTAGAGTTGGCAGTGTCAGACTATATACCCCCAGCGGAGTTGACAGTGCCAGACTGTATCTTCCCAGCAGAAGCGGCTGCTCCTCAGAGTTCGAGGCCAGATCGATAATCCCAATGCCAGATCCATGGTTTCTTTCCTTGAAGCAGAACCTCGGTACCGTATCGGTGTTTGCTTCCCCTGCTGAGTCATCTCTCGCAGATCGTGGTTGCCAGAACCACTATCGCTTTCCCCAACAGCAGGTTTTCAGTGCCGTTCTCTCCCCAGTCAGAATCTCGGTATTTCGTCATTGCTAGAACATCGTGTGGCGGGTCATTTCCCCACAGAATTCTTTGCGCTGTGCATCTCCAGCAGCCTTGCCAGGGTCCAAAAGATGGTGATCATTTCCCCAGCAGATCCCTTTGCCTCAGCTTGGCATTCTACCCAGCATTTCGCATCCCTGCATGTAGAATCATATTGCATTGCATCCTCCCAAATCGCGTAGCATTTCCATTTTCATGGAGCATTACGCCATTGAAAAATTCTAACATACGCATGTAAGCATAAAACATTCTCGGTATCCCAAGTGATAAGCCAGAAGTTGTTTCCAGTACTCAGACTGAAGATTGTTCATGACTTACCTTTATTATCCCTAGCAAGTGTCATTTGCCCATGCGCCGCCTCTATTATCGTTCCCTATTTCTGCCGATGCTGACAGGCATGAAGTTTCCGGTATTCAGACCGAAGTGGCGTTCAGGCCAGTTTTCCGATGTTCAGATAGAAGAAGTTTCCGACATTCAGGTCGATGCAACTTGTGGCGTTCAGGCCAGTTTTCCGATGTTCAGATCGAAGAAGTTTCCGACGTTCAGGTCGATGCAACTTGTGGCGTTCAGGCCAGTTTTCCGACGTTCAGGTCGATGCAACTTGTGGCACTCAGGCCAATTTTCCGATGTTAGATCAAAGAAGTTTCCGACGTTCAGGTCGATGCAACTTGTGGCATTCAGGCCAATTTTCCGATGGTCAGATCGAAGAAGTTTCCGACGTTCAGGTCGACGCAACTTGTGGCATTCAGGCCAGCCTCTCGGTTTTCAGACCGATATTAATGATCTCATATCTCCCGATGTTCAGATCGAATTCTTTTTCGGTATTCAGACTGATGAGCGGCATTTAGGCCATGGTTATTTCTGTGTTACCATTTATTTTGGTATCCAGGTTAACATTCTTTTTCGGTATTCAGACTGACTCTCACCGTACCAGACGGATTCTTCTTTCAAGACCACCTCTTTGCCGATTCTGACAGGCATTGTTACTTCACTTCACTTCAGTGCAAATTTTCGGGCTTTTATTGTATTCAATCCCTTGATACCTCGAAAGCACGAAAGCCGCTACTATCTTCTTTCTAGGTCTCTAGTTGATTGAATATGGGCAGCTGTAATACCCCAAAATTTATCCTACATTTTCCTAGAAGCATACGCTTTACACCTCATGCATGCATTCATTTTTAGGTCATTTAGCATTTGCATTTCATCATGGCAATCGGAATCGGATTCAAGAAGCTTGAACATCATCCAAGACACTTTGTGGGCTCTATTTAGATGATCAGTCAACACAAGGGAAAGACTTGAGTTACTTCCAACAGGCGTCTATTCGTCAATTAAAACGTTAATCTTAAAGGAGCAAAGGTTTGTTCATGAGCTGTCATGCTCGCTAGGCGAAGCCCACGTGTTTTGAAAAAAAAAACGAATAAATAAATAAATAAATAAATAAATAAATAAATAAGTAAATAAATAAAAGAAAAAATCTTGGACTTGGACCTCTCTCATTTGAGCCCACAGGTCCACAAAAATCAAGTTATAAATTCAGAGTTTCAGTGAAACAAAAGGAATTCTATTCCTATTACCCTGGCTGGAAAAAGATAGTGAGAGAAGAGCTAACAGAGTTCAGAGCAGCCTCCAAACCCTGAAGGGAACTCAACTGCACAGAATCACCTTTGCCTCACATAAACCCTAAAGATTGTTTTGTAAACCTCACGGGTGCAACTCAATTTCAATCAAGCTCTCCAATCAGGTTTGCCCTTATTCCCATTACCTTTGAGCTTTGAATTTGAATACTCTGAATGTTTGAGGTATTATGGGTGAATTTGATACCCTTTTGATGCATGTCTTTTTTGTGAATTTTAATGGCATGATTCATGTGGTTACATTTTGATTTGGGGGCAACCCTTGATTACCCTATTTTTTTTGTCTCTAACCTGTTTGTTGAGTTTCTGTGAGGGCTCACATGACTTTTGCAGGGATAACTTGCGTGATTTTCCACTTTATTTGTGGGATACCCCCTGGAGGTTCATTCCGGTTACCTGTACTGACCCACTTTCTTTGATGATGTTAGCTTGGAGGGATCTCAGGGTTTATCGTTCCTTTAATTGCTGTTACCTCGGATCTTCATCCGTGTGGTACCTTTTACATTTTCCCCGCATTTTACTGCTTTCCTAGCTGGAAGACCTCGATAGGAGGCAATGTTTTTGTGTGTTTATCTTTTTTTACAGGTTCCTTCGTCCAGGACTGCCTTTTTGCATGAGCATCCCTAACCCTACCAACTCATTGATTTTTCTTCTCCTAAACACACGTTTACTCCTTCTACTACAGGTGAGTAAGTCTCCAAAGGTCGAGCATCCGGTAGATTGCGTAGTGACGTCGTTCGTCCAAAACCCAATCCATAACCCCTTAGTTAGCCGAACTACGGCTTGCTCTGATTCTCATTCCAGATGCGATACGTAGGCATAAGACGCGATGTCTTAGCGAGCACAATTACCCTTAACCCCTAGGTAGCCGAGCTACGGAGACTCTGATTCTCATATTCAGATGAGATACGTATGCAGTGGATGCGACATCCGCGCGAGTCATTTTCATTTAACCCTTTTTTAGTAAACAACACAGATAAACTCACACCCTTTAGACAAGAACTACAAAAGTGGATCCCGTAGAGTACTACGGATGCGTAGGGGTGCTAATACCTTCCCTTCGCATAACCGACTCCCGAACCCAAGATTTGGTTGCGAGACCCCGTCTTGTCCTTTCCTTTTGCCAGGTTTACTTTGAGCATTTCCTTTCCCTCCTTTGGGATAAATAATGCACGGTGGCGACTCTTCTGTCATTTTCTTTCGCCTGTTTGTTTTTTCGCACACTGTATTTTTCAGGTTGCGACAGGTACGTAGGCACAAGTCCGAAGGTCTTGCCAAACACAAAAAAATATAATTAATGAATTATTTTCTCATCCCCACACTCTATTTATTGCAAATATCTTTTATACCAAAAACACTTACACACATAAAAAAGGGCTCCCTAGGAGTACCTAAAACACTTTGGGTGCTAACACCTTTCCTCTGTGTAACCAACCCCCTTACCTATAATCTCTGGAATTTTATTAGTTTTGATTTAAAAACTTCTTATCTTTGGGTTTTATTCGTACTTTTCCCTTTTCCCTTGGAAACAAAAAAAGCACGGTGGCGACTCTGGTTTTATTAACGTTAAGTTTATCCATAGCTTAATGGACATGTATTTACCGCTACAAGCTATTTTATAATGTTTTTGTTCTTTTTATATAAGAAAGTAAAAAAGGAAAAAAAAGTAAAAGGGAAGAATGTAAATGACATGAATGTAAATGACATAAATGTAAAGTTAGGTTTTAGCACAACTAATATGACAATGTTAGTATTAATGAGGATTCAACTGAGTCGAGGCAATTTAGTGTTATGTTAAGCAATCGTAAGTGGACTTATTTAGAAGTCACGCCTATTTGAGGCCTGTCAATAACAACTTATGTGTCATACATGTTAGAAAAATGATACAAAAACCATTCTCCTAAAACAATGTAACACAATAGTTAAAACAAAAGAATAAGAGAGATGGAGATGTTGGAGCTTAGGCCAAATGAGATTCACTTGTGCGTTTTGAGATATTCTTTATGCCAAATGATCTTCTTATGGTGAAGAATAAAATTCAAAAAGAATGAAATCAAAAGCATGCCTGAGTTGAAAATGGCATGGATGGAAAGTTGGGGTCGTGACCTGAAATTCTGGGTCAGGCATTAGGTCGACCAAGTCTTGGGCCTACTTTTGTGCATACATAGGAATCTTAGCAAATTCCAAAATTGATAGACTTAGAGGCACAATTGATGTTTGACCCTTGAAAAAAAGTTACAGAGGAGTTAAAATGTGACATTTGGCTCAAAGTAGATTCCAAAAATGTTGCGAAATGAGAGTGTTATAGTGTTTGGACCAAGTGACATGCAATACTTGATTTTAGGTCAACCATGCATGTACCAACTTGTGATTTTTTTGCCATTTCTTGCATCCAAGGGCCCAATAATGAACACTTGAATACCAAATGAAGGAAACTTGATTCTTTGATTGCAAGTCCCTACCTTGTACAATAAGATAAAGGAAACAACACATATTTTTATTTTGAATAAGGTAAGCAAAGTTAGAATGCAGCAAGCAAAAAGGTAAACACAAAGGGTGCTTGATGATCTCCCACAAAGGCAAATCCAAAGAGGTGAAAGTTAGGAGGACACCATGCTTGTGATATTGGTTGAAATGCAAATGATATGATAGGTGGAATCTTAGGGGTAAAATTAAGGTTTGACACTAATCAAGGTAGATGCAACAATTGCAAGATCAAACAACAATATTCTAAAGATGTTGAAACATTCTGAATTGTTGGTGATAAAATATCATGTTATATTTAAGTTTATATATATATATATATATATATATATATATATATATATATATATATATATATATATATATATATATATATATATATATATATATTATGTTATGTTATGTATTTTGTGTGTTATAACAAATATCTATGTTAAATTATGGTTTTTATTCATCCTCTGTCTAAAATTGTTTATGTTTTAATGATTACAAGGTAGAATCCAATTTTTGAAATTCGGATAAACCCTTTAACTTTGATTTTCCTGGTTCTAAGATTGGGTGTGGGAGTGGTCTGTTAGGGTGTGCACGAAATTCAATTTTTGTATGTTGTTAATCCAGATTTCGAAATTCGAACATATACTTACATATGATTTGACTTGCTTCAGAGATAGTGATATATTTTTATGTATTTGGTGTTGTGTGAGAATATGGATAGAAATAGATCTAGGAATGGGGTTGAATAAACCATTTTCCCTTAAGATAGTTTCAAAAACATTTTAGGTCCCATAGACGAAATCAGAGATTTTAAGAAGCACGTAAGCAAAACACAAAAACAAGAGAGTTTGGAAGCATCTCAATGAATTAGACAGTGTGAAATAGTACAAGATGTTACTAAGGGCTTGATTGATTCTAATGCAAGTCAATCACAAGACAACCAAATCCACTTTAAACAAAGCAATTTAAAAAATCTTCACATAGATATTCTATCAAGCCATAATTGGATTCATGATATTTCTATAAGATTGATACACCACATACCTAAGCTTATACATAAAATCTCTATAAGAAAAGTCTATCTTATGTTGCATACAATCAATGTAACTATGCAATATATGCAATAGTAATATTAATGGATGCAAGTAAGTTAATGGAGTTAAGGGAAGAAGAAAAGATACACATAGATATATAATGGTTCGAAATTCGTCCTCGCTTTGCCTAATCCACTTTTCAATGACCACTGGAAAATAATCACGATCTTCCCCTACTTTGATAGGTTTGATACAAGCATTTTGGTTATAACGTCTATTAATGTAGACACTCAAACTGCTAACAAAAACAAGATCTCTAAAAGATATTGATCCAAAAACTTTTCTATCTACAATAACCTATTCCAAGTATTTGTGTGTGGAAATCCACCTGATCCCATTGATTTCTTATCCAAGTGATTAACATTAGCTAAGCATTTATTGGATAACTTCCAACTTTGTTTGCGAGCAATCTTTTTCCAACGCCACCAAAGAAGGAAAAACTTGAAACTCCGCCTTATAGACCGTTGATACTTGATCTCGCCAAATTATTCCTTGGATTATATATAAAAACTCCTTTCTTGATTGATAATAAAGAAGACCAAACCGCATTCAAGAAATTATACTTGCACATGTTACAAACAACAAAGTCCATTAAAAAACATTACATACCCTAATGTACCACTAGTTTCCTTCAATCACCCAATTTTTAGAGATGAAGGTCCTCAACAATGGAAAAGACTAAGGATGAAAATGATGAACAGTTCCAGAATATCTCACAAATCAATCTAAGAACACAAGATGTTAGTCAAGGGATTAGATGAATGTGAATGAACAACACACACTCAAGGTTCTCTCGAATTTCTGGGTAAATGGGTCTTGGTTCTTAATTATTATCATGAACTTGATCAATCATGATGATCACACAAGATTAATTAACCCATTCTCTCTAATTCACAAGAAATAACAATAAATTGCACAAGAACAAGATGCAACAAAAAAGTGAATCAGACATGGGTTTCATTCAAGAAGTTGTTCTAGAGAAGAAGAGAAATATTCATGGTGATGGGTATAGACACACTAAGAAGAAAAGAGAAGATTACATTTATGTCTCTATGGGTTTCACCCATATGTTTCACTCACTTGTTGCTTTCAACAAAGAAATAACTATTTAAATGGATGAAAATGGGTCTTGTGAAGTTTTTATTCGAATTAAGAAGAAACTTTGGTTTAAATCAATTTGAGAAGAGCCCAAATATGAATTCATGAAAACAGTTGATTCAAAATAATTTTTACACTTGATTCAGATCACATAAGGTTGTGATTCAAATCATGTTTTTTTATTCAAACCAAATGGTCTAGAGGCAATTCCCATGTTTCACACAGCTTCTGATTCGAATCATGTTTTATACTTTATATGAATCAAGCAACTAAAAATCTAGATTTAAGAGTTCTAACTTGTGATTCAAGCCACGCATGATGAAATGACAAAGTAGCAACTTGATAGACTAAAAAGCAACAATATCATGGATCAAAATAATCTTATTTAATTGAGCAAGGAGGGTTCTTAGTGGTACAACACATAATATCCGAAGCGATTACAATACAAATGAAATATGATTAACGTACACGCAAATGAATATTAAATTAGAGGCAAATTACAAAATCGCAAATAGTCTAAAACAACTATATTCAAATTAACAAAAACATCAAAACACGTAAACAATATCATACGATACCGTGACTTCACTTGTACTCTCCCCCTTTTTGATGTTTGGTAAATTTGAGATATTATTGTTGATCATTTATTCAAGAAGTTATTTGGAGTTTGATGGATGAAATGAATCCAATGAACTAGTCTACAATACTTTGCTTGAGTTGTAATAGCTATAAAGCCCCCATGTGTTGAACACTTAATACACGTGGATATTGACAATATCTTGATACCTTCCCCCTTTGACAAATATTAAAAAGAGAGAAAAAATAGAGAGGAAGCACACGCAAACAGTTGAATCCAAGATAAAGAAAAAACCAAAACTATAATGTCATACTTAGTGAACTAAACAAACACCATACAAATCGCATACGAAATTAACTATCACAAATACACAAATTTAGTAAATATATCAAGAATAAGATAACATCAAGTGAATAAAAGAATATCCTACATATGTGACTAATACTTTTCACAAGATACATATCCTAAAATAGTAGTTAAATGTCACAAAATAACCAGACAATCAAAATAACATAAATATCCATATATGATATGCTATGTATGGAAAGCAAAAAGAACAAAATCATGGAACGGTAGTTGAATCATCATAAGGTGGTGCAATAGTTGTGAAATTAGGATATGCCTTAATATCAGGAGAACCAATGTTAAGAACGACGGATCTACTCAGGTGGTCAACAACACTTCTCATAGACTCCTCTTGAGAAACTACTCGAGCTTCAGAAGCTTGCATATCAACCTGAAACTCAACCTTCAACTCACTCTTCAGCTTCACTCGACTTTCTTCACTTTCCTTGGCCACACTATCAATGTGTGCCATGATCCTTTCTTCCCTTATCTGTTTGTCAACCAAAATCCTCCCAACCAACTCATTAAGGTAGGATTTCAAATCAGAAGAAAGTGAACTAGAAGAATATGATGACGATGAAGAAGAAGAAGAACTAGCACCCTCAACAAATGGATCCTTAGTAGGCTCCACAACCTTGTCGTCATAAACTTTCTAGCCAGATTCCTCAAGGTGGTGGTAGTTACCATCAACGTCCCTGTAGTACCTCATTTTTGAGATAACAGTTTCATCTAGAATTTTAGGAGCCTCAACCAGGTCCACTTCTTTGGAAATAAACTTTACCCAATGAAGCACCCTATCGACAATGAACTTTACCCATTTGAGTCCACTATCAGTAATAAGATCCTACATCAAGTAGAAATCATTATCATCAACTCTTTCCCAATTCTTTGGTTTCCTGTAAAGAATTTCGACAATAAACCAATGCAGCAGGCGCATGTCAAACTTGACTTGACTTATGCCAAAGTTTAACAGGACAGTGTTTTCATAAACAAACTTAGATATGGAGAGAACAAAATAAATCCTATCATAATCAGATGATCTAGAAATATCCATATTAGAACCACCAAATGTCAAACGAAAGTACTTAGTGAAATCCATGTAATGGAACTTAATAACCTTTCTATCCATAATAACCTGCTCCAAGCATTTGTGTGTGGCAATCCACCTGATCCACCAGTTCCAGAATATCTCACAAACCAATCTAAAAACACTAGGTGTTAGTCAAATGATTAGATGAATGTGAATGAAGAACAGACACACACAAGGTTCTCAAATTTTTTGGTAAATGGGTCTTGGTTCTTAATTTTTATCATGAGTTTGATCAATCATGACGAGCACACACGATTAATCAACTCATTCTCTCTAATTCACATGCAACAACAACAAATTGCACAAGAACAAGATACAAAACAAAAATGATTCTTTACATGGATTACACTCAAGAAGTTGTTCTAGAGAAGAAGAGAAAGATTCATGATGATGAGTATAGACACACTAACAAGAGAAGGCAAAATTACATCTTTATCTCTACGGGTTTCACCCATATGTTTCATTCACTTGTTTCTTTCACCAAAGAAACAACTATTTAAATCAAAGAGGAAAATGGGTCTTTTGAAGCTTTGATTTGAATCAAGAAGAAACTTTTATTCAAATCAGTTTGAGGAGAGCCCAAATATGGATTCATGAAGATAATTGATTCAAATCAATTTTTACACTTGATTCAAATCATGTTTATTTTGTGATTTTGATCAAATGATCTGGATGCAATTCCCATATTTCACACGACTTCTGATTCGAATCATGTTTTACACTCGATTCGAATCAAGAAACTGAAAATCTATATTTAAGAGTTCTAACTTGTGAGTCAAGCAACACTGGATGAAATGATAAAGTAGCAACTTGCTAGGCTAAAAATAATAATATCATGGGTCATAATACTCTTATTTAATTGAGCAATGAGGGTTCTTAGTGGTACAACACATAAGAGACGAAGCAATTACAATACAAATAAAATATGAATAACGTACACACAAACGAATATTAAACGTGAGTTAAATTACAAATACGCAAATAGACTAACACAACTATATTCAAATTGATAAAAACATCAAAACACATAAGCGATACCATATGATACCGTGACTGCACTTTCGCTCTCCCCTTTTTTTAATGTAAATTTGAGATATTATTGTTGATGATTTATTCAAGGCGTTATTTAGAAAAAAGAGAGAGAGAGAGAGAGAGAGAGAGAGAGAGAGAGAGCATATCCATACATACTTTTGTTGTAAACTTCATCTTTAGGGGTTCAGATGGGTATCCATTGGGTATGGTGATTTCAATATGAATTCTCGATCCCGGAGCGCCAAATTTGTGGCATTTAACAAGCTACGTCTAAATGCGAGAAACGTCTATCATCTTGAATCTGAAAATAATTATAAACAAAAACTTAAACTCAAAAAGTGTGATTGAAAATTAACAAAAATAAGATATTGTATCCATTTTGTCTTGAGTTTTTACTTTAGTGACCTCTCGACGACTTTTGTTCACATGGTCAATACATGTGATATGGGTTTGGCTTCTGTTTAGATGAAGGTGACAATGTAGTCGACCGAAACAAAAGCTTCATCATTGAAATTGCATTAGTTTTACCGAGTTTTATGTTGAGCGTCAATTATACTTGTGAAAAGTAGAAAAAAGATGATTGTGCTCAGGAAAGCAATCACATGAGAGTTTGTGTTGGTTGATTCTGTGAAAATGAATGGATCCTCCCAATCCAGAGATTTGGATATTACTAACTAAAACTATGGACCGGATTAAGATAAGAAAGTCTTCCCCAAACACTACGCCAAAAAAGACCTATGAGAGCGCTTTTTTTGGCCTTTAAAAGCGCTTAAAAGCGCTGCCGTAGGTGGCGCTGCTATAGGTTTTAGCAGCGCTTTTTGTTTACTAAAAAGCGCTGCTAAAGGTTGTCAATAGAGAGCGCTTTTTAGTAAAAAGTGCTGCTAAAGGTGGTATATAGACAACCTTTAAGAGCGCTTTTTACTAAAAAGCGCTCTCTATTGACAACCTTTAGCAGCGCTTTTGAGTAAAAAGCGCTCTTAAAGGTTGTCTATATACCACCTATAGCAGCGCTTTTTACTAAAAAGCGCTCTCTATTGACAACCTTTAGCAGCGCTTTTTACTAAAAAGCGCTGTCTTTTCCTCTAGTAAAATAACAAAACGCTGCCTTCAGTTTAAGCCTACCATTTCAACCTGTAATATTTTTTGGGAATAATCCCATAAACCTGTAAATCAAGCCTCTCTAATTCAAGCATTTGGAGTCATAATTCAAGCATTTGTAATTTTTTAAACCAACACAAGCAAACCAACATAAGAATGAACACATTTGGAGTCATAATTCAAGCAAACCAACACAAGGATAGATAGGCACTGAACACATTTGGAGTCATAATTCAAGCATTTGTAATTTTTTAAAGCAAACCAACACAAGAATGAACACATTAATCTATCCATGAAATTAAAGATATCACTAAAATTATAAAGAACTATACACAAGTCAAAACTAATATGTTATACGGCCTATTTGGAGTCATAACTAATCTGTTAAAAATATAAAGAACTATACACTTGCCAACCAGAAACCATTCTTCATCAAAGTATTCATGTTATTTTGAAACCATTATATACTAATTAATCTTTTCTCAATAAAATATTGACACAATTCCTCCTTGATTTGTTCCAACTGCAGTCTCGTGTAATGAGCACACTTGTATTCATCAAAGTACTACATAACAAAACATAATATGCATGATTTAGTTAAAAGTAATAAATAATATGAAATATTCGATAAATATTAAAACAAATCCTAAGTTATAAATCCATACCGTGATTGGAATCTCTATTTGATTCATATTAATGATTTCCCTCATAAACCTCATTACAAAGTATCCGCAATCGATACCGTTGCGCTGTAGAGGACACTACATAGAAAAAAAAATAAGAATGTATAGTTATCTTTTCTTATCAAGTAGCATCACTATTATAAGCAAAATTGTGAAAATTAAAGTACCTGCACTTTTATCCACGTAATGTTGCTGGATTTAGTACGTGGTACTCGAGCTTGTCTTTGAGATCGGAACACTTTTATTGATCTAACAAAATAAAAACATATATTTAGAACAATCTCACATAAATATACACGAATATTTAGAACAGTCTCACTTACGTATCAACTAATTGCTTCATATCCGGATAATTTGTCCATTCACCATCTATCGAATTCAGAAAATATACCACTTCTTTTAAAGGATCAATAGCAAGCAACAACCAGTGACACCTATAAATTAAAACAAAAGTTTATATGGAAATTTTTTACGTAAAAGAAACAATTAAAGATTAGAATAAACTTAGAATTAAAATCTAACCCTGAATTATACGGCCAAAGATACAAGTTGTTTGTACTGCTGGCCATGAATCTCTTGACTAAGTACTCTCTACATGAATCCGGTTCCCTACAAATTAATATTTTTCATTTCAAAATGTGAAGCAATTTGGAATGCAATATGTAGTTGGACTTTCATATTGATCAGTTTGCTATTATTGGACTATTACTACTCAGCTGTACTATACTTTACTGCACACCTTACTATTTCCCATGAGAGTTGTGTAAACAGTAACTAGCTGAAGTGCATTCAGTCAGATCTCAGATTCAGTTATGACAGCTTCTACTGTGATAGATAGGAGCCACCTTTTGTAAAGTAACAATCAGAGTTATCGATAGCGGCGCTACCCCAGGATAGTTGCCCGGAGCAGTGAACTAAAAAGCAAAATCTTAGTAGTGACTTTAAATGATATTCAAGTGTTTGAGCATCATGCTCCTATATATGCACAAAGATAATTCAACATTACCACCAATATGCTAACATAAAGTTAAATGTTTAAAATCTCATTACCAATACTAGGCATGAAGTGTCGTATTCTCAATGCATGAAGATGGTCATCAAGGATGAAATGCAATAAAACGCAATGGTTCATTATTTTAGCGATAAATCAAGCTACTAATGAAAGAATCTTTTTCATTTTACCAATAACTAACTAGACAGAAAACTTGATTGATATGCTAAATGATCATTCATAGTAGATAGAAAAGAACAAAATTTACCGAATCCTAATTGATCCTTGTAAGAGGAGAAAGGTTCTTGAACATCTTCCTTTGGTGCAATATCCTTAACAAGCTCCTTATATGCTTTCCTCTCAGCTAAATCTTCCAACTTTTTTAACCTTGCTTTCAATTCCTCACTCTTCATACCAAATGATCAACATAAAAAATCAATTACTTGCAGAAATTGTTGAACAATTATAGCAGTATGTAACACAATCTAACAAATCTTTTCCATACCAAATCAATTTAATTAATCATATCTCAAGAACAAATTTTGAAACTAGTGAAATTAAATAAAATCTGAAAATTAATCTCCGTTTATGAGAATTATGAAAAACATGAAAGGTAATGAAATTAGGGTTTGACCTTTTCTCTGGGCTTAGGGCTTGAGAAGACGAAGCCGGTCCCGGATAAGAGTCTGATCAATTCGGGTCTGGTGGATGGATCAGAGGAGATCCAGACAGCACGAAGTGGCTCGTACGGTATTTCGGATTGGATGAGGAGTTCGGAGGAAGTTTGCCGGAGTTGAGAGGAGAGAGTGGGATCGTTGGAGGCTCCGGAAAGGAAAACTCGAATGGAATTGGTACTGGATAGGATCAACCCGACCCGGTTGGAGTTATTTTCAGTAACCATTAGTTGTTTCTCTGTATGCGATGAGGAGGAGCAGAACGGAACTTCGAGTTAGAAAGAGAGAGAAGGAAAACCTGGAAGAAACTTCTTACCGATTGAGGCGGCCAACGACGAAATCCGGCGGCGTTTCCCGGCGAATTGAGGTTCGTTTTGCTGGAGCTGTTGAGCTTCGTTGAGTAGGGTTTTTCCAGGGCAGCGAGAGCTTCGAACGAGAGAGAGTGAAAGAGGGATTTCTGAAAGTCAGGGATTTTGTAATATTAGATTTATTATAATTTTTATAAATGACCTATGAGAGCGCTTTTACCTTAAAAGCGCTTTCATAAGTCTGAAACCCATGAGACCTATAAGAGCGCTTTTACCTTAAAAGCGCTTTCATAAGTGTGAAACTCATAGATGTGAGACTGAGACCTATAAGAGCGCTTTTACCTTAAAAGCGCTTTCATAAGTGGAGACCTATAAGAGCGCTTTTACCTTAAAAGCGCTTTCTTTACATAGGCGAATTTTTTTTCAAGCTATTACAGCGCTTTTTTTAAAAAGCGCTTTCTTTTTGGTGCTGCCAAAAGCACTTTTTGGCGTAGTGAAAACTTCTAAAGAGTTTGTGAATAAATATTGTATAATTTAAAAAATCAATTTATTCCCAAAAGTTTCCAAGACTAATTTGTTGCAAATATCAAACCTAAAAGATCTGATGATATATTTGGTCTATATTTTGCCATAGATATTTAAGCTTTTTTCATGTGAATGAAATAGCAAATTTCCTCACCAAATTAAACACATACGTCGCGTTACTTAGGTCCATATAATCATTGGTATTTGTCCATGTCGAAGATTCTAATATACTGATTTTTGATTTGAAACCAGACCAGTCACAGCATAGTCTACATGTCAAATAAACAGTAGTATTCTATAACTTTCTAGTCCATGTGCTACACAAAAATGCAATCCATCACTTTCAATGTTGAATATTGACTTAGACACTTGAACTGTATAACTTAGATTATATCCTAAAAATAAGGCAAAAGCAATTCAAGTTGCTAACAAATCTGATTCAAAGTACATCTCTGGGGGTGTACCACATAATATGATTACAGCTACTAAACATAGTGTTTGGCTTCATGTTTCATTTTCAGTCACACGATTGGATAATACAAAAATAAATTGAAAAGTACATCTTAATAACTTTCAAAAATACTTCATTTACAAATTCCTTAATAATTCTCCGTCCGCCTAATTGAATTTTGAAATTTTGTCATGTTCATAATAGATAATCTCATCCCATCTTATTTCACCCCATCTTATCGTAAGACAGAATAAATGTCCATCTTATTGTCAATAAGACATTGTCAATAAGACAGAATAAATGTTCATAATAGATCATCTCATCCCATCTTATTTCACCTCATCTTATCGTAAGACAGAATAAATGTCCATCTTATTGTCAATATAGACATTGTCAATAAGACAGAATAAATGAATCAAGACATATTTGTTTTGCCGGCATTATATATATACGGTTCCAAATGAATCTAATTGTTTAAGATATTTTTTTTTGTTGAAGTATAAATGACATATAGTAGTAGGGTATAATAAAGTATGAAGTATGAACACTTGGTCACATGTGCTACAAAACTTTGAAGAAGATATTTTAGGTGAAATAACAAAATATCATAAATGATTAGGGGACTTATATCAATATATCTCATAGAATATCCTTTTTGTCTTGTAGTTCTTATAAATATCTATATTTTTTTTGTTATAGAAAAAAAAAGTAGTCCCTTCACTATGTAAAAATGAGTTGAAGATCTGATTTCTAAATAAGGAAACCTTAAAAAAGTTTTTACCTTAAAAAAGAAAATTGTCTTATAACAGCTATTTTGGAGATCTTCAAAATAGCTTAGCTATCCCATAAGTACAATTAATATTCTAAATATAGAGAAATATATTAATTATAGCATAAACATTAATTTTCCTTTTCATTTATCAAAGTAGTCACAAGTAGAAATGCATATTGAAGGAGCAAAACTCTCAATAAAACCAAACTAAAATTTTACAAGATATCCATCCAAATAGATTAATCTACATAGGATTCTAGAAATGAAATGAAGATGTTACAATAGCAATCTCAAAAGAAAGGTCTTCCTCACTCCAATTCAGTGGTAGTTAGAAATTTACTCCAAAGAAGAAACTAAGACATTCATGAATAGAAATTTTGAGTTATCAGCTCAAATTTCTCTGAACAAATGAGAGGAACCAAACTAATGATGATTGCGCGATCTTGAAAAATTACTGCTATTCTGAGACTGTTGCATGCTTATGTCAGGAACAAATAGAGCATTATTATCCGATGAATACCGAGGGTTTTTCGGCCAGTATAGCCCGGAAGCCGTAGGAGGTGAAGGGACTTGAGGAACTGTCCAACATGAATCTGGAACGCGGTCCATGTAGTCGTCGTACTCCATTTCCTCGTCGTTGGATCTTAAAACAGGAGAATCGGAATCCTCAGACTTACCACTGTCAGCCTACACAAAGTCATTGGATTAAGAAGATCAGACAAGCATACAACCATAGAGCTTAACATTGTAGTGATCTAGGGTCTTTGGATTGACTTATTTGTCCACAAGTTGTTTTCAATTTATTTTGATGAGCACCTTAAGATAGCTTATAGAAACAGTTTATACCTAAGCACTTCTATGCTAAATGCTTATACTATAAGCGCAAACAGGACCCTATTTCACAATGCTGCTGAAAATGGCTTAACAATAAGGGAAAGAAAGAAACAGAGCACAGGCACTTTAATCAACCAATCATATATCATAAGTACTTAACAACTTTACATTCGCAGACCAAACATTTTCCCGTAATCTAATATGAACATACCCTTGATGATCCATCCATGTAGTTATAGTTCTGACTGAAATCATTTACGCCGAAAAAATCATCGATGGACCAATGTGACATGTTTCCTGCTGTAGAGCCGCCACCATAAGAAACCTTCTCAGTTGGAAATTGCATAACTCTTCCATCTTCAGTAGGAAACATTTCATTGTACTCTGATGACTGAGGCATTTTGGAAGCCTTTCTCGACAAGGAAGAAGATTTTGCATCGGAAGCTTTCTCGCCCGAGTCTGACTTTGAGGATGCGCCGGGATCAGTAGCTTCTAGGCCTACTTTTACACCAGCGAGAAGAAACCTTTGATGTCCTGAGACAAATGCATTTGCAGTGTGTATTGCTAGATCACATTTTCTACAGAGTAATGCGCGATCTTCGAGACAAAAGAAATAGCCGAATGCTTCCTGCAAGATATAAAATAACACACTTCAAGCTCATTCAAACTGAAACAGAACAAAGAGCAAACAAACATGGTTCTTACTAAACAAAAATGCTAACAATGGCCTCAGTGATAAAAAGAAACATTACTAAAAACAAATTTACAAAGTTTTTGACCGCATACAACCACAACAGACTATCTAGCCCGACACTTCAGATTGAACACCGACACATATAGTTACATTACATTGTACTTCCATTTTCTCAAACTGTGTCAGTATTGAGAAGCTGTCCCATCCAAATTTTACCATTCTGGACGGTAAATAAATGAGATGTCACTCAGTTCAAACTCCACGAAACTGAACAAATTGCAAATTCTAAAATAGAAAAATATAAAAAAAAAATCAATTCTGGTTGAAGTCCAAAATGTTATAATCAAAGAAAATAAACATACGATTATCATAACAATTAATCAATACCGAATTTCCCCTTTTCCAAAAACTTACCACTCCAAATTGAATTCATAAAACACCTAGCATTAAAACAAATCAATAAAAAAACATTAAAAAAAACTACCTGACAAATATCACATTTAGGCATATGAGAAGAAGAACTCGAAAGAGGAATTCTCTGATGCTTGCTAGCAAGCTTATTAGCAGCATGAACTTTCTCATCACAATCCCAACACAAGGCCGCTTCATCAGCACAACACATAACCTTAGCTTCTGCCGCTTCACACACGTTACACTGAATCTTCATCCTTTCTTTCTCTATTTCAAATTTTCCGAAATTTCAACGAATAAATAACTACCCAATTGAAGTTTGAATTTTCTCAGAGGAAAGTTAAAGAATGTTCAAGAGAGAGAAAAATAAAAAGGTTTTTGGGAATAACAGACAGAGGAAAAGGGTTTAAGAAGAGTGAGAAAGAAGGAAGAAAAAAATGGAGGATATTTTGAGTCCACGTAGTTCGTGTACACGTGGCAGAATTCTGGTAGTGTCGTGGCATAGGAGACCGCCTTTGCTGGCTTTTCTTCATTATTCATTTCATTCATTGTAACAAGAATTTTATATTTTAAAAATAATCAAAATATCTTTCTAACATTTACAATAACAAAATGTTTATAATTATTGATTTTAAGGAGATATAGGGTTGATTAGTGACTAAATTGAGAGTTGGATTCTCATTTTCAAGATAATAACAACAATACAAATATTATCTTTTAGAAAAAATCAATTTGGACACTTGTGGTTTGAGATAATGGTCAAAGCATTTTTCAAAGTTTCTATTGTAAAAAGGAGCACATATTCTAAACTTGTGTAAGAAATTTCAACATTCATTTTAAAGAATGTTGTCTGTTCAAATTCAATGATACAGTAATATGTGTAACAGTTAATGACTTGACTTTACTTATTTTTATCTTTCTACATGTTCATTGGACATCTCAAAGAACACAATAATTTCATTAATTAGAATAATGTGAAAAATAAAAATGAAGGTAGAGAATCAGACAATTGATATTACCAACCTAATTATGTATATGAATCAAACTTTAAAAATTTATAATCTTTCCGTAAAAGTCTTTAAATTTTTTTAGCCTTAAATATAAATAAATTTTAAAACTATCTCAATATTAATTACTTGATACTATTATGAAATATTAATTTAATGAAAAATATATTAGTAGTTGTGTTAATTCTTTTATATAATATTAAAATATTAATTATATTTTACTATCATTTTTAATAAACATAAAAATTATATTTTTTTACTTATAATTCAGCCTGGAGTAAGACATAGTATTAGTAGGATCAAAAACTAATTAACTAAATTCCAAGAGAATTAGTTAACGTAACTAACCATAGCATAGAAAAAATCAAGGGAAAGAATAATTAATTTTTTAATAAACATAAGATATATCAAATTGTGTTTAATATCCTCCCTTGGAGTAAAGTGGATATTGTTCGATTAGGATTCGGTAAATAGAGTAATCAAATGGTTCATGATGGAGCGCCTTTGTAAAGTTATCTATGGTCAATTGTGTTAGACGATAGTATCGATCTAGAAGGGGGTTGAATAGATCAGTTTTTGAAATTTAGCATTTTCAAAAGCAGAAAAAGTGTCACTTTTACTTGCTAAGAAGATAATCCAACAAAATCTGGAGTAGTCATCTATTATAACAAAACCATAGTAGTTTCCACCTAGACTTTTAATTCTAGATGGCCCAAAAAGGTCCATATGAAGAAGTTCAAAGGGTCTCGTTGTGGAAATAATATTTTTAGATTTAAACGAGATCCTTGTTTGCTTTCCCTTTTGGCACGAATCACATAAGTGATCTTTTGAAAATTTGATTTTGGGAAGTCCAACTACTAGATCTTTTGCGACAACTTTATTTAGCAAGTCAAAGTTGACATGCGCTAATCGCCTATGCCAAAGCCACGGGTCTTCACTCATGGAGACGAGACATTTAGCGTTAATAAAAGATACTTCATTTAAGTTAAGCATGTATACATTATTTTCCCTCCAGCCCTTAAGCACATCATTCTTATTATCATTATGTTCAATCATGCAACAATCTTTTGAAAACGAAACTTTATATCCTTTGTCATATAATTGGCTAATACTAATGAGATTATGCTTAAGGCCTTTAACTAAAAGGACGTCTGAGATAGTAGTAGAGGAGGGATTACCTACACTACCTTTTCTGAGTATAGCTCTCTTGTTATTATCACCGTAGGTTACAAAATCTTTCTTCTTAGCCACAAAGTCAAAGAGTGTCACCCATCATGTGTCTTGAGCATCCACTGTCGAGAACCCATGTTCTCTCTGTATCCTCAAGACATTCCACCTACAAATTTAAACAAAGGAAGGAGGTATCCAACTTTCATTGGGTCCTAGTGTGTGAGTGAAACTTTGGTTGCATTTGGGAAACCATTGAAAAATGCCTTTAGGGACTAGAAATCTCCTAAATCGACATTTAGCAATAGTATGTCCCCTTTTGCAACAATATAGACAATTTAAGTTAGGATGAGAGTTTCTTTTGCTAACTTGATCCTTTACCACATAAGTGTATTTTTGATAAGGATTATTCATGTTACTTCTAAAATGTGATTGATCAATAGCAAAGGTAACTTTAGGTTGTAAATCCTTGTCTAATTTGGCTTGAAGAGTTCTAACCTCTCTTTGCCAAATGTGTCAGGTTTCACATCCAGACCATCCAAACCAAAATCCCTTATCATCTTCAGTTTTTCCTTTAGTAACCTCTATCATAGATTTCTTGAGAGTTTCTAATTCCTTTTTGGAATCAGAAATCTTCTTTTCTAAATAACCAAAAAGTTTCTTATTTGAGGCTAGGCGTTTGAAAGCTTCCTCGGCCCTATTGTGTAGAGTACTAAAGGCTTTTTGCAAATCACAATAAGATAATTTATCAACATGATCATATTTAGAATGACTTACATTCTTTTTCTTCTCTCGATGAGATGTAAGACAAAGATTGACATTTTCTTCTTCATCACTTAGTTATCATCGCTTGAGGATTCACTATCTCTCTCCCATCCAATGTATGCTCTTCTAGCTTTGCTAGATTTGTTGTGACGTTTGTCTTTTCCTTTGTCTTTCTTCAGCAAGGGACAATCTGACTTATAATGATCGGCCTTTCCGCAATTAAAGCATGATCCTTTTGACTTAATTGTCTTACCTCTCTCTTGATTCGGGAATTTTGATTATCTTCTATAGTTGATAAGATTTTTATCCGAGTGTTGGACTTCATTCTTTCTAAGGTATCGGTTATACCTCCTTACGAACAACCCTATGTCTTCATTCGAATCTTTATCGTCATCACTTGATTCACTCTCACACCCATCATTGGTGGATGACTTATATCTTGAAGTCTTTAAAGCGATAGAGTTCCTTTCGGTGTCCTTAGCTTTTTACTTATTTTCCTTCTTTTGACTCTTCTCATGTTTCTCAAGGTTCATGAGCTCTTGCTCGTGCTCTTGAAGCTTGCCAAAAAATGTTGTCATGCCCAATGTTATTAGATCATTGGCTTCCTTAATCGCGGAGACCTTTGGTATCCAATCCTTGTTAAGACAACTTAAGATTTTATTAGTAGCAACATGATTAGGGGTAGTTCTACCAAGAGCATTTAACCGATTGATTAGATGAGAAAATCGCTTTTGCATATCGGTAATGGTTTCACCATCCTCCATATGAAAAAGGTCAAATTCTTGAGTTAAGTTGTTGATTCTAGCTAGTTTGACATCATTGGTTACCTCATGGGTAATTTGCTATGAGTCTCACATAGCTTTAGCACTAGTACAATGGCAAACCCTATAATACTCATCAACATCTAAGGCGACAATGCGTATGTTGTTGGCTTTCCAATCATAGTTGTACTTTTTCTCATCTTTTTCATTCCATTGTGCTTCAGGTTTAGGTATAACAAAACCATCCACATTGGTCATGGTTATTTCCATAAGACCATCTTGGATGACTTTCCATACTTTCCTATCAATAGAGTTGATATGGATACACATACAATCTTTCCAATAACTATAGTTTTCACCGATAAAAATAGGCGCCCTATTGTACGCCCCTTTAGGATTGTCACTCATTTTCTAAAAAGTTATATGTGAAGCATTAGATGAATCGACGCTAGTGATACCACTTGTTAGACGATAGTACCTGTCTAGAAGGGGGGTTGACTAGATCAGTTTTTGAAATTTAGCATTTTTAAAAAATGTTTTCAACGGTTGTGGAAGCACCCTAGATTATAATCGTCTAAACGATCTCTTAATGGGAAGATCATATATGCATGAAACCGAATGGAATAACTAAGATAGAGATAATCAACCACTATCTAAATCAATCGATTAACCACTATAATCTTTGATATCATTACCTCTAATAATGCTTAAACACAATAAGAGATCAAGTAAAACATTACTAGATTTGTGCGAGATTAATTTTATCGAATACTTGGTGTGCACTCCACACCAAGTTTCAATTTCACTCAAATTGAATGTGCAGAATTTTACTCAATTGCAATCAAAGTGATTGCACCAATTTATCGAACAATTACTATGCACAAAAATCAAGCGATATTGGTTTTACTATTAATTTCATACAAACGTAATTAATGCAGAATTTAAAGAGTTAAGAGATAGAGAGAACAAGACCATATTTGTTGAGGCAGTTCCCCTATCGTCCTCGCTTAGGGTACGTCTGCCCTCAATTCTAAATCTAGAATTGAGATGTTTTTATTAACATGTTGCAAAGTCAATACAAGAGAACAAATGATCACCACCAATTAACCCCTCTAGTTATTGGAGATCCTATTCTATTATCTCCCATTGATTCGAGTTGAACCAAGTCCTTCAAGCGCTTCAAACAAACCTCAGGTTATAGCTACCTTATTGCAAGAACGCCACGTTCTCCAAAACTTCAGCTTGACTGATTTCGAACGCAGGTCGCTTGAACCCTAAGTTTTCTTCACAATCCTCCGGTTACCGTTACTTGTTTGACTGAACCCACCGTTCTTCAAACTTTCCACTTGGTTGAAGCTGCGAAGGAAAGGTTAGTGAAACAATCCCCAATTCTTGGAGGACAAAACCCCAATGGTTTTATTCAAGAAAAAACCACACAAAGCCTCAATCCAAACTAAGATAACCCAGTCTTATTTGGACGTTATCACAACAACAATGCACAATTCTCAACAAAGATTATTATGTGTGATTATTGAGAAATGCAATGAAGAATGAAGATGATGAGCACTTTGGTGTATATCTTTCACTTTTCTTGTTTTTTGTTGAAGAAGAGACTCTAGAATATTTATATGATGCATGGACCAACTAATAGACATAACAAAATTATTTTGCAAAATTACACAGCAGAAAATTAAGTCTAAGCAGCGGCCACTCGATCTGTTCATACAGGTCACTCGACCTATATGGACCTGAGGCAAAATTATTCAAGTAAAATAGGCGATGAGTCGACTCAAACAGATTTTTTCCAGGGTTGATTCGACCTATGACTCGACCTGTTCAGACCCGTGACTACATGGTTCAAATGAAAATAGACATTGAGTTGACGCAACATATGGATGAGTCAACTCATTCAGTTTTCCCAGGATTGAGTCGACCTGTGACTCAACCTGTTCAGACCCGAGAGTTATGCTCTGAGCCATGAGTCGACTCACAGGTCTTAAACTCCCAAAAATGAGTTTTGAGATGTATTTTGACCAATTTAAACCAATCTCTTATAAACCTAGGATATTAACGATTATCAAGTGCATGATTCACATCTATGATATGCTCCTATATGCCTGGACACGTTGAACTTATATTTTGAACATGTTAGAGGATGAATGCATTACATGATATGATAATATTATCCAAAGTACATGTTATGGGTGATTAGAAAGGTTTGACATCATTAAAATAAGGACTAGGCATATTTTCCCTCACAAATTATGTTTTATGTATTGACCTCGTGTGGATTATGTTGGCTTGGGATTTGTCTCAGACCACATGGTAGTCAATTTTGATGTGCTTTGTTCGTTCGTGAAAGAACAGGTTGTTGGCAATGTGGATAGCAGACTTGTTATCACAGTAAATTGCTATAGGTTTGTTGTGTGCAATTCCAACATCTTAGAGTAGATAAAGAAACCATTAATCTTCACAAGTGGCGTTGGATAGAGCATAATATTCTGTCTCTAGAGATGATTTGAATTTAACATGCTGCTTTTTACTTTTCCAACAAATGAGAGAGCTGCATATGTAGAAATAGAAGCTAGTGATGGAACTTTCGGTGTCATGGAAAGAGCCCCAATATGAGTCAGTGAAACCTGTTAGAGTAAGTGAATAATATTTTTGAATAATAATGCCTATGAAGGAGAAGCTTTGTGTAGCGGTAAATTCATGACCATTAAGCTATGGATAAACTTAACGTCAATTAAACCAGAGTCGCCACCGCGCTTTTATTGTTTCCAAAGGAAAAGGGAAAAGTACGAACAAAACCCAAAGATAAGAATTTTTCAAATCAAAACTAATAAAATGCCAGAGATTATAGGTAAGGAGGTTGGTTATACAGAGGGAAGGTGTTAGCACCCAAAGTGTCCTAGGTACTCCTAGGGAGCCCTTTTTATGTGTGTAAGTGTTTTGGTATAAAAGATGTTTGCAATAAATAGAGTGTGGGGATGAGAAAAGAATTCATTAATTATATTTTTGTGTTTGACAAGACCTTCGGACTTGTGTCTACGTACCAACATAAAAATGAGGGATCAAAATCTCGTAGTTTGTGGTAACAATTTCAAAGTGAGTGAGTTGCATTTAACAAAATTTTAAGTTTAAAAGAGGCACAAAAGGCCTAAAAGAGTTTGAATGAGTGTTCATTCTTTTTTTGTATTTTGAAAATTTTAAGTCAAGTATAGTTAAGTTCATTTACAAGTTTGATTAGGAAAAAGAAGTTTAAAAATGCAACGGCATAAGGCCAAAGTTTCTAATTTGCAATAAAGTCTAAGTTTAGAAATCACAAGCAAAGAATATTTTAAAAGGAGGGAGAGATTTGAAATTAAATAAGTGAGAGGATATGAAGAGACTAATCCTAAGCGAAAATTTAAAAGTTAAGAGTTGAAAAGATCTGACTAATGAGATGCAATCCAATAGACAAGAATGTCATATAGAAACCCAATTTTCCCTTGGACTTTAGAATCAAGCAATATCAATACACAAATAGCAAGATGAAGAGCACGACATCAAATAAATATAGCCACATCCAAGCTAGCAACTTCATAGTATTCTTCATAATCGTCCCCATGTACCAGATGACATACTCCTTCAATAGTTCGGAATAAGACATTAAACACAGGTTCAAAGTAACATTTGCATCAAGACCATATAGAAGATGAACTCAAATGAATCTCCACACTTGTATCAGATGAAAGTTCACTTCACAAGCACTTGGTTTCATAAATGTTGGCATTGGCCAAGTCCTTTTGCATAGGGAATGTTGCCTAATTCTAAGTCCAAAGTCTCAGATCAAATCCAACAGTCCACACAAACATTTTTTAGGGTTTTTGTTGTTATTATGTACATTAAGGTCAAAAGACCACAAACACAAACAAAATACACAAACAAGTATATACAATCACAATATAATCACAATATAATCACAATGTATGGCTCAAATGAACAAAGTGAAAATGACATTAAAGTAAACAAGTTAAATGGTATGAATAATGGCAAATGATAAAAGACTTGAGTTTAAAGTGTATAAAAGTAAATGGCTTGAAATTAAAAGTTAGTCAAATGTTAGTTGATTAGAAGTTAGTATTGTTTTTGATTTTTAATTATTTAAGTCATTCTTTGGAGAACACTCAACCCTCTATTCACAAGGATGGATCCTTGAACCAAGACATCTTCCAAAGTAAGGAAAAAAGGTCAAGTTTCCACACAATACCCTGAAAGGGGGGAGACTTATAATCTCACTTACTAGAATGCTATGCTTTTAGGTCAAAATTTAGCGTTATGTTAAGCAATCGTAATTGGACTTATGTAGAAGTCACAACTATCTGAGGTCGGGCAATATAAATTTTAGTGTTAATGCATGTTAGAGATATGGTATAATGAACCATACTCCTAAAACATACCACACTTAAAAAGAAAATGGCAAAAGAGTGGACCTAATCTCATCCATACTTATATTGGTTTATGAACCAATTAGCCTTAGGATATAGAGATATCATAGGTCAATGAAATGGATGGGATAGAAAGGGATTAAAGATGAAGAGGGAGGGGAAATGAGACAAACACAAATTGGTCATGGGAGGATTTTTATCAAATTAAAATCATTCATTCATTTTGGGAGATGAAATGTATATTTCATCAATCCCCTAAGTCCAATGACTTTAATCCAACAAAGTCAAATCAATCTTGACCAAGGCCCAAACAACATAGTCAAACTCAACAAGTCAACAAAAATAGCTCAACACAATTTATTCACAACTAAACAAATTAAAAATCAATTAAAAACACATTAAATTAAATTATGGTTGATCAAAAACCTAAAACCTCTTCAAAACACCAAATAAATGGCCAAGAGATTTATCATAGGTTAAACAAGGTCAAATGACCTTGGAGATTTTTTTTCATAATTTAAGGAAACTTAAAAGTATTTTTAAACTATTAAAAATATGCACAAAAACAATTAAATTATTAAAAATATTAATATTGATCCAAAAAAATAATTTTAATTCAGAAAATGAAAGTGGAAAATATTTAAAAATATTTGGTGAAAGTCCCATAATTTTTGGATCAATATTAAAATTAATATGAATTAATGAAAATAAGGCAATTAAAATGAAAATCAGAAATCACAAAAAACGTGGACCACTTGATCTCCCTCATTAATTGAGGTGGCAGATCAAGTGGATAAGAGCGTGTTATCCATGTGTTCCCTAGTCAAATGTCCCACATGCGTGGTAATCACTTTGGACGCTCAGGATTAAAACAATTTAAACGGATCATGTGGTACAGAAGGATGCCAACACATCGCCGGAGTCAGAGCTCCGGTCTTCTTCTCCGGTGGACCTCACCAGACTGGTCCACCCTTAACCATCACCAAAATGAAAAAGGAGGACATGAATTTAAAGAAAAAATGCTCAGGAGCTCGATTCTGGCCTCAATTTTGCCTAACTCCAAGTATATAGAAAGATACAGGGAGTTGAAATTTGAGGATCATGATCTAAGTTACTTCGATTTGACCTCTAAGCAACTCAATCTTGTTGCCTACATTGGTAGGACTTCATACAACCAAAAACTAACAAGAATAATGGAGAATTGAGTGAGAATCAAAGATATGAAAAATTCTGAAAATCACCTTCAATGTAGGTTCAGATTGGCACGATCTTGCTCTCAATTATGGTTGGCCTTGCTTCAGATGCTTGATGGAGTGGAAATGGATCAAAGATAAGGAAAGACTCTTGGAGTTTCAATCTCAAAATAATGAGAGATTCAAACTTGATTTTCAAACAAAATCTTCAAGTTTATCCTTTGAATGTGAGGGTTTAAGGTTGTTGATTCAAAGCTTGCGCGCCAGGGTCCTTAATTCTGAGCAAGAGGACCTCTATTTATAGCCAAGGAGATTGATAAATGCACACTTCCATTTTTGGAAAAAGTTGGAATCTCACTTGCATGCTTTCATGGGCGTGTGATAGGCCCATCAAATGATGCACTTAGGTCCAAAATTTTATGTAAGCAATGCTAAAATCATGTGGAAAGGCCATGCAATCGTGTATGAGAAGTGGAACTTTAAATCTTCCAAATGGTCCTTCAACTTTAAGCCATGCTCAAGTCATTCATACTTTGTCCAAATGAGATTAATTTGGACTTTTTGTAAAGGTTAGATCAAGGGGAACAACTTTCATGTTGAACACGTTTTCATTTGAAGCTTGGATCATGATGAATTTGAGGTGGAAGTTTGGAAAATCAAACATATCAAAAAAAATTCTAAGTATCAAGACATATGTTCACTTCTTCCACCTTGGATAACTTTTTCTATGGACTTCAAATGAGATAAGTTCCTTCATCAAAGTTGTAGATCTCTCAAATTCCTTAAAATTTGTCACACATTTAACCTCATTTGGATTTAACATGAAGTAGTTATGCATTTTAGAAGTTGAGGAAAATCACTTGTTCAATGGTATTGGCCCAAAATGACCTATAATGTTTCCCTTTATCACATGCATTTGCAAGTTGAATTTGCACTTCCTCCAGACATAAAAGTTGAAGTAGACATCTTGAATTTGATCATGAAACTTGAATAGATTTCATCTCATAATAATTGAGAAAGTTATGGTCTTGGGAAGTTGGCCTCCAAATTAGGGTTTAGACAAAATGACTTATAATCGTTCAACCTAAAAAATGACTTTCCAAGCATAACGAGCTCTTGACTTAAACATGAAAGTTGTTTGTAATGTAACTTAGAGTAACGTTTATCTTGGAATAATTTTCATATGACAAAAATTGTAGGATATAGGGTCTAGGGAACCCCAGTTTTGATTAGTTGACTTCCTCTAGTCAACCACCATGAACCAACTTGCTAGCTTGATATTCTCTTGACTTTTGGGGACTCATGGAGGATCATATATGCATAAGATGTTGAAATGTGAAGTATAACTTTAAATATTTGATCAATTGGTGAATAAGCTTGTTGAAGAAGTCACATAAGATACCCAGATAAACTAGGGTTTCCAAGGCAAACCAACTCCAAACTATTGATGATTTCTTGATCATAATAACATGTGAAGATCATGGGGATTCATATATGATACTTAGAGCCATAGTAAACCCCTTCTTGATTGAGCTCATTGAAATGAGGGTCTCAAACCCTATATACGAGCTTGATAGAGCATAGGTGAGCATGTGCACTACCTACAATAGAGTTAAACTATACAATGACATATTTTTGGCATTTTGGTTGGTAAAAAAAGAAAAATGAGACAATCAAATGTGCTTGTGATCTCTCCCAATGCAAACCCAATGAATGAGGGGTAAGGAGGATGCCAAGGTGTGATCCCAATTCTAATGCATATGATGAGAATAACATGAGGGATCTTAGGATCAAAATTGGGGTCTTACAGCTGCCCCTATTTAAGGACGTTCTAGCTGAGGAGATGAAGGTTAAAAGCTTCGCATTGACTCAGTAGAATGGGCTTAAATAACAACATATAGAAGCAAATTTTGGTCCCTAAGAGACCTCATGATTCATATGATATGAATGCAAAAATAATCTCTGTGGGGAAAATGCTGCCACAGAGGAAAAGAATCTGGAGAGGCCGAAAGTCCGCAGGAGTATAATGCATTCCGTAAGGAAAACTCACTGAGGAGACATAGATTCTGAGGGGATAAAAATGGTTGTGCGTAGGCCATACTATGGCTTTAAAACTGCTAGGGGACCCGAGGGATTCCACGAAAAATAAATCTATGGAAAGACTCAACTGGGGATAAAAGGAACGTCTGCAAGGGAAATGGGTAGATCAGAATAAAATTGAAATACTCGAACCAAACAGGAAAATGGCGATCTCATTGAGGAAATATGCACTCAAACTCAACTGGGGAAGAAATGATCTTCAACATAGGAGGAACAAAAGTATATTATGCGCTATCGGTTACCGAGTAAGGCGATAACAAAGTCTAACAGGGAGGACATCCGTTGCCGGTTAGGGTAAACATATAAAGGATGACTTGCTGAGGGAAAAATGAGGTGCATTCATTACCAGTTACTGGGTAAGAATAACTTGTTGGGAAAAAGCCAAATAGGATTTACAACTAGCGGTTACTGGGCAGAAGACCGCAAAGAAAGAGAATATATGTCACTGATTAAAGTGAACATATCAAGGATAAACTTAAAGGGGAAGAATATTTGTCATCGGTTAAGATGAACATGTCAAGGATAGACTCACCTGGGGACATTAGGAAGGATATCCATCACCGGTTAAGATGAACATATCAAGGATAAACTGCCTGAAAAAAGTAGGAATTATATCTATCGGATACTGGATAGAATACCGAAAAGAGAATATTCGTCATCGGTTAAGATGAACATATCAAGGATAGACTCCGAGGGGAGAAATAGGGATTACATCTATCAGTTACTGGATAGAATATCGGAAAGAGAATATTTATCATCGGTTAATATGAAAATATCAAGGATAGACTCTGCAAAAGGGGAAACAGGATTTACAACTACCGGTTACTGGGCAGAAGACCGCAAAGAAGAGGAAATTCGTCATCGATTAGGATGAACATATCAAGGATTAACTCTCTGGGGAAAGAAATAGGGATTACAACTACCTTTTTACTGGGTAGAATACCAAAATGAGAATATCCGTCATCGGTTAAGATGAACATATCAAGGATAAACTCAAAGCAGGGGAAGAAAATATCCGTCACCGGTAAGAATGAACATAAAAAGGATAAACTTCCTGGGGAAACAAAAAAAAATCCTCTAGGGAGAGAAATGTTACTTTTGCCGGGTATTGGACAAAAGTGATATACTTGGAATTGAGAAGAAAATTACCAGTTACTGGGTAATAGATTCTCAAGGGACCGAAAGCATCTATCTAGGTGAGATCTAGAAAGAAACGGTCAATCAAATACTCAACCCAATGAGGATATATCTCAATGGGAGTGGTTTCATCCAGATAGTTAATTGGGGAGGAAACTGAAATAATGATCATCCACGAGGAAGTAACTCAGTGGGGAATGAGAAAGGTTAAGTTCTTTCTGCTTAGTGGGCTGACACTCTACAATTGAAAGAGGACAGACAAACCAAATCTGCACAGGGAGAAAAAGTATACCACCGTAGCAGAGGATCAGAGAAACAATGAATCTCAAAGTGTACTGCGTAATGATAAAATCTATAAATGTATATGTATATGTATATGTATATATGATGATCATGCTGACAAAACGATCATAAAGGATACAAATGTCGTTGGTCTGAATCATCAATACAATACTCCACCAATCCTCACAGGAGGGAAGCATTTGCTGGAGAGAATCAACCACCTCAAAGGCCTAAACCTGGCTGGGGAAAAGGAAAAGGTTTACCGAAAACCTGAACTATCAACTCCGCGGGGAATTTTAGGTCAACACCATATGAAATGGGAGACAACCTTGCAGAGGATCAAAAATACTACTCAATAGTCAGGGTTAATAGGGATAACTCTGATGGCGACTTGCGGGGAAACAAAATTCTGCTGAATCTATGCTAACTGCTGCAATAACGCGCCTACAACTCGAGAGAGGCAATTACGAACTCAGATGGGAAACCAATAAAACTCGGCTGAAGATGTTGAAAAGCTGTTGGGGGAAGAAACAGAGATCACACCAATTGCTTGGGAAAAACAACAATGCTTCGCATTTTAGGGCTTACCTGTCCTTAGATCGTTGTGGACATCCTTTAAATGAAATTGTTTGCTCTTAAAGTAATTGCCTTTATTTTTTTGAGAAAACATGATTTTTATTTTAAAACTTTAATTTCAAAATGATCATAATAAAATTTAATTCTATTTAGCTGAATAAATAAGAGTAGAAACAATTGGATAAAAAGCTCAACTTTATTTAATAGAATGGTAGTCTGTAAATGACAAGACTCCATAGATTTGTACAAAAGTTGAAAAATGGTAATTTACATGGAAATGGGCTACATTGAATACAATGATCACTAATCCTTATACCGCCTTCTATATCCATTGTGCTCTTGGCTTTGGTTGAAGATGGATCAGAACCAAACATTATGCTCAAGAAAGTCTTCAAGACAGAAGATCAACCAGCTTGCAATTACTTGCCATAATCCCTAATTTTTGCATAAATAACCCCAACGCTCGGGATAATTTTCTATTTTATGTCTCTAACTTTTACCTGGACCTCCCTTTCAGGTTTTCAATCCACCGAGGCGCTCATTTTTGCCTAAGTCGCCCTTTCGTGTTTTCAACTTAGCGAGTTGTTATTTTATTTTTAGGCGAAGTATTTCTTGACTGCATCAACGTTTGCAGGACGCGTGAACTCCTCACCATCCATAGTTGTAAGAATCAAAGCACCGCCTAAAAAGGGTCTCTTAATAACATATGGGCCTTCATAATTAGGAGTCTATTTTCCCCTAGAATCTGGTTTGAAAGATAAAATTTTCTTGAGCACAAGGTCACCTTCTCTGAATACACAAGGTCTGACCTTCTTATCAAAAGCTTTCTTCATTCTCTACGGATATAACTGACTATGGCACATGGCAGTTAATCTCTTCTCTTCAATTAAATTTAACTTTTCAAACCTGGCCTGACACCATTCAGCTTCAGTTAACTTGGCTTCCATCAAGACACGCAATGATGGGGTCTCAACTTCTACCGGGAGCACAACTTCCATACCATAACCTAGTGAGAAATGGGTTTTCCCTGTTGACGTGCGGATGGATGTGCGGTAACCATGCAAAGCAAATGGGAGCATCTCATGCCAATCCTTGTATGTTACAACCATCTTCTGAATGATCTTCTTGATGTTCTTATTTGTAGCTTCAATCCATTCATCTTGGGTTTGTAAGGAGAAGAATCATGATGTGAAATCTTGAAGTCTTTACAAAGAGCTTCCACTATATTATTGTTCAAGTTTGATCCATTATCAGTAATGATCTTGCTTGGCACACCATAATGGCATATAATTTGATTCTTGATAAACCTTACAACAACTTGCTTGGTTACATTCGCATACGATGCCGCTTCAACCCACTTTGTGAAGTAGTCAATAGCCACCAAAATGAAATGATGTTCGTTCAACGCTTTGGGCTCAATCATGCCAATCATATCAATTCCCCACATGGAGAAGGGGCATGGATATGAAATGAATTTTAACAGTGTCGGAGGAACATGAATCTTATCTGCATAAATTTGACACTTGTGGCATTTCTTCACGAACTTGCAATAGTCAGATTCCATTGTTAGCCAATAGAAACTTGCTCACAACATCTTCTTTGCCATAGCATGTCCATTGGAATGAGTACCAAAGGAACCTTCACGGGCTTCAGTCATTAATAAGTCTTCCTCGTGTCTATCCACGCATCTGAGTAGAACCATATCGAAGTTTCTCTTGTATAGCACATCACCATTCAGGTAGAAGTTGTCGGCTAATCTCCTCAAAGTCTTCTTATCTTTCAAAGATGCCCCAGACGGGTAAATCTGACTTTGGAGAAAACATTTGATATCAAAGTACCATGGTTTCTCATCTTTGATCTCTTTAACAGCAAACACATGAGCTGACCTATCAAGATGCATTACAGTCAGATTAGGAACTTCATTCCAATACTTCACCATAATCATTGAAGCCAATGTTGTAAGAGCATCTGCCATCCGGTTTTCATCTCGAGGGATATGATGAAACTCAACCTTTGTAAAGAAAGTTGAAATCTTCCTCTCATAATCTTTATATGGTATCAAACCAGGTTGATTCGTATCCCATTCACCTTTGATCTGATTCACAACCAAAGCTGAATCTCCATAGACGTCTAAATACTTGACTCGAAGATCAATGGACTCTTCAAGCCCTATAATGCAAGCTTCATACTCAGCCATATTATTTGTACACTTGAAAGTCAATCTAGCTGTAAACGGAAAATGCATGCCTTGAGGAATAATATGCACTGCCCCAATGCCATTACCATATTGATTAACAACTCCATCAAATACCATGCCCCAACGGGAACCCGGTTCTGGCCCTTCTTCAAGAAATGGTTCATCACAATCTTTCATCTTTAAGTACAAGATCTCTTCATCAGGAAAATCATATTGCACAGACTGGTAATCTTCAATTGGTTGGTGAGCCAAATGGTCATCCAAGACACTACCTTTGATTGCTTTTTGAGTTCGGTATTCAATATCATATTCAGATAACAACATTTGCCAACGGGAAATCCTCCCAGTTAAAGAAGGCTTCTAAAAAATATACTTGATTGGATCCATTTTGGATATCAACCAAGTTGTATGATTCAACATATACTGGCGCAAACGCTTAGTAGCCCAAGCCAATGCGCAACAAGTCTTCTCAAGCATAGAATACCGAGTCTCATAATCAGTGAACTTCTTACTGAGGTAGTAAATATCATATTCTTTCTTCCCAGTTTCATCTTGTTGACAAAGAACACAACCCATACTCTCTTTAAGCATAGTCAAATACATGATCAATGGTCTTCCTTCAATAGGAAGAGATAAAATCGGGGGCTCAAGCCGATACTCTTTGATACTGTCAAAAGCTTTATGGCAGTCTTTGGTCCAATCACAAGACTGATCTTTCCGAAGAAGCTTGAATATAGGTGCACATGTGGCAGTCATGTATGAAATGAATCTTGAGATATAATTCAAGCGGTCGAGAAAACCTCTGACTTGCTTCTCAATTTTGGGCGCAGACATCTCTTGTATTGCTTTGACCTTGGCGGGATCAACTTTAATACCCTTCTTGCTGATAATAAAGCCTAACAACTTACCAGAACGAACACCAAATATACACTTATTGGAATTCAAGCGGAGTTTATACTTCCTCAAATGCTGGAATAGCTTCAACAAATGCTCAACATGTTCTTCTTCATTACTCGATTTAGCAATCATGTCATCAACATAGACCTCAATCTCTTTATGCATCATATCATGGAAAAAATGGTCATTGCTCTCTGGTAAGTTGCACCAGCATTCTTTAGACCGAAAGTCATTATTCTATAACAGAATGTTCCCCAGGGTGTAATGAATGTGGTATTCTCCATATCTTCGGGTGCCATCTTGATTTGATTATAACCTGAAAATCCATCTATAAATGAAAAGACTTTGAATTTAGTTGTATTGTCTACCAACATATCAATGTGTAGCAGAGGGAAATCATCTTTCGGACTAGCTCTGTTCAAATCTCTATAATCAACTCACATACGGACTTTTCCATCTTTTTTCGAAACAGGCACAATGTTGGCCACCCACTGTGGATACTCCGCAGTAACAAGGAAACCAGCATCAATATGCTTTTTCACTTCTTCTTTGATCTTCACTGCCATATCAGGATGAGTCCTTCTCAACTTTTGCTTGACTGGCAGGCATTCTGGCTTCAACGGCAATCTATGCTCAACAATCTCAGAATCCAAACCCGGCATGTCTTGATAGGACCAAGCAAACACATCTTAATACTCTCGAAAAAGATCAATCAACCCCTTCTTTACCTTTGGACACAGTTGAGACCCAATCTTGACTTTCTTCACATCATCCTCGGAACCCAAGTTGACTAGCTCAATCTGCTCTTTGAACGACTGAATGGCTTTTTCCTCGTGCTCAAGTAGATGAGACAATTCATCAAAAACTTCTTCATCACTTTCTTCCTCAGCCTCAAACACAGGGAATTCAAAGTTTGGTGAAGGAGTAGGATCATTGTATTCAATGAGTTTAGAAACCAACCTGCATAATGATTTGATATTTTGATTTTAGAGAAGTGAATTGTGACCAAATATTATGCAAATGGACAATCATTATTTATTTATTTATGTTTTTTTTGTGATTACCATTTTCAGAAGAGCAAAAAGTAAAAATAAAAACATCATAGATGTGGATGAATAGAATTTCATTTTATTAATGATCAAATTGAAAGATGCCAAACAATGTTCACTTCTCCCTTAGACATAGGAGAAGGATTTTGAAAAATAATAAAAACAATTACTTAGAGCGATGAACAATAACAGGAACATCAACAATAATCCAATTGTTGCAAGCCTTTCCATGCGTCACAAAATTGGTGCAGTCTTCATCTTCATCCCCCTCGATCACTGCAACTGATTGTTGTTCATTACCATGAATGAACCCTCAGCTATGGAAACTAGGTTGTACGTCTTCAGCTTTGATCACAGACGACCCTTGTTGAAATCCCAAACTAACACGACTCTTGTTTTTGGCGACCTCTACCATCCAGCCCCACTGATCAGAATTACCGTCTTCAAAAATCTTCTGCGCGTCTTTAAAAGAGGACATGGGTGCCCCATCTCTTTTTTCTTCAGCAATAGATAGAGCTTGGAACAGGGTTCCAATCTCATCCTCAGCTTCAACATATGAGAAATACGACAGATGACTCACCAACAGATCCTTCTCTCCACCCACGATGACAAGCTTACCAGTCTTCACAAATTTCAATTTCCGATGCAAAGTGGATGTAACATCTCCAGCCTCATGTATCCATGGCCTTCCCAACAAGCAACTATAGGCCGGGTGGATATCCATTACCTGGAAAGTAATTTGGAAATCACTCGGACCTATCTTCACTGGAAGGTCCACCTCACCAATAACAGTCTTGCGAGAACCATCACAAGCTTTGACGATCACGCCACTGTATCTCATCGGAGCTCCTTGATACGACAATCTGGACAGAGTTGACTTAGGGAGTACATTCAATGAAGAACCGATATCAACCAACACATTTGACAGTGCATCCTCCTTACAATTCATCGATATATGCAATGCCAAGTTGTGATTTCTGATTTCCTCGGGAAGTTCTTCATCACAAAAGCTCAGATTGTTGAAAGAGGTGATATTGGCCACAGTATGGTTAAACTGATCTACTATAACATCATGTTCAACATAAGCTTGCTCCAATACTTTTTGCAATGCTTCTCTGTGCGTTTCAGAATTCATAAGCAGAGACAACACTGAAATCTTGGAAGGAGTTTGGAGCAGCTGCTCCACCATATTAAACTCGCCCTTCTTGATCAAACGGAGTACCTCATCATCATCATTAGGCTTCAAACTGCTAGATTCACCGGACTGACACTTTGGAGCACTAACCGGATTTACTACATGCACTTCCACCTTCTTATTGACATCCTCTACATCCTTTGGGGAAACATGACCAAAAACACGACCACTACGGGTCACCTTCGTAACATCTACAATGTTCACAACATAATTGGTCGTAGGAAACAAAACCTCTTGACCATTCTCCAACATAGTCGCATTATAATGATACGGAACAGCTTTATCGGATGCATACGGGACTAGACCCGCTAACCGTATCACTAACGGTGATACTGATCTATTGACGTTATTACTACTGCTGCTATCAAACTGAATTACTACCCGCTCAGGGTCTTAAACACTGGTACTATAATATTGACATCATCTATGTCTCTTGACTGTTGAATTTGGATTAGATTCTCATCCATCAACCTCTGGACATCTCTCTTGACAACCGAACACCCACGAGGGTTAACACTGCAGATTGCACAACTGTCGTGGTCGTGCTCACAATCACTAATATTGCATAGGGTCTTATGCATCTTAACCAAAGATCGACGAATACGTCGCACATCAAACAGTCGGAAACTCCCTGGGCAGCCATCTACCATATTAACAAAGGGATTACCATGAGCAGGCAATGGGTTTGCTTTCACATTCGGTGCACGGTCCTCAAAGGACACCATCCCACTCTTCACTAACTTCTAAACCTCATATTTCAACGGGTAGCAATTCTCGTATCATGGCCAGGAGCCCCTTGGTGAAAGGCACAACAGAGTTCTTGCTTATACCACCATGGAAGTGGTTCTGGAATTTGTGGAGGATTTCTTGGTTGAAGCAGGTTCTTGAGAACTAAAGATGGGTATAACTCAGCATACGACATAGGAATCGGGTCAAAAGAGACCTTCTTCCTCTCAAAGTTCTGTTGTTGTTGTTATTGATTATTGGTGTTGTTGTTGTAGTTCTTTGTTCTTTGTTGTGGTTGTTGTTGACGTTGTTGTTGAACTGGCATTGATTGATTATTGGAAAATACTGGAATAACATATGATACTTGATAATGGTGTTAATGGGGTTACGAACTTCTTCTGACATGATGCCTCCTCTGCCTCCCAACTGACACTGCATTGGTTTCAGCTGCCTTCGTCTTAGCGAAACTGTTACCATACCTCTTGCTCGAAGATACCTCTTCCTTAGACAACCGTCCCTCACAGACACCTTCTAATCTCATCCCCCATGTTTACCATTTCGGTAAAGTCACTAGGGGTACTAGCAATCATTCGCTCATAGTAAAACGAGCTCAGGGTTTTGAGGAAGATCTTGGTCATCTCCTTTTCTTCCAACGGAGGGTTGATCTGAGCAGCAAGCTCTCTCCATCTCTGGGCGTACTCTTTGAATGTCTCTTTTTCCTTCTGAGACATCGACCGTAGATGGTCCCTATCCGGCGCCATATCCACATTGTACTTATATTGCTTCACAAAAGGTTCACCCAAATCATTGAACGTGCAGATACTCACACTATCCAAACCCATGTACCACCTCAAAGCGGCACCAGTCAGAATATCTTGAAAGTAATGAATCAGTAACTGATCATTATCAGTTTGCATCGACATTTTCTTGGCATACATGACAAGATGGCTGAGCGGACAGGTGTTCCCCTTATACTTGTCAAAGTCAGGGACTTTGAACTTCATCGGGATCTTGACATTGGGAACCAAGCAAAGTTCCGCAACACTCTTACTGAACAAATTTTTTCCCCTCAAGGTCTTCAACTCCTTTCGCAGCTCAAGGAATTGGTCTTTCATCTCGTCCATCTTCTCATAAACATCCGGACCCTCAGACGGCTTGGAATGGTAGATGGTGTCCTCAACACGCGGCAGAGTGTGAACAACTAGAGATGGAACAAACATGGCCAGACTAGATGACGACATGGAAGCAAAGGTAGACACAAAACCTTTGGGCACAAAGTTGGGCGGCATTCCCCACGGGAATCCGGCAGGCATAGCAGACGCGAACTGAGTGGCAGGCACGGTTGAAGTAACAACCTTTGAAATGACAGTCCTCTGAGGAGGAGGAGTTGCAGCCGTTGGAGAAGACTGACTTTGAGCAGCTAGAACTGACTCCATCATGGCATTCAAGCGGGCAATCTCGCCCTTCAATTCTATGTTCTCTTGTTCCAAGTGTTCCATGATTCTCGTATGATTGGCGCGAGTATTGTATCGATGAGTCAGCTTGGCTGAGGCACAAAAGAATAACCAATGAGACATCTGGCGGAAGAAAAACCTATTATGCAAATGATGCATGAAATGCAATGCTTTGATTATTTTTATTTCCAAGGAACATACTATATTATTTGCAAATACATAATAATAACAATTGTAACAATTTGATTGACCATAAAAATCTCTTTTATTTATATAATTTGGAAGGATTACACTGTGTAGCGGGGTATTCGTTACCATTAGAGATATTGACTAAATCCAAGGTAAATCATACAAGTCGAGTCGCCACCGCATTTCTATTTATCCAAAGGAATGGTTAGAAAGCGAACAAAAACCTAAAAGTTTTATCGAATCAAAAACTAGTAAAAATGTCAGAGATCTGGGTAAGGGGGTTGGTTATGCAATGGGAAGGTGTTAGGCACCCAAAACATCCTAGGTACTCCTAGGGAGCCCTTCTCACATTTGTTGTAAGGTTGTTGTTTTGTGAAAATTTATTTGTGCAAACATGATTGAAGAGATGAGAAGAGAATATACAAGTTATTTACATTTTGTGTTTGGATGGATAAACCCATTGCCTACATACCATCTTTAAAAATATTAGGATCAAAACCTCGTAGTTCGGGGTAAAAATCTCAAAAATGAGTTGGTGAATTGATTGGTCCAAAAGCCTTAAGGTCTTTTGTTATCCAAGGGAGAAAACTCAACCTAAAACCACAAATCCACCATGTGAGGATAGCTTCAACATGCTAGTGAGGGGTTAACCCTATAATAAGCATGGAAGACTCATTGTCCATCACTAAGGATAAAGGTGAGTATTACATCTACCTCAAGGATAACTCAAACCTAATAGCTAAAGGTTATGGAAAATTTTGATTAAGAAGGTGGTCATTGAAACCAAAAAAAGACATTTGAATGGGTTGTATTTACCAATGAAAAGTATTTACAAAATGGTCAAAGTTGACTTAGAAGTTCAATTCAAAATAAGTGTTATGAAAATAAAATTTGAAAATCAAAAGCATAAGGCTTAGGTTTCTAATGTTGAAAACAAATGTTAAATGTTTGCACAAAAGTTTTGGCTAGGGTTAGAGTGGAGGGAAGAAGAAGAATGGCTAAAGTCCTAAACATACAAGAGGTGAGGGATAAAGAAACAAAACCACAAAAGGAGTTCCTCTCTTGAGATCATATTGATGATCCAAGTAGCTCCCATCCTTTGGAATAAGCAATCACACAAGGAAAACTCAAGCAATCAACAAGCAAATGAACTCTTGGAAGATCCCTCTCTCTTAGAAGCTCATGGCAATGGTTCCTCAATATGGCTCAATGTTGGAATCCCTAGCACAAAAACACACACATCAAAAGGTTCTATTAACAATCAAAGAATGGACAAGAGGGAGTTTAGAATATAGTCCTTTCAATGTTCATCTTCAAGCTTTAAGCATTCTAAAGGCATGAGGCCTAGTTGCTCTTTGACATTTTAAGCATTCTAAAGGCATGAGGCCTAGTTTCTCTTTGACTCCAAATTGGCATAGGGAAAGTCCTAAAGTCTAAGTCCATTTGTCCATTTCTTTGCATTTGGTCTACAACAATCAAAACAAAACACAAGCACAAAGATATATACACAATTATGTGCTCAAGTGAGTAAAAGGCAAATTGCATTAACATAAACATGTGCTCAAGTGAGCAAAGGGAAAAAGCAAATGAATAATATGTACAAGAATAGTAAATTGCATAAATGTAAAGTGCAAAAAGTAAATGTTAATGGTTAATGGTTAGTATTAGTAGTTAGTGTGCCCTAAGGCAAATTTAGCGCTATGTTAAGCAATCGTAATTGGACTTATGTAGAAGTCACAACTATCTGAGGCCGGTCAATAATAATGTAGGCAACAACACAAGTTAGAAGTCTTGATTAGTGAACCAAGTTCCAACAACTTGCCATGCCAAAAAGAAAAAGAGAATTGATCTTGTATTGGTTTAAGTCCTTTCCATGATTTAGGAAGCAACCTATCCTTAATGCAAAGCCATTCACTTGATCAATTGATCAAGATGAATTAGATTTGAATCAAGGAAGATTAAGCCTCCCTAATCAATGCTAACTTATCAACCCTTAACTCATTGATCAAAAAGAGAAAAGAAGAAGAAGAAGGAGATGGAGAATGGAAATGGAAAATGAAAAGAATAAAGTGCATTAAATGAGATAGAATGTACCAATCAACATATGTTGACCAATGACATTGAGAATCATGGTCAAACAATCAAAAACATAAGTGAGATGAAGATTGGAAGTCAAGAAATGAACAAAAATATTTTTGGCATTTTTAATATTTAAAATAAACTTGAATTAAAATAATAAAGAAAGGTCAAACTTCAAAATCACTTCAAATCAACCTTGAAAGGTCCAAGTGATTTATCCTAAGTTCAACAAGGTCAAACAAAGTTTGACAAAAAATTTCAGCATTTTTAAAAGTCAGAAACTATTTTTAACCAATTAAAAATGAATAAAAATAACCTAATTGAACTAAAATCTCAAATAAATCTCAAATCAATTAAAAAATTGATGAGAATATTTTTCACAGATCCATCATCATTCAAATAGGTTAAGAAAATATTTTTGTATTTTTTGAATATCAAAAACTATTTAAAATGAATTAAAAATAACTAGAAAAGAAAAAATTCACAAAAAATATAAAATGATAAAATGGAGAAGAATGCAATTGGTCCCATATTTTTTGGATTAAAAATAAAGAAGTTATGAATTTTTGAAAATAAGGGAAATAAAAGAAATAAAATAGAAATTGCAAAAATCAGAAAAAACCACAAGCGTCTGATCAAGCCTCATTAATTGACGTGGCTGATCAGACGGATGGGAGATGCACGCTCATGGTGAGTCCAAGTCAAACGTGTCACACCTGGCATTAAAGCAAGTAATCCAAACGCATGGCTGAGATTAAAATGTGGGAGATGCATCCAACGATCCAGATTGAATCTGCCATGGTGGATGATGGCCAGCGCCACCGTCTTCTCCGGCGAGCACTCAAGCTCCGGCCAGAGTTGCAGGTCCTCCAAACTCAACCAAAACTCACGATCCAGGTACCAAATTAAAGCTGGGGTGATGTACATCACCCCTATGCCATCGATTTCTACTTTAGATCTCCATAATGAGAGAAACCAAAGGTTGAAACTTGATGGTGTTCATCATGAACTTGCTTGATTTTGAAAATTGAGCATACAACAATGGTGCCTCTATAGAGAGGACTTCAGACAACACATTAGCCAAGCAAATAGATCAAGGAATAAGGAGTTTCGAAGAAAAAACCAGTTGAAGTAAACCTTTGAATTTTGAAGATCTGAGCTCTTTTCCTTGGTTCTTTTGTCAAAACAGAAGTTCAATGGATCATATGATGAAGGTCTAGGAACTTTAGATCTAAAGATTCAACCAAATTCAGTTGAATTTCAGATCTGAAAATTTTATGAAATGTGAACTAGTTCCTTTGGTAATGGCTATGGATTCAGTTGTGCATCATATCAGGCGCCTTTAGGTTGATTTCTGATGGAGGTATGCACCTCTATTTATAGCTGGAATTGGCTGAGTAAGTGAGTTTCCTCGTGTGCATGGCAAGTGGATATTCTTTGCATGGGCTTGCATGATCATGTAGAAGGCCCAAATTCAATTGTCTTTGTATGCTGATGATCAATCAAATGGATTTGGACGTGCAGATGGCAATGCAATGGCTTGTGTAATGAGTTTCAACATGTTATGCACAATTATGCCTAAAACTTCATCTCTTTGAAAATGCCACTTGAAAATTTGAAACATAGGCATATGGGTAACGGTTGTAAAGGTTTTGACATAAGGAACAAATGTTATGTTGGACCAAAACTCATTTGGAGTGTGGAAATTAGTGAATTTTAAGTTTAAAGTGTAAGGTGCAAAACATGCAAAGGTGAGGTTTCCAAATTTGGCCAATGTTCAAGCCCTTCTGTTTTGATGATGAAAAACTCAAATGGAAAAACTTCCAACATAAAGGTTATAGGTATTTTCAAGACAATCAAAATGGACTTAAGGTTTGCATCATTTGGATTTTTTATGAAGAAGTTATGGGCACTTTAAGTTGGACTTTTTTGGCTTTCAATGCATTTGGTCCAAAGTGACCTATAATGTTTTGCATTATCACATGTATTTCCTTTGAGATTTTGAAATTTTGTTCAACATAACATTTGAAGTAGACATCTTAAGTTTTCCAATGCATTTGATCCCACCTAAAAATCTTAAAAAATGAATGAGTTATGTTCTTGGGAAGTTGACCTAAAATTAGGGTTTCAGTCAAAATGACCTATAATGTCTTGGAAAGGGAGATGGCCTTACAAGCTTCAAATCAATTTTTGATGAACATGAAAGTTGTTCATATTATTTGTAAGAACATATTTGCTTTTGTGATCATCTCCGTTTGACCAACACATGAAAAGGTAGGTCTCAGTGTAGTTCAAAATAGTCAGATGAATTGACTGATCAACTTCTCAAGTCCACAACTCATATCTTGATGAATTGATGATTGAGGACACTCAAATAAGTTCAAATATGCATGAAATGATGAGTTAAAGAACTTCCCTTGATTGTATTTGACCATGGGCTGAGGTTGCTTCATGAGCAAGGCATACTTGGTACACAGATGAATTAGGGCTTCCTTGAGAAACAAACTTCAAACCCTTTAACTTGCTTTGATCAAAATGATGAATTGAGATACTAGGGAGACATATTTGATGGATGAGAGATTTGGGAACCATTACCATGCTTGCTTTCATCTTCTCTTGACCATATCTTTGTACCAATGATCTCATAGAAGCTCTTGACCTTGTGATTGCTCAAGCTACAAACAAAAGATGTTAGTGACATATTTTTGTGCTTTTGGTTAGCAAATAAAATGAGAAAAGCAATAATGTAAAATTCAAGCATGCTTGGTGATCTCAAACCACTCACAAGAGGTCCCACCCAAAGGCAAAGGGAACCAAGATGCTCATGATCCTTGAGGCTTTGCAAATGAAATGTTATGATGCCATGAGAGGGATCTTAGGGTCAAAATTGGGGTCTTACACACTGAGTACGATTTCATAAACCAAAGTACAAATACAAGAGGAAAGGAAACTAATCATCCTAAGGATCCCCTAACAACAGTGTCAGATGATTTGGCTGCAGGCGCATACTTCCTTCGAATGCATCGAATCTTGGACTTAAAAGAAGTCTTCATCTGAGCCTTCTCAAGGACAAGTTGGTCAACAATCTTCTTCCAAGCACCAGAAGGTTGAGGCAAACTAGAGTAAGATTGACCTTCTGGATCTCTCTGTCTCTTCACTACCCGGTCTTCAAGAATCTCAATAAGTGCATCGTTGTCCTTAGACTGAAGCTGCAACTCCTCATGCTTTTGGCTCAAAGCATGGAACCGCTCTTCCCACATATCCTTCTCTTGCTTCATCTTGGTGAGTGCGTCTTCCAACTCCTCCACATCTTGGTTAGGGAGAGTTGATGGCTCAACCACAGCCATAGACATAGGTCTATCACAAGCATAAGGCATCTTCGATTCCAAAGCTCTCTTCTTCACCCAAAGAGTGTAAGCTTCCAAAGCTACACAGTTGCACAGACCAAGCTCAGATCTACCTTTCCTATGCACGTTATGCCAAGCGTGTACCATCTTCTGTTTCATAAGTTGGGAATATTTACCTTCTTGATAGAAAAGACCTTCTAACTGAGTGTTATTAGGTTTGTCTCTCAAGGGGAACCCAAGTTGACGACGAGCCAAAGCAGGGTTGTAGTTGATTCCTCCTTGTGTACCAATGAGAGGCACGTTAGAGAATCCACCACAACAATCAATAATCTCCAAGCTACTCAATGAAGAATCATACCAAACCATATCATCATTAGTGAGAGACATGAGTCTCTGAGACCACCTTAGACATTGTTTGTTCTCCACAAAAACAGGCGTCTGAGGCAAGTGCGAAATAAACCAGTTGTACATAAGAGGAACACAACACACAATCGTTCCACCACCTTTAGAATTCCTTAGATGGAAAGAGAAGTACATATCACCTAACAGAGTAGGTACAGGATTCCCAATCAAGAATATCCTAATGGCGTTAACATCAACAAAACCGTCAATGTTAGAGAACAAAGTTATACCATAGATGAGCAACACAAATATGGCTTTAAAAGTATCCATACTACCGGCTTAAGCAAAGGCAGTAGCTTCCTTAATGAGGAAATCAGAAGTCAACCCAAAGATACCTCCTTTCTTCACCCAATGAGCCTCAATCTCAGACTTCTTCAGATGAAGAGCTTCAGCTACGATATGAGATATGGGAATCTCTTCCAATCCACTAAAAGGAACTTTGTTAGAAATAGGTATTCCCAAGAGATGGGCATACTCCTCCAACATAGGCATAAGCTGATAATCGGGAAAAGTGAAGCAACGGTAGAGAGGGTCATAGAACTGAACCAACACACTCAAGAGTCCTTCAACTACATCAGCAGACAAAATAGGTAGAAGCTTCCCATGATGTTTCTTGAAGTCCAAGGGATCTAATACAAAAGATGATAGCTTCCTTAACTCTTTCAAGTCGGGACATCTGAAACTGTACTTCTTAGTGTTCCTTCGTCCACAATCCATGGTCAAAAAATATTTGCAATTAAAACCTCAGTTCCTTGAAGCTATTTTTCGTGTGATGAATGTTATGATGTGCATTAATGCATCAATGCAACAATCACAAATAAGGGATCACACACAAGGAAAACAAACAAAGGTCAAGGGGTGAATCAAGTCATTGTCAAGATCAATCATCCATTTTAGTGGATTAAGGTTTTCACCTTATCAACACCCAAGTTCCATTGATATTGACAAGACTTAATTGAATAAACCAAGAATCAAGGGTTTGTTGTGAGTCACGAGCATGAAGTCAGTTTAAGAACCATCCCAAAGGAGTATACTAAGGATAAAACCTGTAGATCATGTTCTAAAAAGTTCCCAGAGTCTTAATTCCATCTATCAGATATTACAGGTTAGGATGACTGACTCATTAACCCATAATATTGTTAAGATAAACTCGTCTGAGTGTAGTATCGCGTAACAACTGTTATCAAGTCTACACCTGAGCAGTCTCCGCACTACCTCCTAAATAGGCCAAGTTGGGTTAAATGTTCTACGGTCCTCAGCTTCTCGAACCCTAAATCAGAGAAAGTAATGCCTAACCACAAATAACTTGTGTGACATCAATAACTCCAAAAGGGTCTCCACTGAGCAGATGTGTCTCAAGTCAACTTGTTAAGGACTACTCCACACAAGTCGAACATGACTATACCATCCTCCTATCTTAAGTGCACTCAAGTTCGGGTTAGAACTTATCTCACCACTTAGAGATTACTAAGCACAACAAGCAGATTATATCATACAAATAAATATACAAACATTAAGTATACAATTCTATACACATAAAAAGGTAGGCTAAACCCACTGAGGACTACTCCCCAACAGAGTCACCACTTAATTTCTGTAGCGGTAAATTCATGACCATTAAGCTATGGATAAACTTAACGTCAATTAAACCAGAGTTGCCACCGCGCTTTTATTGTTTCCAAAGGAAAAGGGAAAAGTATGAACAAAACCCAAAGATAATAAGTTTTCAAATCAAAACTAATAAAATGCCAGAGATTACAGGTAAGGGGGTTGGTTACACAGAGGGAAGGTGTTAGCACCCAAAGTGTCCTAAGTACTCCTAGGGAGCCCTTTTTCATGTGTATAAGTGTTTTGATATAAAAGATGTTTGCAATAAATAGAGTGTGGGGATGAGAAAAGAATTCATTAATTATATTTTTGTGTTTGACAAGACCTTTGGACTTGTGCCTACGCACCAACATAAAAATGAGGGATCAAAACCTCATAGTTCATGGTAACAATTTCAAAGTGAGTGAGTTGATTTTAACAAAATTTTAAGTTTAAAAGAGGCACAAAAGGCCTAAAAGTGTTTGAATGAGTGTTAGTTCTTTTTTTTGTATTTTGCAAATTTTAAGTCAAGTATAGTTAAGTTCATTTACAAGTTTGATTAGGAAAAAGAAGTTTAAAAATGCAATGGCATAAGGCCAAAGTTTCTAATTTGCAATAAAGTCTAAATTTCGAAATCACAAGCAAAGAATATTTTAAAAGGAGGGAGATATTTGAAATTAAAGAAGTGGGAGGAGATTAAGAGACTAATCCTAAGTGAAAATTTAAAAGTTAAGAGTTGAAAAGATCTGACCAATGCGATGCAATCCAATAGACAAGAATGTCATATAGAAACCCAATTTTCCCTTGGACTTTAGAATCAGGCAATATCAATACACAAATAGTAATATGAAGAACAAGGCATCAAATAAAGATAGCCACATCCAAGCTAGCAACTTCATAGTCTTCTTCATAATCTTCCCCATGTATCGGATGACATACTCCTTGAATGGCTCAGAATAGGACATTAGACACAGGTTCAAAGTAACATTTTCATCAAGACCATGTAGAAGATGAACTCAAATGGATCTCCACACTTGTATCAGATGAAAGTTCACTTCACAAGCACTTCGTTTCAGAAATGTTGGCATTGGCCAAGTCGTTTTACATAGAGAATGTTGCCTAATTCTAAGTCCAAAGTCTCAGATCAAATCCAATAGTCCATACAAATATTTTTTAGGATTTTTGTTGTTATTATGTACATTAAGGTGAAAAGACCACAAACACAAACAAGTATATACAATCACAATATAATCACAATGTATGGCTCAAATTAAAAAAATGAAAATGGCATTAAAGTAAACAGGTTAAATGGTATGAATAATGGCAAATGATAAAAGGCTTGAATTTAAAGTGCATAAAAGTAAATGGATTGAAATTAAAAGTTAGTCAAATATTAGTTGATTAGAAGTTAGTATTGTTTTTGCTTTTTAATTGTTTAAGTCATTCTTTGGAAAACACTCAATCCTCTATTCACAAGCATGGATCCTTGAACCAAGACATCTTCCAAAGGAAGGAAAAAAGGCCAAGTTTCCACACAATACCATGAAAGGGGGGAGACTTACAATCTCACTTACTAGAATGCTATGCTTTTGGGTCAAAATTTAGCGCTATGTTAAGCAATCATAATTGGACTTATGTAGAAGTCACAACTATCTGAGGCTGGGCAATATAAATTTTAGTGTTAATGCATGTTAGAGATATGGTATAATGAACCATACTCCTAAAACATACCACACTTAAAAAGAAAATGGCAAAAGAGTGGACTTAATCTCATCCATACTTATATTGGTTTATGAACCAATTAGCCTTAGGATATAGAGATATCATAGGTCAATGAAATGGATGGGATAGAAAGGGATTGAAGATGAAGAGGGAAGGGAAATGAGACAAACACAAATTGGTCATGGGAGGACTTTTATCAAATTAAAATCATTCATTCGTTTTGGGATATGAAATGTATATTTCATCGATCCCCTAAATCCAATGATTTTAATCCAACAAAGTCAAATCAACCTTGACCAAGGCCCAAACAACATAGTCAAACTCAACTAGTCAACAAAAATAGATCAACTCAATTTATTCACAACTAAACAAATTAAAAATCAATTAAAAAATACATTAAATTAAATTATGGTTGATCAAAAACCTAAAACCTCTTCAAAACACCAAATAAATGGCCAAAAGAATTATCATAGGTCAAACAAGGTCAAAGGACCTTGGAGAAAAAAATTCATAATTTTTGGAAACTTAAAAGTATTTTTAAACAATTAAAAATATGAACAAAAACAATTAAATCATGAAAAATATTAATATTGATCCAAAAAATAATTTTAATTCAGAAAATGAAAGAGGAAAATATTTTAATTTTTTTGGGTGAAAGTACCATATTTTTTGGATCAATATTAAAATTAATATGAATTGATGAGAATAAGGCAATTAAAATGAAAATCAGAAATTACAAAAAACGTGGACCACTTGATCTCCCTCAGTAATTGAGGTGGTAGATCAAGTGGATCAGAGCGTGCTATCCATGTGTTCCCTAGTCAAATGTCTCACACGCGTGGTAATCACTTTGGACGCTCAGGATTAAAACAATTTAAATGGATCATGTGGTTCAGAAGGATGCCAACACATCGCCGGAGCCAGAGCTCCGGTCTTCTTCTCTGGTGGACCTCACCGGATTGGTCCACCTTCAACCATCACCAAAATAAAAAAGGAGGACATGAATTTAAAGAAAAATGCTCAGGAGCTCGAATCTGGCCTTAATTTTGCCTAACTCCAAGTATATAGAAAGATACAGAGAGTTGAAATTTGAGGATCATGATATGAGTTGCTTCGATTTGACCTCTAAGTAACTCAATCTTGTTGCCTATATTGGTAGGACTTCAGACAACAAAAAATTAACAAGAATAATGGAGAATTGAGTGATAATCGAAGAGATGAAAAATTCTGAAAATCACCTTCAATGTAGGTTCAGATTAACACGATCTTGCTCTCAATTATGCTTGGCCTTGCTTCAGATGCTTGATGGAGTGGAAATGGATCAAAGAGAAGGAAGGACTCTTGGAGTTTCAATCTCAAAACAATGAGAGATTCAAACTCGATTTTCAAAGAAAATCTTCAAGCTTATCATTTGAATGTGAGGGTTTAAAGTTGCTGATACAAAGCTTGCGCGCCAGGGTCCTTAATTCTGAGCAAGAGGACCTCTATTTATAGCCAAGGAGATTGATAAATGCACACTTCCATTTTTGGTAAAATTTGTAATCTCACTTGCATGCTTGCATGGGCGTGTGATAGGCCCATCAAATGATGCACTTAGGTCCGAAATTTTGTGTAAGCAATGCTAAAATCATGTGGAAAGGCCATGTAATCGTGTATGAGAAGTGGAACTTTAAATCTTCCAAATGGTCCTTCAACTTTAAGCCATGCACAAGTCATTCATACTTTGTCCAAAAAGATGAATTTGGACTTTTTGGAAAGGTTAGATCAAAGGGAACAACTTTCATGTTGAACACTTTTTCATTTGAAGCTTGGATCATGATGAATTTTGAGGTGGAAGTTTGGAAAATCAAACATATCAAAAATATTTCTAAGTATAAAGCCAAATGTTCACTTCTTCCACCTTGGATAACTTTTTCTATGGACTTCAAATGAGAAAAGTTCCTTCATCAAAGTTGTATCTCTCTCAAATTCCTTAAAATTGGTCACAAATTTGACCTCATTTGGATTTATCATGAAGTAGTTATGCATTTTAGAAGTTGAGGAAAATCACTTGTTCAATGGTATTGGCCCAAAATGAGCTATAATGTTTCCCTTTATCACATGCATTTGCAAGTTGAATTTGCACTTCCTCCAAAAATCAAAGTTGAAGTGGACATCTTGAATTTGATCATGCAACTTGAATGGATTTAATCTCATAATAATTGAGAAAGTTATGGTCTTGGGAAGTTGGCCTCCAAATTAGGGTTTAGACAAAGTGACCTATAATCTTTCAACATAAAAAATGGCTTTCCAAGCAAAAAGAACTCTTGACTTAAACATGAAAGTTGTTTGTAATGTCATTTAGAGTAACTTTGATCTTGGAATCATTTTCATATGACAAAAATTGTAGAAGATAGGGTCTAGGGAACCCCATTTTTTATTAGTTGACTTCCTCTGGTCAACCACCATGAACCAACTATCTAGCTTGATATTCTCTTGACTTTTGGGGACTCATGTAAGATAATATATGCATAATATGATGAAATGTGAATTATCCCTTGAAATATTTGATCAATTGGTGAAAAAGCTTGTTGAAGAAGTCATATAAGATACCCAGATGAACTAGGGTTTCCAAGGCAAACCAACTCCAAACTATTGATGATTTCTTGATCAAAATAACATGTGAAGATCATGGGGATTCATATATGATACTTAGAGCCATAGTAAGGCACTTCTTGATTGAGCTCCTTGCAATGAGGGTCTCAAACCTTAGATATGAGCTTGATAGAGCATATGTGAGCTTGTGCACTACCTACAAAAGAGTTAAACTATACAATGGCATATTTTTGGCATTTTGGTTAGTAAACAAAGAAAAATGAAGTATGATACAATCAAATATGCTTGGTGATCTCTCCCAATTCAAACCCAATGAATGAGGGGTAAGGAGGATGCCAAGGTGTGATCCCAATGCTCATGCATATGATGAGAATAACATGAGGGATCTTAGGGTCAAAATTGGGGTCTTACACTTTGATGTATATGAGAATTTGAAAAACAACTTGAAAATGGACATCATTAGGGTTGGAAAGAAACTGGTTCAACTTGTAAACCAAGAAATTCGTATCAAGTATAGTATGTGTTAAATATAATACCTTACCTATAAATTTTTTGAAAGTTCTATGAATGGATAGGGGTATCTCTGTTGTAGAGATGAGTTTGATGTTGGGATCCATAAGTTTTGGTATAAATTTGGCACCAAGAAGGCCCAAAGAATGTCCATGTTGTATTTCCTTTGTTAGATTGATATCCTTTATGATGATCTTGTCACTTTAACTCCTGAGAAATAGTTAAAGTTTCCCAGGTCTTTGATGCTAAATTTTGTATGAGCAAGATTGAGACTATTAGTGAGATAGTCTAAAGAGTAGTCAGAGGGAGAGGGTTATTGTGGTGTATATGATTATGAGGGACAACATGAAAGGTTGGGGTGGAAGATGTGTAAGAAAATATGTGTTAAAAGGAGTCAGCCTCTCTTGAAATAAAGAGTTGTTTATTTTGTAACTAAAAAAGAATAACACATTTAACACCGTGTTCATGACCTAAGAATATGCATTTCAACTTCTAGAGTCAAATTTTGTTCTGTTATGTATAGGGGTAACAATAAAAACCAAACAACCATTTTTTTAAAGAATAATAACCATAAAGTTTTAATACATAAGGAAGTATATAGGGGGTTTATTCTTAATAAATTTGGAAGGGAGTCTATTGATAAAAAAAACAAAATTAGATAAAGCATGAGCCCCCACCCCACCCCCACCCACACCCAAAAAAAGAAGGAAAATCATATTGAAAATGGAGGCCCCTAGAAACACCTAATAGGTGTTGATGTCTTCGCTCAACAATGTCATTTTGTTGAGGAGTGTAAACACAATAAGTTTGATGATGGATACCTTGTTGCATATAAAAATCTTTTAATAAAAACTGGGCCATTATCAGTCCTTATTATTTTGACATTCTTAAAGAATTTAGTTTCAATGAAAGCAACAAAAGATTTATCAAGGTGAGAATTTTCAAATTTAGCATTCATAAGATAAATCTAGTAGAATCTGATGTGAGCATCAATAATAGTTAAAAAATATTTTTGACCAAGCATGGATGTTGTGGAGTAAGGACCCCCGATATTCATATTGGTTAAGTCAAAGAAATTGGAAGAATAAGTATGACTAGGATGAAAAGGTAAGTGTTTATGCTTTGTAGAAAAACGTGGATCACATGGGGTAATAATTTTGAGTAATTTTGATATGAGAAGGGTGTCCTAGCAGATAGTACTGAATATTACATTAATTAAAAGTATTGATCCTAGTGTTAAGGGAACTATTCTTATGGGGAAGTTAAGATAGTATAAGCCTTGGTGAAGTTTAGCTGCACAAATCATCTTTAGGGTAAAGTTCCCTTGTATAGTGAAATCATTGGTGTTAAAATTGATAGTTAAATTAAGGTCATTGGTTAATCTGGGGGGAAAAATTAGATTGATAAAGAACTTAGGTATGTATAAAACATCCTAAAGATAAATATTCAGTATTGAATTTAGCCAGGCCAGACTTGTTAGTAGTGATGGTAGACCCATTAAGGAGTTTAACAACTATAGAAAGTATGATATTAAGAGTGTGAAAGAAAGATTGATAATGACACGCATGGTTTGTGTCCCCTGTGTTTAAAATCCAAGTGTTATTGATATTTAAAGAAGAAGGTTTTTTAGAACACTTGAAGTGTTGTTAACTAGTGTTTGAAAATGTTGAATGTTGGTTGAATCAATTGGTGAAGCTTGTTGAAGAATATCCATTAAAGCTTGATATTTCCCAACAATGAAACAATTTCATGTGCTATGTTATTGATCCTCCAAGTTATCTGGTGTAATTCCTTCCAAGTAATGTGATGAAGAAGCAACTTAATTGAATTGTGGATTTTTTTAGCTAACTAAGCTTGTTGCAATAGCTACATATATTTTGTTCCTTTACCACGTTCGTAGTGACGACCCTTATTGTTTAAATCTTGAGTATTAATATGAGTGTATAGTTTGAAGAAGTGTGCGTAGAGTTTGTCTTCGTCACTAAAATAAGTAGTGAATTAGCGCTCTTGTTGAATGATAATGGAAATCACTTTGTTAATTTGAGGAAGCAGACTCATAGGCATTATTTGGGACCTAACCACTGCATGTTAATCATTTAGGCCTTTGAGGAATTATAGGACATAACCTGATTCTCTGTAGGAATTATTGGTTGGTAAAATATTTCAAGAGAACTTAATGGCGTATGCACAGGTATGGAGAGGCATGAAATTCTCAAGCTCTTATGAAATATTATTTAGGGTTGTGAAGAATTGTGTTATGGTTTGGTCTCCATGTTTGAGACTAAAAATTTCTTCTTGAAGATCAACAATCTGAAACACGTCTCTTTGATGGTAATGATCTTGTAACTCAACCCCGACCTCATGAGCAATATCCATCCAAATCACCCCCTGAGCTATGTCACCTTCAAAGGAACCCTAATTTTTTTTGGAATGTATATCCATAATAATCAATCTAGAGAAATAATTATAAATTTGATTGTTGAGACGAGGGGAAACAATTGCAAGCCCATGATTATCACTTGGATGCACTAAGTATGTGTCTAACATGTTTGAATGATAGTTTCTGGTGATGGTATGAGGTTGATTGATATTGATGTTGTTTTCATAAGAAGAAGAAGTAGGTAAAGGGAATTTATAGTGATGACAAGTTCAAGTACATATTCAATAGATGCCATCGCCATAGAAAAAGGTGACTAGGGCGACGAAGATAGTGGTTTGAGGAAAAATAGATTGTGTTCAATTTCTGAGAGTTGAGAATGAAGAAATATTGAAAGTTTATGTAGAGAAACGAGACTTGGAGAAAAATGAGTGTTGACCAAGTGACTCCAAACACAAGAGAGTACGAGGGTGAATTGTGTTGATTGAAAAACATTGTCCATTTAAAAAATTGTTTTATATAAATTATTTGAGTTAATTTTCTTATTAAAAAGGAGTTTGAGTAACGGAATAGAAGAAAGAAAGAAACATTAAGAGATGAAGTGATCAAGATGATGCATAAAGAAGATAATACAAAGGGAAAAAGAGCATGCACTACAGATTTATACAGGTTTGGCCTAACCATTTGGCTTACTCATATCCCCAAGTGTTTCCTCTTACGTCTTTCACTAAAAATATGAGCTTTTCATGGTTATGCCCACAAACCTTCTTACAATAAATGGATATTTTAATTGGCTAATACCATAAACCAAACAAGACATTTTACAAGGATAATCTCGAAAATAAATGGAAGATTTTGTAGGCTAATCTCCAATCCAAATGGAGCTTTTAACAAATTAAGTTTATAAACCAAATAGAGATTTTAATCTGCTGATCTCAAGAACCAAACAATGATTTTAACTAGTAAATATGAAGAATCAAATAACAAATTTCTTTAATATTATTACAAAATAGAAAATGTCCTATTTAGTAAAAGTACAATATTTTTACAACATCCAAACTTTAACCTATATTTTTCACTCTTAAAATACTAAGATTTTACTTTTAAGAAATAGAAAAAGATGAAGTATGAGAGAGTAGAAATGAGAAATAATAGCTATAAATGAGGTATACAATATAATCAATGCATATTTCTCAAGACAATTATTACTTCATGTCTAAGTAAGCTAATTGGCGTGTGAAACCGATAGTATCAAATATGTAAATTACACACATATTAACTCTCCTCAACTTAGCATTTTGTTTATCCACAAACAAAATTAAGACAAACATTCAATCATGGTTTTATTTGTACATACAAACAAGATTCTTGGCTTTGATTGAATATGGTTAATCAATTATGAAAGTATACTTTGAAAAGGAAACCACTCATAATCCGACTTGTATTAAAGAATTAATCATAAGATTAATCTTAGAATCAAATTTTAGACAATTTTTTTTATCCTTCATGCAAGTTTTTTCAGTCAAATACCTAAATCATGCATTGTTTTTCTAGGCATTTATTTAAAACCATGTTAGGCAACATTGACGGTAGTTATATCAGTTTAAACCTAACTTGTATCATATTCTTAGAAAGCATATACTAAATAAGCATGGAAATTAAATCATTTAAAACTAAAGTTTGAACGTAGTAAATCAAAGTAGGGAAATCTTTATTTTATAGTAGACAAACAACAATAACAACAACAACAAAAACATAAAAAAAGGTACATATATGAGTGAAAAGTAAATATAGCCTAATTTTGGAATGCTTTCAACCATCTATTCCTCTCATGCCAATTTCCTCCTTTTCTGAATATGTTTCTGATTCCTTTCTATTTTGATTGCTCTCTTCGAGAAATTGACATTTTTCTAGTACAAACACAAATTATGTTGAACGTGGATGGCGGGGTACCCAATATAAATAAGGATCTTGACGACGTGTTTGTAACCATTGTAGGGAAGCATCCAATGGTTGCATTCATCTTTTGTAGGCTTCCATTTTGGTCCACTCATATGTGAAGCAAGCCCTAAGACATGGATCCATGAAATACTTCTTTGTCATTGAAGGAACTTATGAAGTGTGTGCTTCTTTGCACTTCTTTGTCTTTTGGCAGAATCTATTCATGCATTCATCATTCATGTTTGGTAGAGTGGGACACCACTACTACAAATAATATATTTTATGACAAAATATTCACCTCACCCTATCAAAAACCGAGGTAAAAGGTCAAGGCGCGTCATGTTTTATATTATTTTTTAATATTCCAGGACATGCTTCGCATCATCAACAGTTTATATTTTTATTTCTTTAAAAGTGGTGTCTTTCTTTTTATTTTATTTTTATTTTTTAAATTAATTATCTATTCCTTTTGTTATATTTAATAATCGAGGAATTAAATTATCATATTTTACTATAAAACACTCGTTAATTAGATTTTACCATAAACCTAACTTATATGTAACCGCTCCAAAGTCTTACAAATCATTCTCTGGGATGGATTGCAAGACAGAAAAATCTTCAATAGTCTTCAATATTGAACAAAATATTTTTCCTACCCTTACAATCTATCTCACATAATAATGTTGATGTTGTTATTGTATTTTTGTAATAAACTTTTTATGTTGTCAATCAAAGAAAATATTGAGATTTTTTTTACAATATTGAGAAATTTATTCCTAAAAACAATCATTGATTTCTCTCTCACGTTCTCTTTCATGTTCTCTTTCATGTGAAAGTATTTGTCATGAAAATATTTGCTAAAGATAATGAAATCTCTCTGAGATGGATTGCACGTACAAAAAAAATCACTTATTTGGAATAAATAACTTATCAGAAATTTGAAAAGATATGTTGTTTTGCAAGAACCCATTGTCAAATTTTTGATTTGTTTAAACAATTTATTTTAATATTCTGTGTAAACAATGTAAATATATTATAAAAAGCTTTTTCCCCTCGGTTTTTAATAGAAATCGAGAGGTATGTGGCGTTTGGGTTGTAATATATTTTATTGTTTTTTTATTTAAAAAGAAACATATTTTACCTTGATTTTGAGTAATAACCGATGTAAAATATAAGCGTGTTTATTCAGTTTCTTTATTATCCTTAAACAAATCTTTGTAGTCTATTTAATGAGTATCAACGCTCAAGACACAATCATTAGTGATTCTCGTGAAACCTAAAAACCTCATTATAAAAGAATTTTGAATATTAAAATTTTATAGTAATGAATCCACAAGAAACTTAAACATTATTGTGAAACCCTCAATGTTTAATCAGAGTGCCATGAGATTTTACAAAGCAAACATATCAATATGATAGATTGCAGCAACAGAAAAAATTTAGGTCTATTTAATATGTGGTTGGTGAGAGTGTATTTACTTTGCCAAAGATTTATATGATGAATTGCAAGAGCAAAAAATTATTTTGGTTCAAGGTTTGTGTTCTTAAATAATCATATAACTGAATATTCATTTTATTTATCTCACATTTTTTTTATATCAGAAAAAAATGAATGCAAAAGTCATAAAGAATATATTGCATTCAACATTTGATATTCCTCAAGATCAATGAAATCAGGATCCACAACATTTTCTTTTCTCAAGGATATCCAATATTTATTCTTCACTGACAACAATCATTATTCTTTTTGCAGACTGTGTAGTGTAAAAGAGCAGTGTGTGTGCGCTTGTTGTAACCATTTTTAGAGTAGTGTAAGTTTGTTATTATTCTCTCTTCTCTATATTACTTTCATTGTTCATCTTTATCACCTTGTGTACCAACAATTGGTATCTAGAGCTTCAGTTCAGTTCCACAGGGAAACGCCACAGGAAACACTAGTGAAACGGTGAGACTGTAGTAGTAAATTCATGACCAACAAGTTATTGGTTAAATCGACGTCAATAAAACCAGATTCGCCACCACGCTTTTATTCTTTCCAAAGGAAATGGGCAAAAGCACGAACAAAAACCAAAGATAAGAAGTTTTCAAATCAAAATTAATAAAATGTCAGAGATTACAGGTAAGGGGGTTGGTTACACAGAGGGAAGGTATCAGCATCCAAAATGTCCTAGGTACTCCTAGGGAGCCCTTTTTTTATGTGCAAGTGTTTTAGTTGAAAATGATGTTTGATGAAAAAGGAATGAGGGGATGAGAAAATAATTTATTAATTATATTTTTGTGTTTGATAAGACCTTCGGTCTTATGCCTACGTACCAACATAAAAATGAGGGATCAAAACCTTGTAGTTCGTGGTAAAAATTTCAAAGGAATTGTTCGATTGATTTTAACAAAAGCTTAAATATCATTTGTTATCAAAGGGAGAATACTCAATCAAACATCCACCGCTAATGAATACTTTGCAACATTTAAGAGGGAGGGCTCCAATTTGGATTCAATCAACAAGTATGCCACTAACTCCTAATAAATGGAATGACTTATAATTAAAATATCATGGAAATTGGAGAATTATATCTCAACCAAAGATAACTCAAATTTAAATGCTCTAGTTTGAAAAGGTTAAGAAAAAAAGGCACAAAATGGCCAAAGGGTTTAGATAAGGTTGTTATTTCTTTTTGTCATTTGAAATTAAAGTCAATATAATTAAGTTTATTTATAAGTTTGATTTAAGAAAATATTTTAAAATTCAATGGCATAAGGCCAAGGTTTCTAACCATTAAAAAAAGTCGAAGTTTGAAATCACAACCAAAGAAAGTTTTTAAATGAGGGAGAGATTTTGAAATTAAAGAAGTGGGAGGAGATGAAGAGACTATTCTAGACAAAAATTAAAAGTTCAGAGTCGAAAAGATCTGACCAATGGGATGCAATCCACAAGACAAGAATGTCAGATAGAAACTCATTTCCTTTGGACTTTTAAGTAAACAATAAGCATAACCATCCAAGCAATCAATATGAAGATCAGAGGCATTAAATAAAGATGGCAAATATCCAAGCAAGCACTCCAAAAGCACACAGTCTTCAGTGTCTTCAAAATGTATCAGATGAAATTTTCCTTGTGGCAAGCTCATAGAAACAATCATCATATATGAACGATAAGATCAAAATAACAACTTAAGCAAAGAGACAAAATAACAAGTAAATTGTAGCGGGGTATTCGGTACCTTTAGATTTATTGACTAAATCAAAAGTAAATCATACAATTCGAGTCGCCACCGCACTTCTATTTATCCAAGGGAAAGGTTAGAAAGCGAACAAAAACTAAGAAGTTTTATCAAATCAAAAACTAATAAAAATGTCAGAGATCTGGGTAAGGGGGTTGGTTATGCAATGTGAAGGTTTTAAGCACCCAAAACATCCTTAGTACTCTAAGGGAGTCCTTTTTGCCAAGTGTATTGTAGGTTGGTATTTGTCATACGGTGAACTGGACTTTTTTGTGGTTTTAATCGCAATGTCGCGGTTAGCAAGAGTCGCCACCGACTTTTCTTTTATCCAATAAGGAAAGGTGGAAAAGAACAGGAAAGACCTTAATTTAGATTTTGGGTTCGGGAGGTACATTATACAAAGGGAAGGTGTTAGCACCCTTTGTATCCATGGTTATCCATGGGCTCTTAATTGCTCGATCACTTATATTATTTTTGTCTAAAAAAAAGTGTTTGTGAATTGTTTAAAAAAATTGTTTTGAAAAGAGAATTTAACTTTGTAATGATTCTTGTATGAATGTATACAAAGTGATTATCTCGTTTAGTTTTGAAAATTGTTTAGAAAAATATAACTCGGTAATGATTCTAGTATGAATGTATACCAAGTGGTGATTTTCTGAAGGTATTTTGAAAGGTGTGAGGTGTGAAAAATGTTTTAGGTTGTGAGCCAGCAATTAAGAGTTATACCGACCCAAGGTCTTTATGAGTATTTCCTATCCTTATGAGGGTAAAACTGTCCTTATTATTGAAAAATAAGTAGTTTTATCCTTTGGATGTAAAAGGATCATCGTAGGGTCATCGATTGGTCATTGAAGGCAACAGTTACGAGGATACCTTAGCATTCGAAGGGACTATCATCTTTTAACCGTAGGCAACATCGGAGGGTCATCGAGGGACAAAGTTGTATATTCGAAGGCAACATCCGAGGGACTATAATTTATTTTATGATGATTTAACCGAAGGGTCTTTGCTAAGGGTATCCCCACGTTCGCGGGACATGACCGTAATATCATAATCGTAAGGCAACAAAGAGAGGTCCAAGATCACTTATTCAAAGGCAAAGTTTTACAATTAATTATATAATTAGGATGAAACTCCACATTAAAATTATTAAAAATAATATATTAAAAAATTAATACATTAGAAATTAATACATTAAAAAATTAATTTAGGGTGAAACTCCACAAGGGTATCCCACAAATAAAGTGGAATACCTAGCCAATAACCTTTTCCTGGGATATGTGAACCTTTACGAAACTCAAAAAAAAGAAACATGTCAGAACACCAAATCAGGGTGCAATCGAAGATTACACCGGAGAAATATCACAACAATAAATAGGATAGGATAAATAATGCATGGCTATGATAAAAACAAAAAAAAACAGACTAGAAGAATCAGGTACTGTCTCGTTCGCCTCTGCCTCGCCTAGCGAAGGCCACGGATTTTGAATTTGAAAACAGCCCCATGTTAGGAACTTTGAATTTTATGGCATTTTATCACAGGAATAACATGGTCAAACATTCAGGGTATTCAGGCATATTTAAATTCCCATACGAAAGCAAATTATATATCAACATTTAATCATGATGCATTATATATGTAGATATGGCCAATTGAAAGTATAAACAATAGAGATACGCAAACCTGTTTGCCAATTCAAGGTTGAAGGGATTGACCACTTGTAGTATCGGAATAAGTTAGGCAGCGGGAATTGGACGGCGATGGCTTCGGTGCAGATGGGCTGCCTTCAGGGTTTCTTTACTCTGAATTCTCCGGGTAGGCAGGGTTCCTATGCCAAAGTTTCTATCCGTCCTTCTCTGTTCTCTCTCTTTCTTTTTCCTCAAGGTTTTGTTCCAAGGAAACCTCAGAGTGTTTTGCTTCTCTTCCTTCTTTCTCCAGTAAATCTCCCAGTGTAAACTCCAAGTCTAACTCCCCCTACTGAAACTTCAGTATTTATAGACTAATTTCGTGGGTAATGGGCTTGGAATGAGGGAGACCCAAGTCCAAAATAATTTGTTATATTTTATTTATTTATTTTAATTATTTAATTAATTAATTAATTAATTAATTAATTAATTAATTAATTAATTAAAAAAAATTCTCTTTTTTTTTCTTTTTTTTTTCTTTCTTTTTTTTTTCGTTTTTTTTTCGTTTTTTTTAGGAAAAATGATGGGTAATTTTTGGGGTATGACAGCTGCCCCTGTTCAATATTCTTGAACCGAGAGAGTTAGGATGGCGTGTATGCCATTCGTGGTCTGGAGGTGGAAGATTATTGAACACTAGAATGCCCCAAAAATTTGCACTTGAGAATCGACAGTTGGTCTTGATGGAGATGGGCTTAAAGATGCCATCCGGGAGGTTTGATGACGAAAGCTTCAGATCGCGCCGTATATTAGGCCAATTTGAAGGCATGGGTGCCACACTGGGTCGTACGTTAGACCGTATAATGAGTCATCCATTAGGCTGCCGACTTCGCTGGGGAGTCGGAGTGTGTCATATGCTGTTGGGGATAAAGGATCAGAATGGACCATACGCTAGATCGTATCTGAGTTGCAGAATGAGCCGTACGTTAGGCTGAATCTGATGACGAAAGGGGTAGTCGTACGTTAGACTACACTTCAGAAATGTACCGTATGTTAGGTAGGATCTGATGATGAAAGGGGTAGTCGTACGTTAGACTACACTTCAGAAATGTACCGTATGTTAGGTAGCATCTGAGGGGATGGACATCCGAACGGGTCGTACGTTAGACCGTCGCAGAATGAGTCGTCTGTTAGGCCGCATCTGATGATGAAAGCGGTAGTCGTACGCCAGGCTACACTTCAGAAATGTACCGTACGTTAGGTAGCATCTGAGGGTTGTAAGATCCAAACGGGTCGTACGTTAGACCGCGTTGGGGTTGTTTGAAGTTCAGACTGGATCGTACGTTAGATCGTATCCGAGTTGTAGAATGAGCCGTCCGTTAGGCTACATCTGAAAAAGAAAGTAGTCGTACGCTAGACTACACCCCTGAATGTACCGTACGCTAGGCAGCATCTGAGGATTTGAAGGTCCAAATGGGTCGTACGTTAGACCGCATTGGAGTTGCTGAAGAAGTCATATGTTGGGCTGAATCAGAATGAACCGTACGTTAGGCTGTATCTGATAACCTGTATATGTTGTACTTGCAATAAATGTCTGGGATGGGCTTAGAGATGCCATCGTTAGGAGGATATCGAAGTGTTGTCAGAATGAATGTTCCCATGAACTGTATTTGAAATATGTATCTGAATCTTGAATGTGATTGATAAAGGTGTCTGTCTGAATGAACCTTCTACTTTGACTATATCAGGAGGATAATTAACCTGCAAAGAAAAAGTTAGCTTCATGCTATGTCATGATGCATGAGATGTTTCGTGTTATGCTAAAATAAATGTGAATGTTGTATGCATGCGTATGCTGTGAAAGGATGTAATGAATGAGTTATGCGTATGAGAAGTTCTGCTTGGGGACTCTACTGGGGAAAATAAATCCCCATCTACTGATTTGAGACATTTGTGTCGATGACCCTTTCTCGGCTGGGGATGCTTGATTTCTGTCTGATGGTGGAAATATTCAACAGAGCCTGGCTGGGGATGGATGAGATGATCAATCTGTCTGGTGACGCCGACCTCTGTTGGGGAGTAACTGGCTGTGCCTGGGGATACTGCCATTTTCTGAGGAAAAAAAAACAGGCTTGCTGGGGAAGAGAATTGGTAGCGGATTCATTAGAAGCATGATTAGACCTTTTCCTTGATCCTGAAGTCGGGTAGTAATTGCTATTGCTATTCTATGCATGTATTTTTGGTAAACATCAGTCATATTCAAATGCACATATTAATTCAAATTAAATCAATGGACATTTACGCAACCAAAACAGAAAAGTAAAAACAAAAGCATCTTTTTTTTGAAAGAGGGTTGTATTGATTTTGAAAGGAGGCCTATAAACAGGCAATTTGTGTACAAGGAGACAGAAATCCTAGTAAGAGGAAATTGTCGAAAACAAAGAGAAAGCTATGTGGAAGAAGTCCTATTGATTTTAAGCCTACTACTGTCATTATGTCTTCGAGCATCTCATCCCTTGCTGTCGGATAGAAGTGATTGGCTTGGTCAGTCCCTCGAACTTGGATGAAAGTTGACTGAGAACGGGACATAGTCATACGCTTTAATCCCTAATTTTTGCCTGGACCGCCTTTTCAGGTTTTCAGTCCACCAGGATACCCTTTTTTGCCCAAGCCGCCTTTTCAGGTTTTCGACTTGCCGGGTGTACCTTTTTTTTATATATCCCTAATTTTTGCCCGAACCCTTTTGGTTCGCCGGGATGCCCTTACTTTTTCCTAGATACGTCGATCTAGCGGGTCTCTTTTATGCGTAGTATTTTTTAACTATGTCCGCGTTCACGGGATGTGGGAAGTCTTCACCATCCATAGTAGCGAGTATCATGGCTCCACCAGAGAATACCTTCTTAACCACAAATGGCCCTTCGTATGTGGGAGTCCATTTGCCTCTGGGATCACCTTGTGGTAGAATGATACGCTTGATCACCAAGTCGCCAAGTTGGTACACCTGTCTCTTAACTCTTTTGTTAAATGCCTGGGTCATGCATTTCTGATATATCTGCCCATGACAAACAGCCGCAAGTCTCTTCTCATCAATCAGATTTATCTGATCGAGTCGAGTCTGAATCCATTCATCTTCATCTAAGCCCGCCTCTTTCATGATTCTTAGAGAGGGAATCTGAACTTCCACTAGTAAGATGGCTTCCATTCCATAGACTAAAGAGAACGGAGTTTCCCCTGTCGTAGTGCGCACTGAAGTGCGATAACCGTAAAGAGTAAAGGGTAACATCTCATGCCAGTCTTTGTATGTTACTGTCATTTCTTGCATGACCTTCTTGATATTGTTAGCAGTCCCCACGGCGCCGTTCATCTTTGGCCGGTACGGAGAAGAGTTATGGTGTTTTATTTTGAACTGCGTGCAGAGTTCAGTAATCATCTTGTTGTTCAAATTAGTACCATTGTCAGTGATAACTCTTTCAGGAGACAGCAGGTTTCTCAAATAGGTATTTGATAGAATCCATCTTAGAAGTCAATAAGGTGGTATGATTCAACATATACTGTCTTAGTCGGCGAGCAGCCCAGGCCAAAGCACAGCAAGCTTTCTCGGGCTGTGAGTATCTTGTTTCACAGTCGGTACCTTTTGCTAAGGCAGTATATGGCATGCTCTTTTCGACCAGACTCGTCATGTTGCCCCAACACACCTCATTGAATTTTCTAACACGGTCAAATACGTAATTAAAGGTCTTCCTTCAACTGGTGGCATCGGAACTGGAGGTTCTTGGCGATATTTCCTGATTTTGTCATAAGCTTCTTGGCATTCATCATTCCATACCATCTCTTGATTTTGTCTCAGTAATTTGAAGATGGGTTTGCAGGTAGCAGTCAAGTGTGGAATGAATCGGGCAATGTAATTCGAGTGCCCCAAGAAACCTCTGACTTCTTTCTTGTTTATTTTAGTACCCAGATTTACAATTTCAATTGATTCCTCATGCGGCTGTATAGTCTTTTCTTCTTGCAGTAGTCGGGCAAGTTCTCCAGGGACTTCACAATCTTCCTCGCTTCCATCCTCGGCTTGGTAGATCGGATTTTCAAAGTCATAATGAACAGTAGCAGAGTCATTACCAACAGGATCCAGAGTGGATATGGATCGGCAAATTGTTACGTGAGTGTGTGCAAGAAACATAGCTTGTTTGAAAAATGACAGGAAAGATAAAGAGCGCAATATTTGAATGCAAAACGTCCATTGATTTATTGAATATAAATATGCTTATGAAAATGACAAAACCCTTAACAAATTAGCTATTGTGCCTCGGGCATAGACACAATGCTTTAAGAAGTTTGATTGTAAAAGAAAATTAAAATTTGCAATTCTAGAATAAACAATAACAATTACTCCTGACTAAAGGAAATCGGGATAATGTCTTCAGTCTTCCAATTGTTGAGTCCGTCACCAATTGTTGGGAAAATCCAGCTATCCAAGTCGCAATCACTATCAGCATCTTCCATAGCATTAATCTGATTTTCGACTAGCTTTCCAGAGTTAAACCCCAGGCCAGCTTTATCAGACTTGTACGGTACATTGATCAGTTGACCCCAACCAGCACGATCACCATTTTCAATCGCGGCTTGAGCATCTTTCAGAGAGATCATGACAGGGGGAGCACGAACAACCTTGGGCACAAGGGGAGTTGGCTTAAGGACAGGACTGGGTGGAGGAACCACTTCAAATGACTGAGAAGGAGTCTCAAAGAATTCACCATCCATCTCGACGTATTTGAAGGCTTGCACACTACTGACAATATACTCTTCTTCTCCACATACAATGACAACCATGCCTGCTATTGGATACTTCAGCTTTTGATGAAGCGACGAAGCTACCGCACCTGCCCCATGGATCCAAGGGCGCCCCAACAAGCAGGAGTAGGCGGGACGAATGTCCATCACGTGAAAGGTAGTGTTGAAGACTTGAGGTCCTATCTTGATAGGGAGAACCACTTCACCATAGACAACACTCTTCGCACCATCGTAAGCACGCACCACAACATCACTAGGTTTCAGTTCAATGCCTTTGTAGTCAAATTTATCGAGTACAGCTTTCGGGAGCACATTCAAGGAAGAGCCGTTGTCGATCAACACGTGAGCCAGGGTGATCCCCTCACACTCGATGGAGATATGCAGAGCTTTATTGTGATTCTTTCCTGCTGGCGTCAGGTCAGCATCGGAAAAGCCTAGGCCATTGTCAACAGTCAAATTAGCAACATAATGTTCGAATTGATCGACGGATGTTTCTTGAGGCACATGAGCGGTCTTCAAGAATTTCATCAATGCATTGGCATGGGATTCAGAAGATAACAATAAAGACAACATTGAGATTTTAGACGGAGTATGCCCCAATTGTTCCACTACATCAAAATCGCTCTTACGGATGATTTTCAGCATCTCTTCCATTTCCTGTTTGGCAACATCTTCAGAAGTAACTTCGACCGATGTCTCTGACTGAGGAGGATTGACTGGTCTTTTTCCTCGAATTTCGGGAGCGGGAGGTGAGATTTCTGGGGAGTAGATCCTTCCACTTCGAGTAACTTTACTAGTCCCCACAATATCATTAGGATTAGCAGAACTACCAACTTGCTTTATGCCATGGATGTAAACGTCGCCTCCATAGTTCCACGGAATAGCTTTGCTGGAGGAATATGGCACGGGGCCAGGTGCGGTAATAATCAGGGGAGCCACTTTGGGCTCAGCGGTAATCTTCACAGGCACTCTAGTAGCGGTAATTTTCACTGGAGCTTTGGACCTAGCAATCACAGATACCTCTTCAATAGAGTTGTCCACCTTAGGAACCCTTTCGAATAGAATTGTACGATCATCCATCAGCTGTTGAATGCCGTTCTTCAACTTCAAACAATCATTGGGTCGGAGTACACAGAGATCACAATCTTCAGCACAACCTGGAAATAAACCAGCTTGCAATAAATTCTTCTTAACGATCAGGAGAGGAGATGCTAAATCAGCAACGTCAGTAACGTGAGAATTGTCGTCCACAACATTAACATTCTGGTCATGATTAGGCATAGGTGTTGTGATGACATTGGGGGTCGCCGGAGGATCAAATTCAATTTCTCCAGCGTCGATCATATCCTGAATCTTGTTCTTCAACAACCAGCAATCATTCGTATCATGCCCGGGGCTATCGGAGTGATAGGCACACCTGGCGTTGGGATTATAACGAGGAGAAGTAGTGTTGGGATTTGCAGGAGGGCCTATGAGGGTAATCAAATTGGCCTTTAACATACTCTGCAGTGCTTGGGTTAAAGTCATATTGATCTTGGTAAACTGTCTTCTCGACCTGTCTTGTCTGTGTTGGAAGTTCTGAGATGGCGGTGCGGCAATTGTAACTGCCCCAACAGTATGGTCACGATTCTTCTTGTTATGCTTCCTCTCACTGTACACAGCATTTGATTCATTCTTTCCCTGATAGGACTTTTTGGTGCTTGCAGAAGTAGCTGCCTGTATCTTTCCACTTCGAACGCCGCTTTCAACCCGTTCACCTGTCAAGATAAGTTCAGTGAAACCTGACGAGGAACTTCCCAGTAGATGGCTGTAGAATGGGCCAGTCAGTGTACCCATGAACATGTCCACTAACTCTCGTTCAGTCATAGGGGGTTTGACTCTGCCAGCCAAATCTCTCCACTTTTGAGCATATTCTTTGAAACTTTCTTTAGAGCCCATAGTCATATTTTGTAGCTGTAGCCGAGTAGGCGCTAACTCAGAGTTATACTGGTAGTGCTTGTAGAAAGCTGTTGCTAAATCAGTCCATGTGCGGATGTTAGAGCTCTCAAGCTGATAATACCACTCTAACTGTGTGCCAGACAGACTCTCTTGGAAGAAATGGATCCACAGTTTCTTATCAGTAGTGTGCGGCTGAATCTTTCTCACATAAGCCCTTAGATGCATCTGAGGACAAGAGGCACCATCATACTTAGTGAAAATGGGAACCTTGAATTTGCGGGGAATGACCACATCAGAGACCAGACCCAAGTTTTCGAAATCCAGACCGGGCACTTTCTGCCCCTCCATAGCTAGCATACGTTCTTCCAGCAACTTGTACTTATCATCCTTCGGAGAGTACTGTTCATGTTCATAATCTTCATCGTCGTCCTCAGAATTGACGAGATTAGGATTCTCATCTTCCGAATCATTCTCGGTCTCTTCTTCTGAATCCTTCGGAATTCTAATCTTGACTCCTGTAACCTGTCCCTTAAGCCTTCTCCCCGGGTTGATGTAACCCACAGGTTTCTGGTCCTTCTTCTTCTCCATCAAAAGAGCTTTCAGTTCTTCCTTCCCCTTAGATAAGCTCAGCATCATTTCCTGGAATTGAGCATTCTGGGCCTGGAGATCTTTGACAGTTTGTTCGAGAGCCATTGTTCAATCTGTTTGAATCTGCTGGAATCTGTTTATGAAAATCGTGAGAACACTGATCCTTTAGAATACCTGTTATGCGATGCAATGCAATGTATGAAATGTTTTCAAGGACTTTCGGGATTTAACTTTGCATAAACTACCAAAAAGAGCTTTTTTTTTCTTTTCTCTTTTGTTTTTGCTTTTGTTTTTGTTTTTGTTTTTGTTTTTTCTGTTTTTTTTTTAGCAGAGTTAAATCCCTAAATCCTTGAAATGGTTAGTACAATGCCATGATGTTATGATGTTATGTTGTTACGATGTCATGTTGTTTGATAAATAACAAGCACAAGCAAGTCACACAACAATCATTCCTAGGTTTTAAGGCTTGCGTGAGTTCCATAGGTAAATACCCTCCCCACTGAAGTTTGGTTGGTTCAACCTGTCTTAGAATAGTAACCGGGTTCTAGAAGGATCTCAAATCATTGACCTTTCCTTAAGTCCACTTCAGTGCAACACCAAGTGGTTGACCGAAGCTTCCCTAAAGTCCAATCTCAAAGAGTGTAGTATCGAGTCTCAACCAACTCCAGTCGGAACCGAAGCCAGTTATCTCACTACTTTCTAATGGCCAGGATGAGTCAATTAGGGTTCTAAAGGTCTGGTTAATGCTTTTATGACACCACGCGAATGCCAAATATTTCCTCAACTAACATGAGGAACATCAGGACATCCAAAGTGCCACATTAACCGTAGCCATCATTTTGACCATTCCAGTATACGCCGGACAGTCGCGATGATCTCTTGCTACTTACCTAAGGTACACTAGATCCGGGTGTAGGATCTTTCACTCAAGCATAACATACCCAAGCAATCCCTTAAAAATAAATCAGACAAATTGAATAAGTGATCTTGTTTTTAAGGTAACCTCTCTTTTTAAATATTTAGGGTCCCCAGCAGAGTCGCCAGTTCTGTCATACGGTGAACTGGACTTTTTGTGGTTTTAATCGCAATGTCGCGGTTAGCAAGAGTCGCCACCGACTTTTCTTTTATCCAATAAGGAAAGGTGGAAAAGAACAGGAAAGACCTTAATTTAGATTTTGGGTTCGGGAGGTACATTATACAAAGGGAAGGTGTTAGCACCCTTTGTATCCATGGTTATCCATGGGCTCTTAATTGCTCGATCACTTATATTATTTTTGTCTAAAAAAAAGTGTTTGTGAATTGTTTAAAAAATTGTTTTGAAAAGAGAATTTAACTTTGTAATGATTCTTGTATGAATGTATACAAAGTGATTATCTCGTTTAGTTTTGAAAATTGTTTAGAAAAATATAACTCGGTAATGATTCTAGTATGAATGTATACCAAGTGGTGATTTTCTGAAGGTATTTTGAAAGGTGTGAGGTGTGAAAAATGTTTTAGGTTGTGAGCCAGCAATTAAGAGTTATACCGACCCAAGGTCTTTATGAGTATTTCCTATCCTTATGAGGGTAAAACTGTCCTTATTATTGAGAAATAAGTAGTTTTATCCTTTGGATGTAAAAGGGTCATCGTAGGGTCATCGATTGGTCATTGAAGGCAACAGTTACGAGGATACCTTAGCATTCGAAGGGACTATCATCTTTTAACCGTAGGCAACATCGGAGGATCATCGAGGGACAAAGTTGTATATTCGAAGGCAACATCCGAGGGACTATAATTTATTTTATGATGATTTAACCGAAGGGTCTTTGCTAAGGGTATCCCCACGTTCGCGGGACATGACCGTAATATCGTAATCGTAAGGCAACAAAGAGAGGTCCAAGATCACTTATTCAAAGGCAAAGTTTTACAATTAATTATATAATTAGGATGAAACTCCACATTAAAATTATTAAAAATAATATATTAAAAAATTAATACATTAGAAATTAATACATTAGAAATTAATACATTAAAAAATTAATTTAGGGTGAAACTCCACAAGGGTATCCCACAAATAAAGTGGAATACCTAGCCAATAACCTTTTCCTGGGATATGTGAACCTTTACGAAACTCAAAAAAAAGAAACATGTCAGAACACCAAATCAGGGTGCAATCGAAGATTACACCGGAGAAATATCACAACAATAAATAGGATAGGATAAATAATGCATGGCTATGATAAAAACAAAAAAAACAGACTAGAAGAATCAGGTACTGTCTCGTTCGCCTCTGCCTCGCCTAGCGAAGGCCACGGATTTTGAATTTGAAAACAGCCCCATGTTAGGAACTTTGAATTTTATGGCATTTTATCACAGGAATAACATGGTCAAACATTCAGGGTATTCAGGCATATTTAAATTCCCATACGAAAGCAAATTATATATCAACATTTAATCATGATGCATTATATATGTAGATATGGCCAATTGAAAGTATAAACAATAGAGATACGCAAACCTGTTTGCCAATTCAAGGTTGAAGGGATTGACCACTTGTAGTATCGGAATAAGTTAGGCAGCGGGAATTGGACGGCGATGGCTTCGGTGCAGATGGGCTGCCTTCAGGGTTTCTTTACTCTGAATTCTCCGGGTAGGCAGGGTTCCTATGCCAAAGTTTCTATCCGTCCTTCTCTGTTCTCTCTCTTTCTTTTTCCTCAAGGTTTTGTTCCAAGGAAACCTCAGAGTGTTTTGCTTCTCTTCCTTCTTTCTCCAGTAAATCTCCCAGTGTAAACTCCAAGTCTAACTCCCCCTACTGAAACTTCAGTATTTATAGACTAATTTCGTGGGTAATGGACTTGGAATGAGGGAGACCCAAGTCCAAAATAATTTGTTATATTTTATTTATTTATTTATTTTAATTATTTAATTAATTAAAAAAAAAATTCTCTTTTTTTTTCTTTTTTTTTTTTTTTCTTTTTTTTTTTTTTTTTTCGTTTTTTTTTTTTTTTTTTTTTTTTTTTTTTTTTTTTTTTTTTTTTTAGGAAAAATGATGGGTAATTTTTGGGGTATGACAGTATTTGTGAAAATATTTGTGCAAACATGATTGGGGAGATGAGAAAAGAACATACAAATTATTTACAATTTTATTGTTTGAATGGATAAACCCATTGCCTACATACCATCACAAAGGTAGGACCAAAACCTCGTAGTTCGGGGTAAAAATCTCAAAATAAGTTGGTGAATTGATTTGATAAAAAGCCTTAAGGTATTTTGTTATCAAAGGGAGAAAACTCAACCTAAACCAACAATCCACCATGTGAGGAGAGCTTCAACATACTAGTGAGGGATCCACCCTATAATAAGTATGGAAGACTTATAGTTCAATCACTAAGGATGAGGTGAGGTTTACATCAACCACTATGATAACTCAAACCTATGGCTAATGTTTATGAAAAAGATTTTAATAAAGGTGGCCATTGGAAGCATAAAAACAACTTGAAGTGAGTTGTATTTACAAGTTAGAAGTATTCACAAAATGAAGTCAAAGTTGAATTAGCATTCATTTACAATGAGTACTAATAAAAATAGTTTTGAAAAGTCAAAGGCATAAGGCCTAGGTTTATAATTTAAAAACAATGTCAATGTTTGCACAAAATGAGTTTGGCTTGGGTTAGAGTGGAGAGAAGAAGAGAAGGGCTAGTCCTAAACATGCAAAGATGAGAGAAGAGATAAAACCCTTGGAGTTCCTTTCTTGAGATCATAAAGATGATTCAAGATGCTCATTTCCTTTGGACTTAGCAAGCAACAAGCAAGCAAAACAACTAAACATTCAAGCTCCTAGGACCTCCAATTGGCTTGTCTTTCTCTTAACTTGGATGCTTATGACAATGGTCCTTCTAACTATCTCAAGTTTGGAATCCCTATCACACAAGAACAAACAATCAAAAAGTTCACAATGCAATAAGAGGAATGGACAAATAGATAGTTTAGATTAGGGGTCCTTTCAAGTCAACTTCAAGATTTAAGCATTCTAAGGGCATGAGGCCTAGTTGCTCTTCAACAAAATTAACATTCTAAAGGCATGAGGCCTAGTTGCTCTTGAACTCCATTAAGCATAGGTGAGGTCCTAATTCTAAGTCCTTTCTCCCTTTTGAATTGGGTTCACACAAACAAAGACAAAACAAGCACAAGGCAATAATATATTTACACAATAATATGCTCAAGTGAGCAAAAGGAAAATAGCATAAACATAAACATGAGCTCAAATGAGAAAAAGGAAAAGACAATATGAATAAATGAGCAAGAAATTAAATTGCATTAAGATAAATTGCAAGAATTAAATGCTTGAATTAAAAGTTAGTAATTAGTAGTTAGTGTTAGTGTGTCATAAGGCAATTTAGCGCTATGTTAAGCAATCGTAAGTGGACTAATGTAGTAGTCACACCTATCCGAGGCCGGTCAATTAAACTATAGGCAAACAAACACAAGTTAGAGATCATGACTAGTAAGCCAAGCTCCTACAACTTGCCATGCCAAAAGAAAAGAAGAATGACCTTGTATGGATTTTAGATTTTTTGCTTGACCAAGAAGCAACCTATCTTGGACACAAAGCAATTCACTTGAACTTTGATCAAGTTGAATTTGATTTGGGTCAAAGAAGGTTAAGCCTCTCATATGTCAAGGCTAACCACAAATCGTTAACTCATTGGCCAAAAGAAAAAGAAGAAGAAAAGAGATGAAGATGAAATGTACAAAATGAAAATTCAAAATGACATAACCAAAACACAATGATCAAATGTGAATGGAATCAACATCAATCAATGGTAAACAGAAGTGAAATGAAGATTAGAAGTCAAGAAAGGTCAAACATATTTTTGGTATTTTTGGAATTAAAATAATACATAAAATAAAATGAACAAAGTAAGGTCAAACTTCAAATCCTATTCAAATCAACTTAGATAAGTCGAATTGGATCATCATAAGTCTAACATGGTCAAACAAGGTTTGACAAATTTTCTCAATATTTTTTGCAAACAGAAACTATTTTAAAATCAATTAAAAGCATTAAAATATAACACAAATGAATTAAAATCTCAAATCAATTAAGAAATTGATGAGAATATTTTCATAGACTTATCATGATCCAAATGAGTTAAGAAAATATTTTTGAAATTTATGAATATAAAAAAGTATTTAAAATGAATTAAAAACAAAATAATTCAAAAAAAATATTAAATGGAATCACAAAAATAATTAAAAATCAGACTATGAAACTAGATTTTAAAAGAAATTTTTTGCAACTGGTCCCATATTTTTGTGATTCCAAATAATAGAGTTATCAATTTTTAAAAATAAATGGAATAAAAGGAAAATAAAACAGAAATTAGGAAAATAGAAAAATCAGGAAGCGCACGATCAGTCTTCATTAATTGACGTGGACAATCCAAAGGTCCATAAGCGCGCGCGCATGGTGATCATTAGTCAAGTGCATCACACCACGAATTAAAAAAAGTCAGATAAAAGCATGGCCAGGATTAGATCACTTAATCACCATCCAATGGCTCAGAGTGGTTCCACGTGGGGACGGTGGTGGAAACCACCGTCTTCTCCGGTGAGCAAACGAATTTCGGCCACCAGTTGCAGGTTTTGCAACCTCAACCAAACTACACGTGCCTTATACCAAATTAAAGCTGGGGTGATGTACATCACCCTTGTAACCTTGGATTTCTCTCTAGATCCCTAAGGAAGGAGAAATCTGAGATGGAAAATCCAGGTGTTCAATCTGAAATGCATCAATTCATGAAATTAAAGCCACCATTGGCTTGCCTCTCACACGAGGACTTCAGAGAACCAAACAAACACAAGAAAATCACATCATATAAGGAGATTCATATCAAAACAGTTGAGATGCAAACCTTTGAAGTGCAACTTTGATGAGCACGATCCAACCAAACTCTTGCTTGCAACTTGATCTTGAAGTATGGTATGAGTGCGAGGCTAAGGAATAAGTGTTGAAGATCAACTGATTTTGTTGAAATTCAAACTTGAAAAGAGAAATGAAAATTCAGAATTCCTTTGGTGTGAGGTTGGGAATGGATTTCAGCAGAGCTTTAGGCGCCTTCAGGTTGATAATTGAATGAAGCAAGGTTCCTATTTATAGTTGGAATGCAAGGCAAGGTGAGAAGAAACTCGTGTGCATGATCATTGGGTCCTCCATGCATGGGCCTGTACAGGTGCATGTGAGGCCCAAAACCAATTGGAAATGCAAGCTGAAGTCACTTGGAGTTGAAATGGACGTGCATTCTGAGCTGCATTGGCTTGTGCATCAAGTTACAAAGTGAAATGCATAATTGATCACAAATGTTCCTCTCTTCGAAAGTCCCATATGGAAAATCCAAACATAGGCATGTGAGTAATTGTTGTAAAAGGTCTTGACATAAGGAACAAAAGCTATGTTGAACAAAAATCCATTTGGAGTTTGGAAAATTGTGAAAACTGGCCATGAAGTTTGATGTACAAAACATGTCTTTGAAAATTTTGCCAAAAGTGACCAACTTCAAGCCCTTATGTTTCAATGATGCATGACTCAAATGAAAAACACTCCAACATCAAAGTTGTAGATCATTTCAAGATGATAAAATTGGACTTAACGTTTACATCATTTGGATTTTTTATAAGAAAGTTATTGGCAGTTGAAGTTGGACTTTTTCAAGATTCAATGGCTTTGGTCAAAAGTGACCTATAATGTTTTGTATTATCACATGTGTTTCTTTTAGGAATATGAAATTTTTCCAAACATAAAATTTGAAGTAGAAATCTTAAGATTTCCAATGCAATTAGTCTCACCTCAAAATCATAAAAATGAAGGAGTTAGGTCCTTGGGAAGTTGACCCAAAATTAGGGTTTCAGTCAAAATGACCTATAATGTTTTGAAATGAATGATGACCTTCCAAGTTTCAAATAAATTTTTGATGAACATGGAAGTGTTTCATATGGTTCTTAAGAACATGTTTTCTCTTGGGGTCATATTCATTTGACAAACACATCAAAAGTTAGGTCTTAGTGGATTTCAATTTGGTCAGATGACTTGACTGGTCAACTTCTCAAGTCCAAACTTCAAACATGTTGAATGAATGATTGATGGGAATCACATAGGCTCATATATGTATAAAATTATGAATGAAAGAACTTACCTTGATTGAATTTGATCACAGGTTGAGGTTGCTTCATGAGAAAGGCACAATCAATGCATAGTTGAATTAGGGTTTCCTTGGGAAACAATCCTCAAGCCCTATGGTTTATCTTGATCAAATTGACAAATTGAGATACTTTAGAGACAATATAATGATTGAGAGCTTTGGGAACCATTTTCATGCTTGTTTTCATCTTCATCTGGCCATTTCATTGAGCATAGGGGCTTCCTTAGAGCAAGAGCACACATGATTGCTTGAGCTTCAAAACAAAACAAGTTAGTGACATATTTTTGTGCTTTTGGTTAGTAAATAAAATAAGAGAAGAAATAATATACAATTCAAGCATGCCTGGTGGTCTCAGACCAACTCACACAAGTCCCAACCCAAAGGTTAAGGAGCCAATATGATATGATCCTTGAGGCAATGCAATGAGCAATGATATGATGCCATGAGGGATCTTAGGGTCAAAATTAGGGTCTTACATAAACCAATGGGGAATTTCCAGGCTTGTATCAGATGAATGACATTGGTTAAGATAACTCAGTCTCAAATAATGGCATTGGCCAAGTCCTCAAAGCATGGGGAAGTTGCCTATTATAAGTCCAAAAGTTCAGATCCAATCAAAGGCAGAGGTCCAACGGTCCACTAACATATTTTTTAGAGTTTTTGTTGTTATTAGGTATTTTAAGATCCTAAGACCACAAATAGAACAAAATCACAAGCACTCAATATATACAAGAACAAAGATATGGCTCAAGTGAGCAAAGTGAAGATGACTGAAATATAAACAAGTTACATGAAATGTAAATGGCAATGAATGATAAAGGTAATAAAATTTAAATTGCATTAAGTAAATGACATTAAAGACAAAGCAATAATAAAGAAATGTTAGTGAAAGATTCAATTGTTTAAGTCATTATTTGGAGAACACTCAACCATCCACTCACAAGCATAAAGACATGAACCAAGACATCATCTATGAGAAGGGCTCCAACTTGGATAAATCAATAAGTATGCCACTATCTCTCACAAATGGAAAAAAGGTTAAGTCTTTACACAATACCATGAGGAATGGGAGACTTACAATCTCACTTACAAGAATGTTATGCCTTTTGGGACAGATTTAACTCTATGTTAAGCAATCGTAATTGGACTTATGTAGAAGTCACAACTATCTGAGGTCGGGTAATAAAAATATTGGTGTTAATGCATGCTAGATACATGATACAAAAAATCAAGCTCCTAAAGCATACCACACACAAAAATAAAATGGGGTGGACCTATATATATCAAGCTCATGTTGATTCATCTGACACAAGGTTATTGATGAATCAAGTAGCATTTGATTAGCGAGAAATTATTGGTCAATGATGGATTGCGAAGAAGAGGGATAAAGATGATGGGAAATGGAAATAGAAACCCAAATTGATCATGGGAGGAATTTCATCTTATCAATACTATCCATTCATCTTGAGGGATGAAGTTCACACTTCATCAACCCCCTAAATCCCATAGTATTTATTAAATGGAAGTTCAAATCAACCATGATCAATACCAAATAAAAGATGAAACAATACAAGATCAACCAAATGGCTCAACAACATTTTAAACATTCAAACAATTAAAAATAAATTTAAAAATGAAATAAAATTCATTTTAAAAAGGGAAAAACCTCAAATCCCCTCAAATCACCAAATAAATGGCCAAGGGATTTATCCTAGGTCAAAGGACCTTAGACAAAAAATTTGAGAATTTTTAGAAAGTTAGAAGTATTTAAAAAAATTTAAAAATAAGTCAAAAACTATTTAATTCACAAAAAATATCAAATATAATCCAAAAAAAATGATTTTAATTCAAAATATGGAAGCGGAAATTATTTAAAGATTTTTGGTGAAAGTCCCATATTTTTTGGATTAAAAATGAAATTATTATGAATTAGACAAAATTAAGCTATTTAAAATAAAAACCATACAATAAAATAAGAGAGAAAAATAAAGGGTCATCAGATCTCCCTCATTAATTGAGGTGGTATATCTGATGGCCAAGTGTGTGCAGTCCATGATGCAATCAAGTCAATGCCTAACGAAATTGGTAATTGAAACCAAGGGCCCATATTAGAACGTGGGAAAGGATCAGATGGTCTGGGATGATGCTAGCATACCACCGGAGCCCTAGCTCCGATCATCTTCTTCGGTGGACCTCACCGGACTGGTCCAACCAAAACATTCATAAAAATGGAAGATCCATACACTATTTTAAAGAGAAACACACGAGGAGCAAGTATCTGACCTCCATTTCTTCCAATTCTCACTATATAAAGAGATATGTCGAATTGAAAAATGAGGTGTATGAGCTGAGTTGATTCGATTTGGCCTCTAAGCAACTCAATCTTGTTGCCTACATTGGTAGGACTTCAGCCAATCAAAAATTAAGAGAAATGATGGAGAATTGAGGGAGAATCGAAGAAGGAAAGTTTCTAAAAATTCACCTTTCGTTTGCAGTGATGAAGCTCGATCTCAATTCCAATTTAACTGTCCTTGCTTCTACTAGCTTGTAGGAAGTGATTTGGATGCAAATGGGATTTGATCTCTTGGAGTTTCAATTCCAAAACAGAATGCAAATCAAAACTCGATTTCAAGAGAAATCTTCAAAGAATTCTATCATTGGAGGGTGGGAGAGCTTGCAGGTCAAAGCTTGGGCCACGAGTCCTCAATTCTAAGCAGAACGACATGTATTTATAGCCTCAAAGATTCATTTCCACACACTTCCAAAAAATAGCCAAAAATAGAATATGGTGTGCATGGTTGCATGAGAATGCAACAAGGCCCAAATAATGATATAATCCAATCCCAATTCGTGTGCAATTGATGCTGAAGTCATAACATGAATCCATGAAATGTGAATTATCATTTGAGTGCAAAAATTCCCAAAACAAACCAAGCAAAGGAACCATGCGCAAGTCCATCAATTTTGATCCAAATACCATGATCTTGAACTCTTTGGAAAGCTAGCATGAAGGGTAACAACTTTGATGTTGAAATTTTTTCCATTTGGAGCTTGGATCATGTTTAATTTTGGTGTGTAAGTTGGAAGAATCAAACACAATTGAAGTTTTTCTAAGTTTAAAGTCAAATGACCACTTTTTTCACCTTGAATAACTTTTTCTATGAGATTCAAATGAATTTGTTTACTTCTTCAAAGTTGTAGCTCTTTCAATACTTTTAAATTTGGTCACAAATTTGACACCATTTTAATCTTGCATGAGGGACTTATGGATTTTAGAAATTGAGGAAAATTGCTTGTTCAATGATGATGGCCCAAAATGACCTATAATATTTCCTTTTGGTACATGCCCTTGAAAGTGAAATTTGACCTTTATCAAAGAAGAAAAGTTGGATAATACATATTGAAGTTGATAATAAAACTTGGATGGTATTCATATCATAAAAATTGAGCATCTTATAGTTCTTAGAATTTAACCTTCCGTCTAGGGCACAAACAAAATGACCTATAATCTTTCACCATAAAAAATGACTTTCCAAGAAAACTTAGCTCTTGATGCCAACATGAAAGTTGTTTGGAATGTCATAAAGATTAATGTTTCTCTTATAATCATTTTAATATGACAAAAAGTGTAGGAGATAGGGTCTAGGAAACCCTAGATTTGACCAGTTGACTTTTCTGGTCAACCTCCTTGAACCAACTCGTAAACTTGAAGTTATTTTGATATTTGGGTCTCATGGAGGATCATATATGCTTATGATGAAGTAAAATGAAGTATCCCTTGAGATATTTGACCAAATGTTGAAGAAACTTATTGAGGAAGACACATAAGATACCCAGATGAGTTAGGGCTTCCAATGCAAACAAGCATCAAATTCTTGATGAATTCTTAATCAAAATGACAAATAAAGAACATTGGGATCCATATATGATGTTTAGAACCAATATGAACCTTCCTTGATGATCTATTGCATTGAGGGTCTCAAATCCTATATGTGAGCTTGATGAGGCACAAGTGGATGCACACACTACCTACAAAAGAAATAAAATTATGCTGGACATATTTTTGGTATTTTGGTTAGTAAACAAAGAAAATAAAGTATGATACAATCAAATATGCTTGGTGATCTCTCCTAATGCAAACCCAATGAATAAGGGGTGAGGAGGATACCAAGGTGTGACCCCAAAGCTAATGAAAATGATGAGATGGCATGAGGGATCTTAGGGTCAAAATTGGGAGTCTTACAGTTGCCTCTATTTAAGGACATTCTAGCTGAGGATGTGAAGGTTAAAATCTTCGCATCGGATGGTAGAATGGACTTAAATAACAACATCAAGAAACAAATATTGGTCCCTAAGATACCTCATGATGCATATGATATGAATGCAAAAATAATCTTTGTGGGGAATATATTGCCACAAAGAAAAAGAATTCGGAGAGACTAAAAGCCCATAGGAGCATAATGCATTCCATAAGGAAAACTCACTGGGGAGACAGATACTCTGGGGATAAAAACCTATGCAGAGGCCATGCTACAACTTGAAAACTGCTGGAGACGCGAGGTGATTTCCATGAAAATAAATCGATGGAAAGACTCGGACTGCAGAGGAAAGAAATCTACATGTATCAAATAACATAAATACATCAAAAGACATCCGCAGGGGAAGAGAATAGATCAGAATGAAGCTAAAATACTCAAAAAATCAAAAGGAAATTCGATTTCACAAAGAAATGCCAACCCAAACTCAACTGGGGAAGAAAAACTTCAACACAGGAGTAAAAGAGATATATTATCTATCGACGTTTACTGGGTAGGGAGATAATATACTCGGACATAGGGACATCCGTTACCGGTTAGGGTAAACATATCAAGGATGACTCGTTGAGGAAAAAAAGGAATATTCATTATTGGTTACTAGGTAAGAATAACCTATTGGGAAAAAGAAACAAATAGGATTTACAACTATCGGTTTACTGGGCAGAAGACCAAAAAAGAGAGTATTTGTCACCAATTAAAGTTAACATATCAAGGATAAACTCAAAAGGAAGAATATTCGTTGCCGGTTACGGTGAACATATCAAGGATAGACTGCTAGGAAAAAATAGGATTTACAACTACTTTTTTACTCGGTAAAAGACCACAAATAGGATTTACAACTACCTTTTTACTGGGTAGAAGACCGCAAATAGGATTTACAACTACCTTTTTACTAGGTAGAAGACCGAACAGGAAGAATATCTGTCACCGGTTAGGATGAACATATCAAGGATAAACTTGCTGGGGAAACGAAAAACGAATCCACTGGAGAAATCAAAGAAGTAAATTACCTTTTATCGGTTAATGGGTCAATCACAAGTAAAGTACTCAACATCAAGAAGAATATTACCGATTACTGGGTAATAAACTTTTGGGACCAAAAGATCTATCTAGGTAAGAATTAAAAAGAAACGGTCGAACAGGACTCGACCCAATGAGAATATAACTCAAGGGGGGTAGTTCCATCCAGATAATGAACTGGGGAGAAAACATAAATAACAATCATCCACGAGGAAATAACTCAGTGGGGAAGAAGAAAGGATAAACTCTTTATGCTTAAGGGGCTAACACTCTACATTGAAGAAGGAAAGACACACCAAATCTGCATGGAATAATATCACTAAAATAGGGGATCAGAAAAATGGTCAATGTGTAAAAATGCACAATGAAATATCTTATGCTATGTTTATGTATGTATTTATGCATGAGTATGCATATGATTATGCTGACAAACGAGCACGAAGGATACAAATAGGAATATCCAATCATCATTACTAGATACTCGGCTAATCTCAAAAAGATGGGAACACCAACTGAAGAAAATGTTAGGGGATAAGACAAGATTGACAAAGATCTTGCTTAGAACTCAAACTCTCTGGGAGAGGAGGAAAATACAGCTCGGCAACTTCGCGAGGACGAAAGCATTGCTGAAAATATTAACCAAAATGCTGAGGATAAAGGGATATCTGCTGAGGATCCACATCTCAAGTTATGTGTGTGTGTGTGTGTACTTCAAAGTAACAAGTCAACGTTGTGGAGGAATTTTAGGTCAACACCATATCAAATGGGAGACAACCCTACAAGGGACAACTACACCAAATACTGCTCAGAATCAAACACAGTCTGAAATGAGGAGATCTTTTATCAGAAGATGGAGCTCCGTTGTGGACCCATGTCACAACAAGAGGTAAAACCCTGAGTGGGGAACCAGACAATCTACTGGGGATTCAACAATCAACTATGTAGGGGCTTCATTAGAATAAAATTTGCCAAGACAAACCATGAGCCACACAAGGATGGAAATCAGAAACCAATTCCTCAAAAGGAAAATAACAGTCATCATAATCTTCTTGGAGATTGAGAAATAAACCAATTCCATGGTACAAAAAATATCAACCAGGAAGCTGAGGACTCTAAGGGGAGACATTGTCACGGCTATGCAACCACCAGATAAAGGTGTGTTGGGGATCTGAAAACCAAATAAAGGTTTCACAGAGATTCAGGGTTCATTCACCAATATACAAACTAAGGTGCAAAAACTTGAAAGCCTCAGTTAGGGAATGATGAACTACAACGGGAACAACACATCAGCTCTACCGGGGATGATAGATTGCTTGGGGAGCAACTCATCAACCATGCTGTGGAGAACGGCAAACTATTGAGGAGGTAAGATCACCAACAAACTGCTTGGGGAAGACAATAATGCTTCACACCTCAAGACTTATCATTCTTAGATTGTTGTTGACATTCCTTTTTTAAATCGATGCTCTTAAAGTAAATGCCTTATTTTTTAGAAAAATGTTTATTTGGTGATTTATTTATTTCAAAATTATCATCATAACATTTTATTTAAATAGAAACAAGTATGAATAACAAATATCTGGATAAAAGTTCAACTTTTTTTAATAGAATGGTAGTCCGCAAATGGAGGGACTCCATGGATCTGTATAAAGTTTGAAAATGGTAATTTACATGGAAAAGGGATACAATTAATATAATGACCACTACTCTCCCTACCAACTTTGAAATCCAATGTGCTTTTGTCGTCAGTTAAGAATGATGAATCAAAACCAAATGATTGTTCAAGACTGCCTCAAAGATCAGGACCAGCCAGATGCAGTTCCTTGCCATAATCCCTCATTTTTTCCTAGATTTCCCCATGGTGGGGTACTCAATCTACTAGGATAAATTTTCTGTTTTATGTCTCTAACTTTTTCCTGGATCGCCCTTTCGGGTTTCCAATCCATTGAGACGCTCATTTTTGCCTAAGTCGCACTTTCGGGTTTTCAATTTACCGAGCTATTCTTTTTTATTTTATTTTAGGTGAAGTATTTCTTGACTGCATCGGCATTCACATGACGAGTGAACTCTTCACCATGCATAATTGTAAGAATCAATGCACCGCCTGAGAAGGGTCTCTTAACAACATATGTGCCTTCATAATTAGGAGTCCATTTTCCCCTAGTATCGGGTTTGAAATATAAAATCTTCTTGAGAACGAGGTGGCCTTCTCTGAACACATGAGGCTTGGCCTTTTTATCAAAATATTTCTTTATTCTCTGCTGATATAACTGACCATGGCACATGGCAGTCAATCTCTTCTCTTCAATCAAATTGAGTTGGTTAAACCTGGTCTGATACCATTCAACTTCAGTCAACTTGGCTTCCATCAAGATACGCATTGATCAGATCTCAACCTCTACCGGGAGTATAACTTCCATGCCATAAACAAGAGAGAAACGGGTTGCCCCTGTTGAAGTGCGAACGGATTTACGGTACCCATACAAAGCAAAGGGAAACATCTCATGCCAATATTTATATGTCACAACCAACTTCTAGATAATATTCTTGATGTTCTTATTCACAGCTTCAACAACCCCATTCATCTTAGGTCTGGAGGGAGAAGAATTATGATGTGCAATTTCGAAGTCTTTGCAAAGAGATTCCACCATATTGTTATTCAAGTTCGATCCATTATCAGTAATGATCTTACTTGGCACACAATTGTAACGGTAAATTCATGATCATCAAGCTATGGATAAGCTAGAGATCAAATAACAAGAGTCGCCACCGCGCTTTTATTGTTTCCAAGGGAAAAGGGAAAAAGTACGAACAAAACCCAAAAGTAAGAAGTTTTCAAATCAAAACTAATAAAATGTCAGAGATTACAGGTAAGGGGGTTGGTTACACAGAGGGAAGGTGTTAGCACCCAAAGTGTCCTAGGTACTTCTAGGGAGCCCTTTTGTGTGCATATGTATTTGATACAAAGTGATGTTTACAAACAAATAGAATGGGGGGATGAGAAAAGAATTCATTAATTATATTTTTGTGTTTTGCAAGACCTTTGGTCTTGTGCGTACGTACCAACATAAAAATGAGAGATCAAAACCTCGTAGTTCGTGATACAAGTTTCAAAGTGGATGCATTACTTTTAATCAAAAATTAAGTTTGAAAGGCACAAAGGCCTAAAAATGGTTTGAATGAGTTAGTCCTTTTTGGTTTTTTGAAAGTTTAAGTCTGTAAGACCCTAATTTTGACCCTAAGATCCCTCATGGTATCATACCATCGCATTGCATTGCCTCAAGGATCATAGCATGTTTGGCTCCTTAACTCTAGGGGTGGGACTTGTGTGAGTGGTTTGATACCACCAAGCATTCTTGTATTGTATATTATTGCTTTTCTTATTTTGATTACTAACCAAAAGCACAAAAATATGTCACTAACTCTTTTTGTTTTGAAGCTCAAGTGATCATGTGCTCCCCTGCTCCTAGGAGGCTCCTAAGCTCAATGAAGTGGCTAGATGAAGATGAGAACAAGCATGGAAATGGTCCACAAATTTCTTAATCATCATATATCTCTCCCAAATATCTCAATTTGCCAATTTGATCAATATAACCCAAAGGGCTTGAGGATTGTTTCCCAAGGAAACCCTAATTCAACTGTGCTTTGATTGTGCCTTACTCATGAAGCAACCTCAACCTATGATCAAATTTAATCAAGGGAAGTTATTTCATTCATTATTTTATGCATATATGATCCTATGTGAGTATCCTCAACCATTCATTCATCAAGATTTGAAGTTTGGCCTTGAGAAGTTGACCAGTCAAGTCATCTGACTAAATTGAGGATCACTGAGACACAACTTGTGATGTGTTTGTCAAATGAAGATTACCCCAAGAGAAAAAATGTTTTTAAGAACCATATGAACAAATTTCATGTTCATAAAAAATCCATTTGAAACTTGGAAGGTCATCATTCATTTCAAAACATTATAGGTCATTTTGACTAAAACCCTAACTTTGGGTCAACTTCCCAAGGACCTAACTTCCTTAATTTTTATGATTTTGAGGTGAGACTAATTGAATTGGAAAGCTTAATATGTATAATTCAAATTTTATGTTGGACAAAATTTCATAATTCTAAAATAAATACATGTGATAATACAAAACATTATAGGTCACTTTGGACCTAAGTCATTGAATTTGAAAAATGCCCAACTTCAAGTGCCCCTAACTTTCTCATGAAAAATCCAAATGATACAAAATTTAAGTCTAAATTGATCATATTGAAAAGATATACAATGTTTATGTTGGAGATTTTTCCATTTTAGGCTTGCATCATTGAAACAGAGGGGCTTGAAGAGGCTTGGACAAAAGTAGATCAAGAGCTTGGAAAATTCGTGTTGTTTGAAGCTCCATTTCAGAGGTAGAATCTCAATTTTCTTTGATTCATATCTTGAAATATAATGTGAATTGCTTTGGTTTGTGCTGTTTTCTGAAGTCCTCATGCATGAGGCAGGCCAGTGGTGGTCTTAATTTTGCAAATCGTGCCATTTCAATTCATGTACCATGATCTTCAAGCTCATGTTTCTCTCTAAATAGGAACTATGAGGATGATCCATGGTTACAGGGGTGATGTACATCACCTCAGCTTCATTTTGATATCCTCAGTTTTCATTTTCTTTAAACTTCATTTTCCTGCGCGTGGTGACCGGATCTGGTTAGATCGCCGGAGAAGATGGTCGTTTCCACCACCATCCCCACGTGGGAGCCTCAGAGCCATTGGATCTTGCTGGAACGTTCTAATCATGGCCTTTCATTATATTGACTTATTTTAAATCAAAGTGTAGCGCGCTTGACTTAGGTCTATCATGTGACCGCGCCTCTGAGCCATGAGATCATTGCCACGTCAATTAATGAAACCATCTGAGGGCGCTGGATTTTCCTGAGTTTCTTATTTTTGTTTAATTTCATTTAATTCCTTTTATTTTCAAAAATTCATAAATATTTTATTTGAAGTCACAAAAACATGAGACCAATGCCAAAAAAATTCTTGAAAAATCTAGTTTCATATTTTGATTTTTAATTATTTTTGTGACTTCATTTAATATTTTTTGTGAATTATTTGGTTTTCAATAGTTTAAATTCATTTTAAAATACTTTTTGATATTTGAAAAATCCAAAAATATTTTCCTAACACCTATGGATGATGATAAGTCAATGAAAAATAGTGTCATCAATTTCTTATTTGATTTGAGATTTATTTGAGATTTTAATTCATATTGTGTTATTTTTCATTATTTTTAAATAGTTTCTGATTTCAAAAATTGTTGAAAAAATTAGTCAAAGTACGTTCGACCATGTTAGACCTATGAGAATTTAATTGGACTTGTTGAAGTTGATTTGAATTGAATTTGAGGTTTGACCACATTTTGTTTATTTTATTTTGCATTTATTTTTAATTCCAAAAATACCAAAAAAAATATGTTTGACTTGTTGACTTGTAATCTTCATTTCTCTTCTGTTTAGCATTGATTGATGATGATTTGATTCACATTTGATCATTTGGATTTGATGCTTTATTTCTCTTTCCATCCATTTCATCTTCATCCCATTTTTATTTTATTTTTGACCAATGAGTTAATGTCTTATGGTTGGTCTTGACAAATGAGAGGTTTAACCTTCTTTGATACAAACCAAACTCAACTTGATCCAAGATCAAGTGAGTTGTTTTGTGTCCAAGATAGGTTGCTTCTTGGTCAAGCAAAAAACCTAAAGTCCATACAAGGCCTTTCTCTTTTCTTTTGGCATGGCAAGTTTTTGGAGCTTGGCTTACTAGTCATGATCTCTAACTTGTGTTTATTTGCCGATAGTTTTATTGACCGACCTCAGATAGGTGTGACTACTACATTAGTCCACTTACGATTGCTTAAAATAGCGCTACATTGTCTTATGACAAACTAACATAACTTCACTAATTACTAACTTTAAATTCAAGCATTTTAATTTCTTGCAATTTACTTTAGTGCACTTTATTTCTTGCTCATTTATTCATATTGCATTTTAATTTTGCTCACCTGAGCACATATTTTATGTTTATGCCATTTTCCTTTTGCTCATTTGAGCTCATTATTGTATATAAATATATTGTTATCTTGTGGTTGTTTTGTCTTTATTTTGCATGAACCCAATGCAAAAAGGAGAAAGGACTTATAATTAGGACATACCTATGCTTAAAGGAGTTCAAGAGCAACTAGGCCTCATGCCTTTAGAATGTTAAACTTGTTGAAGAGCAACTAGGCCTCATGTCTTTAGAATGCTAAATCTCAAAATTGACTTTAAAGGACATCTCATCTAAACTCTTTCTTTGTCCATTTCCCTTTATTGTGTTGTGAACTTTTTGATGTTTGCTCTTGTGTGATAGGGATTCCATCTTGAGATAGTAAGAGGACTATTGTCATGAGTAGCCAAGTTAAGAGAGACAACCCAAATGGAGATCCTAGGAGCTTGAATCTAAATATTTGTTTGATTGCTTGAGTGTTTGCTAAGTCCAAAGGAAAGGAGCATCTTGAGTCATCTTTATGACTTCAAGAAAAAGAACTCCAAGGGTTTTATCTCTTATCTCTTATCTTTTTTTGCTTTAGGACTAGCCCTTCTCTTCTTCTCCTCACTCTAACCCAAGCTAAAATCTTTTCTTTCAAACTTTGACATTGTTTCAAACTAGAAACCTAGGCCTTAGGCCTTTGACTTTTCAAAATCTTTTTATCAATACTCATTTGTAAATAAATCTTAATTCAACTTTGACTTCATTTTGTAAATAAATTAACTTGTAAACACAACTCACTTCAAGTTGTTTTTGCGGTTCCAATGGCCACCTTTGTTTAAACCTTTTTCATAAACATTAGTGTCGCAACCTGAAAAATACAGTGAGCGAAAAAACAACCGGCGAAGAAAATGACAGAAGAGTCGCCACCGTGCGTTATTCATCCCAAAGGAGGGAAAGGAAACGCTCGAAGTAAACCTGAAAAAGGAAAGGACAAGACGGGGTCTCGCAACCAAATCTTGGGTTCGGGAGTCGGTTATGCGAAGGGAAGGTATTAGCACCCCTACGCATCTGTAGTACTCTACGGGATCCACTTTTGTAGTTTTCGTCTAAAGGGTGTGGGTTTATCTTGTGCTGTTTGCCAAAAAAAAAAAAGAATAATTTTTTACAAAAAAATAAATAAATAAAAATAATAATAAAAAAATAAATAAAATATAATAAAAATTTTTGGACTTGGGTCTCTCTCATTTGAGCCCACAAAACCATGAAATTCAGTCTATAAATACCAAGGCTTCACTTGAGAAAAAGGAGAAGCAAAATACTCTGAGGTTTCCTTGAAACAAAACCCTTGACAAAACCTGGAGAGAAACCTGACAGAGAACTCAGAGTAACCCCCAGGCAGCTCTGAAAAATTCAATCTGACTCACACACTTTCATTGCCTTGCAAACCCAGCCGTGCCATTTGATTTCAACCGGTCTCTCCCATCAGGTTTGCCTCATTCCCATGATTTTATGCTCTTAATTTGGATCATCTGAATGTATGAGGTATGATGGATGGATTTCATTATGTTTTTGCCCACGGGTTTAATTATGCATGAATGGGTGAAACCTATGCCTTGAATGTTTAATCACATGATTTCTGAAATGTATGCCACAGGGTTTGAGGTTTCTGAAACCATACTGTTATTCATGAAAAAAATGCTTATCGTGTTTCACTAACCCTTTTGTTGAGTTTTTGTGAGGGCTCACAGACTCTTGCAGAGATGGTTTGCGTGGTTTTCCCACTTTATTTGTGGGATACCCCCTGGAGGTTCATTCCGATTACCTGTACTGACTCACTTTTCTTTGATGGCATTAGCTTGGGAGGTCCCTGGGTTTCTTACTCCTTTAATTGTTGTTACTTCGGATCTTTATCCGCGTGGTACTTTTACATTTTTCCCGCATTTTACTGCTTTCCTAGCTGGAAGACCTCGATAGGAGGCAATGTTTTTGTGTTTACTTTATGCAGATTCCTTTGTCCAGGGTTAAGAGCTATGAGGTCTTATCCTCATTACCCTTTTGCATGCGCGTTCCTACAATGCAAACAAACCGTTCATTGATTTTTGTTCTCCATAACACACGTTAACTCCTTCTACTACAGGCGAGTAAGTCTCCAAAGGTCGAGCATCCGGTAGATTGCGTAGTGACGTCGTTCGTCCAAAACCCAATCCACAACCCCGTAGTTAGCCGAACTACGGCTTGCTTTGATTCTCATTCCAAATGAGATACGTAGGCATAAGACGCGATGTCTTAGCGAGCACACATCCCCCAACCCATAGGTCAGCCGAGCTACGAAGACTCTAATTCACATATTCAGATGAGATACGTATGCAGTGGATGCGACATCCGCGCGAGTCATTTTCATTTAACCCTTTTTTTTTGGTAAACAGCACAAGATAAACTCACACCCTTTAGACGAAAACTACAAAAGTGGATCCCGTAGAGTACTACGAATGCGTAGGGGTGCTAATACCTTCCCTTCTCATAACCGACTCCCGAACCCAAGATTTGGTTGCGAGACCCCGTCTTGTCCTTTCCTTTTTCAGGTTTACTTCGAGCGTTTCCTTTCCCTCCTTTGGGATGAATAACGCACGGTGGCGACTCTTCTGTCTTTTTCTTTCGCCGGTTGTTTTTTTGCGCACTGTATTTTTCAGGTTGCACCAGCTGGCGACTCTGCTGGGGACTAAGAAGTTGACCTCTTGCTGGTCCATCTTCCCTAAGCGAGTCCCTCCTAGCTTGTGTGATTTCTTGTTTATTGGGTGTTCATGCTTTTGTACATTTATTTGCTTACCTGCTTGCATGCATCTGTTGTATCTATTGGATCTGTTTGTTTGTTTGTTGGGATGGGATGTTCTATGAGAGATAAGCCCATTACCCAGGCTTGAGTGTACACACAGGTTTTAGAGTGGATGATCATGAGGCTTGCGTGGCATGTTGCTACGTTAAGTCGTTCGTGAAGAACCACACCCAGACGAGGTTTCTTTTGGATATATTATGTCCTACGGATGTTCCGTAACGACATGGTGTTCCTTTAGAAATCGTCGACTCTGGTGACCATTTCCCGAGAACTCAGTCGAGGCCTCTCCTCCGAGACGTGATTATGTTAGCTCTGGTGGGCGCATTCTCAATGATCAATCCGAGGACCCCGAGACTGGGAACTTGCTTTAGGATGTCCTGTTGAGGGGAGTCAGTGGAGGTCTTTTATCCCGTAATAATGCCAAACCTTCAGTGGTAAACGTATTATTCACGACTGAAGGGCTGAAGCTGACGAACTTCTGTTCTTAGAACCTACCAGTGAGGGGTGGGCTAAATTCAGGAAACCTTAACCTCCAACCAACCCGGTTTTCTGGAGCAGAGTTTTGGTCTTGTATTATATTCCTCAGTGAATTTCTCTCCAGGAAGTGCAACCTGACAGATGTTCAAGCGGATCCATCAATTCTGATTGACATGCCTTTGCATTGCATAACATCATCTGCATATTTGCATCCAACATCTCATGCTTATTCATTTGCAGGGTATTCCCTTTCAAAACGGGGGTGCCTTAAAACTGAACAAGCAGTGCATCACATACCATGCATATTAACCCTTGTCTGTTTTGCAGGTGTCACCGCAGTGTCTAATGTCTGTTCCCTGTATCAGGCAGTTATTGGTCCCAAGCGAGTCCACAGGTACCCGACAAAGGAAAATCGTCCACAGCTAGCGATGGACCAAGTACAGAAAGAGCTGGATGATATGCGTGAAAGGATGGATCAGTTCATAACATTGATGACTGGTATGGCAGAAGGCCAAGCAAAGCTGAGGGAATTGGTTGAGCAACCGAGACCCGATCCGAAGGTGGAGATACCAAATGCTGAGGGAAACCCTGGTAACCCTGGGAACGCTGATAACCCTGTGAACACTGGTAACGCGGGTAACGCAAATGCTGATGGAAACCCAGGTAATGTTGGCAACACAGGGAATGTTGGGAATGGTATTGGCGGAAGGTACGATGTGAATCAAGGAATTCGGATTAACGGGCGCCCCGTTACTGAAGATTATCAGTGTGATCAATTTTCTTTGCACGACGAGGCCCTCGAGACCACTCGCCGTATGGATGAGCTTGCTGAGAAGCTCAAATCTTTGGAGTCTCAAAATTCCTTAGGCTTTGATGTCACAAATCTTGGTCTGGTTCAGGGAGTAAGGATTCCTCACAAGTTCAAACCCCCTACTTTTGAGAAATACAACGGGGCTTCTTGCCCACGCACTCATCTCCAATCTTATTTGGGAAGGTTGGGAGCTCACACGGAAGATGAAAAGCTGTGGATGTACTATTTTGAAGACAGTCTAACTGGAGCTTCTCGTGAATGGTATTCTCATTTGTCTCGTACTACCATCAAGAGCTGGAAATACTTGGCAGAGGCTTTTGTCAAGCAATATTAATACAACTTGGACATGGCTCCAAATCGGACCTTGTTGCAAGGCATGTCTCAGACTGCCAAGGAAACCTTTAGAGAGTATGCTCAGCGTTGGAGACAGATTGCTACGTCCGTCCAACCCCCTATGTCTGAAAGGGAGATGGCGGACATGTTCATGAACACTCTTCAAGGCAATTATATTGAGAGATTGGCTGCTTGCCCGTCAATCAGCTTTGCAGAGATAGTAATTGCTGGAGAAAGAATCGAGAGTCTGTTGAAGATGGGCCGAATTCAAGACAATAGTGCTTCCAACTCATCAGGTCCCAAGAGACTGTTTGCTGGTAACGGTCAGCAAAGAAAAGAAGGCGAGGCAAGCGTTGTGTATGCCGGCAGAGGCAGGAGTAAAGGACGCCCTAATTATTATCAAGATCAAGTGGCCGCAGTCACTATTCCAACACTTGTTCCTCAACCGCAATATCATCCGCAACAACAACCCAGGTACAACAATCAACAACAAGGAGGTAATCCGGGTCAGCAAAGACACTATCAACAACGTCCAAGGCAGACAGACCGGGTCATCGAGCCAATCCCAATGCCTTATTCAGTATTACTTCCCAAGCTGATTGACATGAATCTGGTTACATTGAGAACTCTGGCCCCACCAATCGATCCCAATAATTTGCCTAGAGGTTATGATGTCAACGCCAGATGTGCTTTTCACTCCAACGCACCTGGCCATACTACAGATAATTGCAAGGCTCTCCAGTTAAAGGTACAAGATTTGAGAGATGCCCAGGCTATCAATTTTGCTCCGGTGCCTAATGTTATTCAGAACCCGATGCCGGCTCACGGCGGGCAGAGGATTAATGCTGTTGATAGTGGGGAAACTTTGAATTTGGTTTCTGATGTGACTAAGGTGAAGACTTCGCTATCGGTGGTTAAAGACCGACTTCTGAAAGGACAGATTTTCCCGGGCTGTGGGGAAGAATGCAGAAATTGTCAAGCTGCCGAAAACGGATGTGACAGTTTGAGAAGGGGTATTCAGCAGCTGATAGATGAAGGTTGTCTTCGGTTCGATCAGGCTCGTCCGGTGAAGAATGATGTATCGACGGTGACATTTTATTTCACTCCTGAAGAAATATATGTTCCCGAGAGACTCGCTCCGACAACAATATATTTCCCAGAAAGTACAGAACCAGCAGCGGTGAACATCGAAAGTTCAGCACCAATCACAATTTACTCTGACAGCCCTCAACCGACTTTGGTTGGTCCAATCACCATCACGGTACCAGGACCTGTTCCGTATGAGAAAGACAGTGCTATCCCGTGGCACTATGGGGCTGATATCTACTGCCAGGGGCAGAAATTTAACGAAGAAGACATTGACATTGGTAGCTCCGCTGTAGACAATGTTGGAGGGGTTGGTGGCTTCACTCGCAGTGGACGCCTATTTGCACCATCAACATTACGCGCGAATACTGAAGCCGAGGCAGCTGCCAAGGCTAAAGGGAAACAGGTATCCACCGAAGAGGTTACTACTGAGGAAGATCCTCTTAAGAACGCATTCGAGAAGGAAGTGGATGAGTTTATGAGGATTATCAAGAAAAGTGACTACAAGGTAGTCGACCAGCTAAACCAGACACCCTCAAAGATCTCCATTCTCTCACTATTGCTGTGTTCTGAGGCGCACAGAGCAGCCTTGTTGAAAGTACTGAATATGGCCTATGTTCCACCGGAGATAACTGTTAACCAGCTGGAGTCGGTAGTTTCCAATGTAAACGCTAGCCGGGGGCTAGGTTTCACCGATAATGACTTGACACCTGAGGGCAGGAATCACAACAAAGCCTTGCATATCACAATGGAGTGCAAAGGGGTGGTGCTTTCCCATGTTTTGGTTGATACAGGCTCTTCTCTGAATGTTCTTCCAAAGAAAGCCTTAACGAAGTTGGATTGCGATGACACCATCCTGAGGCCAAGTAACTTAGTTGTGAGGGCTTTTGATGGCTCTAAGAGAGCTGTTTTTGGCGAAGTTGAGTTGCCATTTAAGATTGGACCGCAGGTGTTCAAGAGCACCTTTTATGTGATGGATATCCAGCCTGCCTACAACTGTCTGCTAGGTCGGCCTTGGATTCATGCTGCCGGTGTTGTTACTTCTACCCTCCACCAGAAGCTCAAATATGAACTAGAAGGTCAGATCGTCACTGTATGTGGTGAAGAGGATATTTTTGTTAGCCACCTGTCTACATTTAAGTATGTAGAGATGGACGGCGAGATGCATGAGATGCTGTGTCAGGGCTTCGAAACTACAAACATCAATGAGGTCGCGCCCGAAGCTGTCTTTTCACCTGAGTTTGAGAAGGTCGGGACTTCTATCTCTTCATACAAGCAAGCTGTCGAAGTGGTTAAAGCTGGTAATGCCCAAGGCTGGGGCAAATTTGTGGAGCCAGTCATCAAAGAAGACAAGTTTGGATTGGGGTATGCTCCGGGATCTCAGAAGAATGAAACCGGTACTCTCTCCAGCGGGGGTTTGGTTTCCCCCCACATCGTCAATGCTGCAGATGAAGACAAGGCTGACAGCGACTGTGACTTAGATAGCTGGATTCGCCCGTGTGTCCCGGGAGAAAAGCTCGACAATTGGTCGTCTGAAAAAACCGTCCGGGTTACTCTACTGAAAGAGTGATTTTTATTGTTTTCCTTTATTACATGCATAATAAAGTCTTACACTTTGCCCAAGGTGTAACGGCTCATTTGTAGGGCCATCCATTTAGTTACGTTTCGCAATTATTTTTATCATCAATAAAGGACGGCTTTTGCAAACAATTTTGTGTTCTCTTTCTTTCAGTTTTTTTACTTTTTACAAAAAAATGGCAATGTTTCTTTTTTCGTTTTTCCTTTCTTTCAAAAAAAAAACTCTCATTCTAAGGTAAAGCATGATCCTCCATCATGCAGAGCCGACCACTCGGATCTCACTGCTAACGACACTGCTATGGCCAAGTATGACTTCGACAATCCTATCTATCAAACCGAAGAAGGGGCTGAGGAAGATTGTGAATTGCCTGAAGGGTTAGCCAGATTGTTGAAACAGGAGGACCGAGCTATTACACCTTATCATGAGGTGGTTAAGACCATCAACGTTGGTACCGAAGACGACAAGAAAGAGATCAAGATCGGGGCCAGTCTACAGGCCGAGAGGAAAGACCGTTGATCATGTACTTGACTGTGTTAGAAAGGTCAATGGGTTGTGTGCTCGGTCAGCATGACGAGTCAGGTCGAAAAGAGCATGCAATATACTACCTTAGCAAAAGTTTACCGACTGTGAACAAAGATACTCATTTCTCGAGAAAACTTGCCGCGCTTTGGCATGGGCTGCTCGCCGACTAAGACAGTATATGTTGACTCACACGACTCTATTGATATCAAAAATGGATCCAGTCAAGTATATTTTTGAAAAGCCATCACTTACCGGAAAGGTTACTAGGTGACAAATGATACTGACAGAGTATGACATCCAATACACTTCACAAAAAGCCATCAAGGGAAGTGTCTTGTCAGACTATCTTGCAGAGCAACCGATTGATGATTACCAACCTATGAGGTTTGACTTTCCTGATGAGGACATCATGTTTCTCAAATCGAAAGATTGAGAGGAACCACTCCCGGAGGAGGGGCCTGACCCTGAATCCAAATGGGCTATGATGTTTGATGGGGCGGTCCACGTCAATGGTCGCGGAGTTGGTATAGTGTTGATCACACCGGAAGGGGGTTCATATGCCATTTGGTGCCAGAATAACTTTTCCCTGCACCAACAATGAAGCCGAATACGAAGCTTGTATCCAAAGACTTGAGGAAGCCGTCAATATACAGATTAAAACCCTGGATGTATACGGGGATTCAGCTTTGGTCATCAATCAAACCAACGGGAAATGGTGCTATGCTGGAACTACGTACCCAGAATTGACGTATCTCGGTCAGAGACGAATGAAGAAAGCATTTGGTCAGAAAGTGCGCCCTCGGGGGTATCAAGTCGGTGAATTGGTACTCAAAATATTTCTTCCTCCCAACACAGATCACAGGGGCAAATGGACGCCGAACTATGAGGGTCCGTACGTGGTTAAAAGGATTTTCTATGGCGGAGTTTTGATGCTAACAACCATGGATGGCGAAGGATTCCCGTCCCCTATTAACTCAGACGCAGTTAAAAAAAAAATACTTCGCATAAAATAGACCCGTTGGACGATAAAAAGAATAGTCCAGGAAAAAAGGGCATCCCGACGAACCAAAAAAAAAGAATAAAGAGGTTCGGGCAAAAATTAGGGATATAAAAAAAGAGTACACCCAGTGAGTCGAAAACCCAAAAGGGCGGCTCAGGCAAAAATGGGTATCCCGGTGGATTGAAAACCCGAAAAGGGGGCGATCCAGGCAAAAGTTAGGGAATAAGCGAATGACTGTGATCTGAGTTCATCAGTATTATATCACTGTTTCATTCAATCCGGCAATCTTCGAAGGTTAAAGATCGACTAATCATCCACTTCAGAAAGCAAGATGAGCAGAGCGTCTTGAGGACATACGAGTCATAGCAGAGTCGAAACTCAGTGGGACCCCGTATCCCCATTGCCATTAGGATAGTTCTCTTTTTATAGCGATCACCTCTTTTCAGGGATCAGCTTCCTGATACCCTCGCCTATTCCTGGCATCAGTTTTCTCCCCATTAAGAGTCGAATAATTCAGTTAAAGAGCCTCTTTATTTTTCATTTATCAGTTTGTTTACAAAAATGTCCGAATTTTTGATAAAACATATTGCATATGAACATAATGGTGGCTTTTGCAGATGATTTGCACAGGAAAACATTTAAAATTGCTTTGAATGTGCTTAATCCCGAACGGTGAATTCAAACCGAGTAATTCCCCCGAGGCATACGTGTATTTTTGGTTGCAGGTCACAGGAACCGGATGCCAAGTCATGAATCCTCATCCCCAAGCGGTTGACAAAGTCTCTCCTCAGCAGAGCATGTTCCCCAACAGAGTTGACAGTATCCAGACTGTCTAGCCCCAGTAGAGTTGACAGTATCCAGACTATATATCCCCAGCGGAGTTGACAGTGTCAGACTGTATCTTCCTAGCAACAGCGGAGTGGTTGCATACCCAACGGACAAGAGGGTGGTGTTCCCAGTGTTCATCTCATCCCTAGCAGATTATTTTTAACAGATTTGTTAATCCCCAGCTTGAGGGCGATTAGCAAGTTCATATCCCCAGCAAAGGCCGTTTCCTACGACATTTCCCCAAGAAGTGTTTTCCCCACATGCTTTCCTCACAGAGCCTCGCCGAACAAAGTTTCCATAGTTGATACTCCCCCCGCAAGGTCAACTTTTCAAGTATCCAATTTATTTTTGGTGGCTCATTGGTCCCGGCAGACGGATCATTCCCCACAGAGCATTCAAGGATTGATACAATGATCTGTTCCCTACCGGAGTTTGCTTCCCCAAGCAGATTTCTTTTTACACCATGCATAACATTTGCATTTGCATGCATATCATATCAAGCATACACATAAGCTGATAAACAGGTTCTTCCAAGCAGACTGAAGAATTACTTTACAACCAAGGTCATGAGATTCAGCCAGAGGATCAAGCGTGAGTGATCCAGCCTGAGGGTCATTTCGAAGATTCAGCCTGAGAATCGTGTTCCAGTGATCCAGCCTGAGGGTCATTTCGAAGATTCCCCAGTGAAGTCGCCTACAAGCTTTATTTCCCCAGCAAGTCTAATTGAGGAGTCGTTACAACATGTTCTAGCCCGAAGAATATGTACGAAGCCCAAAAGTGGAATATGCTCGAAGCTGCATATCTAATATGAAGGTTGGGTGTAGATTTCAAAAGAGGGTCAACCAGCGCATGCCTCAGATGCGGGATCCTAATGATGGGAATTTATCATCAAAACAATCCAGATCTAGCCAGAAGATCGAAATAGATTCAGCCAGAGAATCGAAACAATTCAGATCTAGCCAGAAGATCGAAGTAGATTCAGCCAGAGAATCAAAGGAAATAGATTCAGCCAGAGAATCGAAACAAAGGAGATCTAGCCAGAAGATCGAAGAAGATCTAGCCAGAAGATCGAAGTCAGGTCTAGCCCGAAGACCGGAAATAGATTCAGCTAGAGAATGGAAACAATTCAGATCTAGCCAGAAGATCGAAGTAGATTCAGCCAGAGAATCAAAGGAAATAGATTCAGCCAGAGAATCGAAACGAAGGAGATCTAGCCAGAAGATCGAAGAAGATCTAGCCGGAAGATCAAAATCGTATCCAGCCCGAGGATCAAAATTAATATCCAGCCAGAGGATCGAAACTCCAGATTAAGCCAGAGGATCGGAAGAAAAATAAACAGCACGGTGTATTTCCGCGTTTTTGTGGTGTTCTCGGAGCGCAAATTTTCGGTCTTTCTTTGGTATTCAATAACAACTCACCCCGTTTGTCTGATAAGCTGTTCGCTTTCATCCTACTCGGTTTAGCTGATGATTGAATAGGGGCAACTGTAACACCCCAAAATTTGCCCTCCTCATTCATGCATTCATTTCATATTGCATTTCATCATTTCAATCAGAATTAGATCCGGAAAAAAAAAAACGAAAAAAAAAAAAAAGAATAATTTTTTACAAAAAAATTAATAAATAAAAATAATAAATAAATAAATAAATAAAATATAATAAAATTTTTTGGACTTGGGTCTCTCTCATTTGAGCCCACAAAACCATGAAATTCAGTCTATAAATACCAAGGCTTCACTTGAGAAAAAGGAGAAGCAAAATACTCTGAGGTTTCCTTGAAACAAAACCCTTGACAAAACCTGGAGAGAAACCTGACAGAGAACTCAGAGTAACCCCCAGGCAAGCTCTGAAAAATTCAATCTGACTCACACACTTTCATTGCCTTGCAAACCCAGCCGTGCCATTTGATTTCAACCGGTCTCTCCCATCAGGTTTGCCTCATTCCCATGATTTTATGCTCTTAATTTGGATCATCTGAATGTATGAGGTATGATGGATGAATTTCATTATGTTTTTGCCCACGGGTTTAATTATGCATGAATGGGTGAAACCTATGCCTTGAATGTTTAATCACATGATTTCTGAAATGTATGCCACAGGGTTTGAGGTTTCTGAAACCATACTGTTATTCATGAAAAAAATGCTTATCGTGTTTCACTAACCCTTTTGTTGAGTTTTTGTGAGGGCTCACAGACTCTTGCAGAGATGGTTTGCGTGGTTTTCCCACTTTATTTGTGGGATACCCCCTGGAGGTTCATTCTGATTACCTGTACTGACTCACTTTTCTTTGATGGCATTAGCTTGGGAGGTCCCTGGGTTTCTTACTCCTTTAATTGTTGTTACTTCGGATCTTTATCCGCGTGGTACTTTTACATTTTTCCCGCATTTTACTGCTTTCCTAGCTGGAAGACCTCGATAGGAGGCAATGTTTTTGTGTTTACTTTATGCAGATTCCTTTGTCTAGGGTTAAGAGCTATGAGGTCTTATCCTCATTACCCTTTTGCATACGAGTTCCTACAATGCAAACAAACCCTTCATTGATATTTCTTCTCCATAACACACGTTAACTCCTTCTACTACAGGCGAGTAAGTCTCCAAAGGTCGAGCATCCGGTAGATTGCGTAGTGACGTCGTTCGTCCAAAACCCAATCCACAACCCCGTAGTTAGCCGAACTACGGCTTGCTTTGATTCTCATTCCAGATGAGATACGTAGGCATAAGACGCGATGTCTTAGAGAGCACACATCCCCCAACCCATAGGTCAGCCGAGCTACGAAGACTCTAATTCTTATATTCAGATGAGATACGTATGCAGTGGATGCGACATCCGCGCGACTCATTTTCATTTAACCCTTTTTTTTGGTAAACAGCACAAGATAAACTCACACCCTTTAGACGAAAACTACAAAAGTGGATCCCGTAGAGTACTACGGATGCGTAGGGGTGCTAATACCTTCCCTTCGCATAACCGACTCCCGAACCCAAGATTTGGTTGCGAGACCCCGTCTTGTCCTTTCCTTTTTCAGGTTTACTTCGAGCGTTTCCTTTCCCTCCTTTGGGATGAATAACGCACGGTGGCGACTCTTCTGTCTTTTTCTTTCGCCGGTTGTTTTTTTGCGCACTGTATTTTTCAGGTTGCACCAGCTGGCGACTCTGCTGGGGACTAAGAAGTTGACCTCTTGCTGGTCCATCTTCCCTAAGCGAGTCCCTCCTAGCTTGTGTGATTTCTTGTTTATTGGGTGTTCATGCTTTTGTACATTTATTTGCTTACCTGCTTGCATGCATCTGTTGTATCTATTGGATCTGTTTGTTTGTTTGTTGGGATGGGATGTTCTATGAGAGATAAGCCCATTACCCAGGCTTGAGTGTACACACAGGTTTTAGAGTGGATGATCATGAGGCTTGCGTGGCATGTTGCTACGTTAAGTCGTTCGTGAAGAACCACACCCAGACGAGGTTTCTTTTGGATATATTATGTCCTACGGATGTTCCGTAACGACATGGTGTTCCTTTAGAAATCGTCGACTCTGGTGACCATTTCCCGAGAACTCAGTCGAGGCCTCTCCTCCGAGACGTGATTATGTTAGCTCTGGTGGGCGCATTCTCAATGATCAATCCGAGGACCCCGAGACTGGGAACTTGCTTTAGGATGTCCTGTTGAGGGGAGTCAGTGGAGGTCTTTTATCCCGTAATAATGCCAAACCTTCAGTGGTAAACGTATTATTAGCGACTGAAGGGCTGAAGCTGACGAACTTCTGTTCTTAGAACCTACCAGTGAGGGGTGGGCTAAATTCAGGAAACCTTAACCTCCAACCAACCCGGTTTTCTGGAGCAGAGTTTTGGTCTTGTATTATATTCCTCAGTGAATTTCTCTCCAGGAAGTGCAACCTGACAGATGTTCAAGTGGATCCATCAATTCTGATTGACATGCCTTTGCATTTCATAACATCATCTGCATATTTGCATCCAACATCTCATGCTTATTCATTTGCAGGGTATTCCCTTTCAAAACGGGGGTGCCTTAAAACTGAACAAGCAGTGCATCGCATACCATGCATATTAACCCTTGTCTGTTTTGCAGGTGTCACCGCAGTGTCTAATGTATGTTCCCTGTATCAGGCAGTTATTGGTCCCAAGCGAGTCCACAGGTACCCGACAAAGGAAAATCGTCCACAGCTAGCGATGGACCAAGTACAGAAAGAGCTGGATGATATGCGTGAAAGGATGAATCAGTTCATAACATTGATGACTGGTATGGCAGAAGGCCAAGCGAAGCTGAGGGAATTGGTTGAGCAACCGAGACCCGATCCGGAGGTGGAGATACCAAATGCTGAGGGAAACCCTGGTAATCTTTATATACCTAGTTTTGGTATCCCGATGCCTTTCTTTTCGGTCGATTTATCCTTTGTTAACCCTTATACCGGTTGTGGATAATCTTCCATGCGAGTACGTTATCCACGTTCTGACGGTAATGGCTAATATATCTCATGCACTCTTCAGTCGAAGCATGTTGTGTTTCCCCGGTCGAGTGAGATTCGTTATTTCCCTTTGCGGAATCGAATATTCTTTGTTTCTTGGATAATTGCCAGATGCTTGCAATTTATCCTCTGTGAATTGTCTTTCGTTTACCCGTATGCTTGGTAACGATTGTCTCTTTTTTGGTTGACCACCTATTATATGCCCTAACCGGTATCTCTGGTGTCTCTTCCTTTCGAGTATATTATTCACGTTCTGACGGTAATGAATAATATATCTCTTTCACTCTTTGGTTGGAATCCTTTGTTGATTTTCCCCCAGTAGAGTAAGATTCGTATTCTTTGTAGAATCGAATATCCATCCTTTAACAAGTTTGTGTTTTGGATGATGAGTGTCTTGGCATATATACCAATTCACGTTTTCGGTAGGTCACCTATTATATACCCCGGTATCTCTGGTGTTTCCTTCCATGCGAGTATATTATCTATGTTCTGACGGTAATAGATAATATATCTCATGCGAGTATTCTATCCATGTTCTGACGGTAATGGATATTATATCTCATGCACTCTTTGGGTTTGTGTCCCCAGCTGAGTAAGATTCGTTTTCCCGTTGTGGATTCGAATGTCCATCCTGTAAGTCGATTTCCTTTTTCAAGCCCTCCTTTCGGATGATGAGTGTTTTGGCATATATACCAATTCACGCTTTGGTCGGTCACCTATTATATACCTCGGTATCCCTGGTGTTCCTTCCTTTCTGCTCCCTATTATGACCTTGGTCCCCTGTGGAGTCAGATTTTCCTGAGTTGCTGTACCTTTTTCAGGTCTTTCTCAGATGTTTGGTTGATTGATATCTCTCACCCTTATACCGGTCTTAGATATTCATTATTCCTGAGTTTGTTACCCTTATACCGGTAACACCTCATCTTGTTGCTTTTACCCAGGAGAGTCTCTTTGTTAGGCCTTCTCCAATGGAGTTTCCCGTTGTGATTTTACCCTTTTGCTGTATTGGCGTTTTCCCCAATATATGCAATTTTCCCCGGCAGGGAGTTTCTTTGTGAATCTTTTCCTGGTCCGAGTCCGGATTTTTATCCGAAGTATCCCTTGTGGATAGTTTGAGTCAACTTGTGTCTTTCCAATGGATGTATTTTCCTTTGGAAATCTTCTTTTCCCCAGTGTGAGTCCTTCACTCCCCAGTGAGGTCTCCAGTCCAGTCGCGCTTTGTTCACGCAGTGTCAGTTTGTCCCCTAATTCAGAGTCGTGTCCTGCTCACGTCTTCTTTTTCTTTCTATCCCCAATAAGAGTCCCTGTGAGAGTCTTGTTAGAGTCTCTGTTCCTGGTGAGTGTATTGCTCTGATGGATTGTCTTTTCTTCTGTGTGAACCATATCCCCACAGAGTTTGTGTCTTTTACATGCATACATTTGCATCATGAGGTCTCTTAGGGACCAAAATTTGTCTCATTACTGTTATTTAAGCCCATTCTACCGCGTCGAGATGAAGATTTCTAAACTTCATTTCTCCGGGTAGAATGACCTTAAATAGGGGTATCTGTAAGACCCTAATTTTGTCCCTAAGATCCATCATGGCATCATATCATATCATATCATTGCCTCAAGGATCATTGTGCACCTTGCCTCCTTCCTTGTGGGTGGGTTATCTTTTGAGAGTGATTCTTGATCACCAAGCATGTTTAGCATATGTATATCATTGCTTTTCATTTGTTTACTAACCAAAAGTACAAAAATATGTCATCTAACCTTGTTACTTGCAGATGAAGCAATACTAGGTCAAGCAGTCACAGGCAGGCATTGAGCCAATAGATGGTGGCCATTCTGAAGAATTTGGGCACCATGATTATTCACAAGAGTTCATATGAACCATGATATCATTTTAAATCAAGATCTCAAGTGGAAGAGGCTTGAATTTCATCTGAGCATAGCCAGGTCAACTGAAACCCTAGAAAAGTCAACACAGGTCAACTGTGCATTCAATCATGGATTTGAAGGTGGGAGATGGTTATAGAGGCCTCATTTATGTCCATACAAGTCTCATTTGACATTTCAAACATCAACAATGAAGAATTTGGGGTCAGATGAAAACTTTCCAAAAATAGTAAGTGACCTGTAATTTCAAATTGCCAAAAATGGAAAGGTTTTCTCCTCAAGATTACATCATCAAGAAAGCTTCAAATGAAATTTTGTCCAACATGAAAGTTAAATATCTTGCTCTCACCTTTCCAAAAAGTCCAAGAACATCAATTTCTCATGTGTGGTTGAGAAGATATGGATCAAACATGGCCAAGCAAATTTGAACTTCAAGCATGCATAATTTTTGAACCATAAGGCCAATTGAAGTGGTTCTTTTTGGAGCATTTCTCTCTTGATCTCTACTATCCAAAACATGCATCACATACCATGCATTTCCATCACAAAATTTTGGCATTTTTCATTTGAATTCCATTTGAATTTTGGAGGGAAAGTAGTTATTTGAAAATTGTGCATTATGTTCACTTCCAACCAATTTCATTTGCCTCCAAACAGATTTTTAAGTGCATTCCAAGCCAAACTCGGGTACTGTTCCATTGCTTTGCACATGTGAGGGTGTATTTGCCATTTTGCATAAACTTTCCAATTTCACTAATCCTTGGCATTTTGGCTAATTGTGATTAACAAGCTTCATTAACAGAGCATATATAACCATAATCATAACAGAAAATCACAACAACACTTCCAAAATCTCAGATCTGAAAATTCTCTCTCAACTTTCTCTCAACTTTTTTTATCCAAATTCTTCATATCCTTTGCTTGGTTCGTGGTTTGTTCATCATCTACAAGCATCATTGAAGGTTTTTGAAGCAAGATCTTGAAGAATTCATCAGGAATCGAGACTGTTGAACCTTGCATCCTTTCATGGCAGCTGAAATTTCTGGACAAATCAAGTACTGTTGAGCTACAATTCTCCATCCATTCATTCATCTAAGCTTGGAAGAACATTTGTTTCTGTGTTTGAGGACTTGAATCGACCTGTTTCAACTCTGCATCTTCATTGAGGTCAGATTTCGAATGCTCCAATTCTTGAAATTATTGTGTGCATTTGATAGATCTTTGAACATAGAGTATACTGAGCTTTAGATCCATGATTTTCGTGGAGAAATGACATAGTTATGGTAGTTTAAAGTTTGATGGATGAAACTTCATGTGCTTGAATCTTTTGATGCGTGTTGATTTAGAATAAATTAGTTATGGTATGGTGATGTACGTTTGAAGACGAGTCCAATGATATGCGTTTGGTGAATTTCTGTGCATGTTGGTTCTTGGTGATGATGAACACGATGAACATTGCATGAATATTAGGGTTTTGCATTTCCAGAAATTATTTGATCTTCATAAGCGTTGTGTGCATGTGTTTTGGTGTTTTTTGCTCATGCATTGGTCCAAGTCATCACGTGCGTGGCCATTTGATTGGTTAGGAGTGATTGCCTTTGCCACATGGATTAATGAAACGGCGCGTTTCATATACAGCGCGCTTCATTCAAATGCATACACGGTTCGATTCTGGTTGTGGACACATTCAAATATTGCCTTGCTGATTTATTTTCTTTCCTTTATCCAAGTTCATGCATTGCTTTCATGTGTTTTTAATTTTTTCTCTTCACTTAAAAAATCATAACTCCATAAATATGCATCCAATTAATGTGTGGTTTTTTCCATTGTTCTCCTCATGATGTCTACTATTTTTTGGTTATTTTTCCAGAATTTGTGCTCGGTTGGATTTTAAATTTGCCTAGGGATTGTTCATGTATATGCTATCTTGCACATTGATTGCCATTTTCTTTGTGAAATAATGATGGTTGATCCAATGAATGTGAAAATTGACATGATCAAACTAGACATCCTAATGGTCATTTTGGTATAGAGTTTGCATTTTTAGCATTTCTGGTTGTTGAGATATGATTTGATTAATGTAGGTGTGACAATGTGTGTCACACCTTTGCTTGCTTGATTTGATGATTTTATTTACCATGCCAATTAAATGCCAAATGATGTGATTTTTTGCATGATTCTTCTTCTGGTTGTTAGGATTGATCATGAATTTTTGTGGAAGTTTTGGATCGATTTCTGATTTGTTTGAGATTTTTATTTCTAGTTGACCATGTTTGAACTTTTGAAGAGTGTTGAACTTTCATGATTTGTGAAATGCTTATGCCTTATCATATGAGCTTGAAATTTTACACATGTTTTCTAGACATATTGAAGTTCATTGTGGCTTTGGTTTGAGTCATTTATCACTTGTAATCTCTGTTTTAGGATTGCCTTAAGTTGATGTATCAATTTGTGCCTCCTTTGAGCTTGTTTGTGCTTACATTTCCTTATGGAATTTAATTTCCATGCTTAAACTTGTCCAAATGCCTTGATTTTTGGTGTGTTGATCATTTGATGTGTGCTGTTTAGCCATGATTTTTCTTGGAATTTATTGAATCATTTTTGAGTTGATGTGGATTGGTTCATTCTATTTGCTTCAATGAGCTTTCAACTTGCTTGCTTTGCCTTATGTGCTTTGTGAAAGGAACTTGGTTGATGCTATTGACATGAGACCCTTTGGATGATGTTCTAATTTGATTAAGCTTGATTCTTGTCAATTTTCATGTTCTGTTTTGGATTATTTCTCCTTCTTTGACCCTAGGCCTTGACCTAGTGGTTTGCTTCTCATGTTTGAGTTTGTTTTCAGGTTAAGAAGTACATGGCCATAAGGAGATTAATTCACATTGCTTGAGTTGGTTTATTTGATTGATATTGGCTAACCTTGACTTGTTTTGTAGGATGCTTTTAGCTCATTTGAGTTGAGCTTGTGCCTTGCACTTTGTAGCCTACTTGTTTGATTGTGTATTGTCTGTTGACTGTTGGATCATCTGTTTGACTTTTTGAGTTGTATACTGATTGAGTTGGATTGTTTTCAGGTACATTAGTTGCTTAAGTTCATTTTGAACTTGATTTTGCTTGGTTGCTTAACCAATTAGGTATAATTTCTCTTCTTCATGTAGTCTGGAAGACCTGGCTTGTTATGTGGCCAGGCACCTGTCTGAAGTCCTCCTTAAGAGGCAATGCTTGTGTTTGTTTATTCTTTGTCCTAAGCAGGAAAAGTCCTCATATGAGGCAATTGGTAGATAAAAGAGATGTGTAGTCCATCTCCTACTATTCTGTGTGTCATCCCTTTGCTCACATTACATGTTGATGCATTGTGGATCTTAACCCAAGATCTATAGAGTCATTCACTTGTGGAGAGAGTTCCAACTTTCTGAACTCCCACACATTCTATTATTTTGAAGCTCTCCCAGGCCAGGGATAAGAACTATGAGGCACACCCCTCATCTCCATTTCATCTGCTTCACCTTAACCCTCAATGTTAAGGTTAAGAGCACCACTTACCCCATTCCAGTTGACTTTAAAGTCTAACCCTTGCTTGAGCCAAATTGCTTGTATATAGTGGGTGCTAATTGACTTTGTTTGATTGATTGCTTGATTCATCTGTGCAAACTAGCTTGTGTGCTTTGTGCATTTATCATCATTAATTGTTCATTATTACATGATCATCATTTCATATCTCTGTGACATCTTTGTTTGTCCATTGAGGAATCAGTTGTAAGTCCAGTTATTGGCCATTGATCCTATGATTTGGAAGGGATTGAGTGTAAGACCATTTGTTGGCAACTAGTATCCTCTTTGCTTATTGCTTTTGTTGGTTTGTTGTATGTGAGGATGCAATTGTAAGTCCCTGTTGTTGGCATTTGTACTCCTATGATCATCCTTTGGAGATTGGTATAAGCCCAGATAGATTGCCATCTGATATCTATGTTTTGTTTTACCTTGTGAGATTGGTATAAGTCCATTTATTGGCATCCGGTATCATTGTTTTGTTTTAGGAGATTGGTGTAAATCCATTGATTGGTATCCGGTATCCGCTTTTTGTTTTGTGAGATTGGTATAAGTCCATTGATTGGCATCCGGTATCATTGTTTTGTTTTAGGAGATTGGTGTAAATCCATTGATTGGTATCCGGTATCCGTGTTTGTTTTGTGAGATTGGTGTAAGTCCATTGATTGGCATCCGGTATCATTGTTTTGTTTTAGGAGATTGGTGTAAATCCATTGATTGGTATCCGGTATCCGCCTTTGTTTGTGAGATTGGTGTAAGTCCATTGATTGGCATCCGGTATCACCTTGCTTTTATTTTTGCTTACTTGCATCATTGTTCATTCCAACGGACACACTTGGATCATCTCTCATATGATCTCAAGAGGTGAACTTCTAGGAAGTTTTACACTCTTTCATCCACATCCTTTTTGTTTCAAAACCCCTTTTCACTTGTTGACTTTTGAAACTTGTAAATACATAGTGTGCAAACATTTTCATGTCTTTTCAAATTAGAAACCTGGACCTTAAGTCCTTGACTTTTCAAACTTCATTTTCATAACACTTCTTTCTGAATTGAATACTAATCATACTTTGACCATATTTTGTGAATACTCATAATCAATTAACTTCACCCATTCAATTGTTTTGGTGGCTTTGTCCATTGTTGATATGTTTTCATACATTAGCCAATAGGTTTAAATTCTCATAGTGGTTGATGTAAATCTCACCACATCCTTAGTGAGTTGATTGTAAGTCTTCCATACTTATTATAGGGTTAACCCCTCACTAGTATGTTGAAGCTATCCTTGCATGGTGGATTGTTGGTCTTGGTTGAGTTTTCTCCCGTTGATAATGAAAAGCCTTAGTGCTCTTGTTTTAAAATGAAACCACTCATATTTTGGAAATCTTTTAGCCGAACTACGGCGTTTTGATCCTTACCTTTCATGGAAGGTACGTAGGCAACGGGTTCATCCGTTTAAACACAAAAATAATAAAATTGTACATTCTTTTCTCATCTTCCCAATCATGTTTGCACAATATGTCATAAACAAATAAACTTTTTATACAACAAGTGTGAAAAGGGTTCCCTAGGAGTACCTAGGACGTTTTGGGTGCCTAACACCTTCCCATTGCGTAATTAACCCCTTACCCAGATTCTCTGATCTTTCATTAGTTTTCTATGTGTAAAACTTCTTAGGCTTTTGTTCGCTTTTTAGCCATTCCTTTGGATAAATAAAAGTGCGGTGGCGACTCGATTCTTTGTATGCTTTGCTTTTGGTTTAATCAATAAATCATAAAGTGACGAATACACCGCTACAGGAAGGCAATGAGTGAGGACGCCTTTGAGGCCATATTTGTACTTCTCATCTATGGGCTAGTATTATTCCCCAACATCGACAAGTTTGTGGATGTGAACGCTATTAGGATCTTCTCTACTCTTAATCCCGTTTCGACTCTGTTGGGCGATACCTACTTCTCTTTGCATATGAGGAATGCAAAGGATGGTGGCTCCATTGTGTGTTGTTTGCCTTTGTTGTATAAGTGGTTTATTTCTCACTTACCTCAGACGGTCGCTTTCAAGGAGAACAAGGAATGTCTACGGTGGTCCACGAGACTTATGTCTCTCACTAATGATGATATCTCTTAGTATAACCATGTGTATGATGGTGTGCAGATTATTGACTTTTATGGCGAATTTTCTAATGTACCTTTTCTTGGTACATGTGGTGGGATTAACTACAATCCTGTTTTGGCACGTCGGCAACTTGGGTTCCCCTTAAAGGATAAACCCAGTAACATTCTGTTAGAGGGTGTATTCTTTCAGGATGATAAAGATCCCCAAGGCTTGAAAGCTAGGATGGTCCACACTTGGTGCAAGATTCATAGGAAAGGAAGGAAAGAGTTGGGTCCTAAGAATTGCATCGCTTTGGAGCCTTACACTGTTTGGGTTAGGAAGAGGGCGTCTGAGTATCTCATGCCTTACGAGTATCCGAGACCTACACCTATGATTATGGTTGGGCCTTCAACCCTCCCTAATCACGGAGCAGAGGAGTTGAGAGACGAAGACCGTTCACGTGCCTGGATCCGTGAACGTGAAGAGTTGCTTCAGCAGATTAAGGAGAAGGATGCGTTGATTGAGTTTCTTGAGCATCAGGTTATTGATGACCCTGATGATGTATGGACTTCTCTACTTCCTCAGTCTTCTAAGTTCTGGAAGAGGAGGTATGATCGACTCGCCAAAGAGAAGGCCGATATGGAGGCAGCCTACGAGAGGGAGGTGAAGAGGCTTCGCGCATCTTATCTTCCTGTGTCCCGAGCTTTAGATGATTGTTTCTAGGGATCCATAAGACGATTATTTTCCTTTTCTCTTGTATATGATTGACGATGCTGCACTTCTTTTCCCTGATATTATTTGATGAGATATTTCCATATGTGATAAAATGCTTAATATTTCCAGAATTTGCAAATAAAACTCTAAAGTTCCTTTGAAATAAAAAACAAATTATATGCACAAACATTGCATGCATCATATGCATAAGCAAGTTCTGTTTTCGGTCCCTTGCCCTGTGGTCTAACTCTGTGTCCTTCATTTATTTTGAAGACAAGCTGACTCACCGGTACTACACTAGAGCCAATATTTCAAGACTGATGGATCACTTAGACCATGGATTCACGAGGCAGGCGCCGTGACGTCCACCCTACACCAGAAATTGAAATTCGTGAAAAACAAGAAGCTGGTGGTGGTAGGAAGGGCTCTCCTGGTTAGACATTTATCTTTCTTCTCTTATATAGATGATGAGGTTGAAGTTGGAACTCCTTTCCAAGGTTTATCTATTGCTGAGCCTATTGAGAAGAGAACTCCTTCATTTGCTTCCTACAAAGATGCAAAGTTGGCCATTGAGCGTGGTGCAACCACTAGGTTTAGGAAAAATGATTGAGTTAGAAGACAACGAGTCCCGGGCTGGCATAGGTTTTTCTTCTGGTACTTTCAAGAAGCAAGGGTTATTCAAGAGTGGAGGTTTCATCCATACTGGTCTAGATGAGGAGGTTGTTGCCGTTTTAGAAGAAGATACAAAGGATTCTGGCAACTTCATCATCCCTGGTGGGGTCTGCAACAATTGGGTCGCTGTGGATATTCCAACAGTTGTCCATAAGTCAACGTAATAATCACTTTGTTTGAAAACCCTTCTCCCATGCCAAAAGGAGGAGTGATGACATTGTTGGCAACATAAACACAATGATATTTTCATTCAATAAATTCATGTTAAATGTTTGTTTTTCCATTTATTTTCCCTTTTCGCTTTTTGCATGAAATTGGTGATCACATAAAACCCTAAAAAATAAAATAAAATCAATCTTTTCATCTGCATAATGATTTGCCTTGTTTGAATTCTAAATCTTTTCATATCCAAAATCATTATGCAAGTTGATTTCTAAACCCATTGAACATAATGACCCAACACCATCTCCCAATTTTGAATTCCCTGTATTTGAGGCGGAAGAAGATGATGTTGAAGAGATTCCTGATAAGATCACCCGTCTACTTGAGCATGAAGATAAGATCATTCAACCGCATCTTGAGAATCTGGAAACAGTCAACTTGGGGTCTGAAGATTGTGTGCGAGAGGTAAAGATTGAGGCACTTCTGGAAGAATCTGTTAAGAAGGGGTTGATTAAGTTGCTACGAGAATATGTCGACGTCTTTGCTTGGTCGTATGAAGACATGCCTGGTCTAGATACTGATATTGTGCAACATTTCCTACCTCTAAAGCCTGAGTGCATGCCTGTAAAGCAGAAGCTCAGAAGAACTCATCTTGATATGGCAGTGAAGATCAAAGAGGAAGTTCAGAAGCAAATTGATGCGGGGTTCCTGGTGACTTCTATATATCCTCAATGGGTGGCCAATATTGTGCCCGTGCCTAAGAAAGATGGAAAAGTCCGGATGTGTGTGGACTATAGAGACTTGAATAAAGCTAGTCCGAAAGATGATTTTCCACTACCACATATTGACATGTTGGTAGACAATACAGCTAAATTCAAAGTCTTCTCATTTATGGACGGATTTTCCAGATATAATCAGATTAAGATGGCACCCGAGGATATGGAGAAGACAACATTCATCATACCTTGGGGAACATTCTGTTATCGAGTGATGCCCTTCGGTTTGAAGAACGCCGGAGCCACGTATCAACGAGCTATGACCACCTTGTTTCATGATATGATGCACAAGGAGATTGAGGTATATGTTGACGATATGATCGCTAAGTCAAGATCGGAAGCTGTACTCCCAGTAGAGGTGGAGATCCCATCAATGAGAGTCTTGATGGAGGCCAAGTTGACTGATGCTGAATGGGTTCAGAGTCGTTATGACCAGCTGAACTTGATAGAAGAAAAGAGATTGACTGCCATGTGCCACGGTCAGTTATATCAACAGAGGATGAAGAAAGCTTTTGATAAGAAGGTCAAGCCTCGTGTGTTCCGAGAAGGTGACCTTGTGCTCAAGAAAGTTTTGTCTTTCGCGCCCGATTCCAGGGGCAAGTGGACTCCTAACTATGAGGGTCCGTATGTTGTTAAGAGAGCCTTTTCAGGCGGTGCTTTGATACTTACAACTATGGATGGGGAGGATTTCACTCGTCCTGTGAATTCAGATGCAGACAAGAAATACTTCGCCTAAAAAAATAAAAACTAAATAGCTCGCTAAGTTGAAAACCCGAAAGGGCGGCTTAGGCAAAAATGAGCGTCTCGGTGGATTGAAAACCCGAAAGGGCGACCCAGACAAAAGTTAGAGACACAAAAAATATATAATAATGATATCTGTATCCCGCAAGATTGAGTACCTCATCCTGGGGCAATCTAGGCAAAAATTAGGGATTTGGCAAGTAACTGCATCCTGACAAGACTTTGTTCTACAACTGTCGTCCGTTAGAGATCCTTGCTTATTATCAGCCAAAGCTTCAAATACATCGAATTCAGAATTGGTGGAGAAATGGTCATTATGTTCAATGTAGCCCTTTTCCAATATATATCACCAATTTCAAATTTGTAAAGATCTATGGAGTCTTGCCATTCGCAGACTACCATTCTATCAAATAAATTTGAGCCTTTTATCCAATTATTGGCACTCTTATCTGTTTCTATTCAACAAATGTTTTGCATGTTTTGATTGAGAAAATATCATTGTTTTAAACGATCAAATTTTTTATAATTTGTTTTTAAACAAAGTGAACATTCACAATGACGAAAGGATACTTAGGAGATCCTCAGTGCTCTCCCAAGGGTGGTATGATCCCCAACAGGGTAAGATTTTTGTCCATATTCCTGGCATGACTGTATCTCCTCCCTCCGGAACCCCTTGTGGTTTATCCTACCAAGTGGATTGCTTGTTGAGAGTCACCTCTCTTCCCTTCAGCAGAGTAGCAATCTTTCTTCCTCAGCAGCTTGGATCTCTTTGGGCAAGAGCGGTATTTGGTGGTTGATCCCGATAAATCCTCTATCTCCTCGGATAGATTCCCCAGTAGAGTTGTTGGTGTGGTGGACCTTGTCTGTGATAACTCTCGTCCCCAGCTAGAATGATTGATGATTCATCCCCTACAGAGTTCTTTGCTTCCTGGTATCTCTGATCCCCAGCAGATTGGATACTCTTCGGTGAACTTGGCTTTCTCTCTTGAGATGTAGTACCGGGTGGTTGATTCCTGGACCTGGTTGTGTTAAATATGTCTGTTTGTCAACATACATCATACATAAACCACGCGCATACATGCATAATTATAACATTCAGATATTCATATTGCATTTGTAAGACCCCAATTTTGACCCTAAGATCCCTCATGGCATCATAACATTGCATTTGCGTTGCCTCAAGGATCTTTAGCATCTTGGTTCCCTTTGCCTTTGGATGGGACTCCTTGTGATTGGTTTGAGATCACCAAGCATGCTTGAATTATACATCATTGTTTCTCTTACTTTTGTTTACTAACCAAAAGAACAAAAATGTGTCACTAACATCTTTTGTTTGAAGCTTGAGTATCATCCAAGATACTTTGTGGGTTCTATTTAGATGATCAGTCAACACAAGGGAATGGCTTGAGATACTTCCAACAGGTTCAAATGGGGTCTACTCGTCAGTCAAAATGCTAAACTTGAAGGAGCAAAAATTTGTTCCTGAGTTGTCATGCTCGCTAGGCGAGCAGACTGGTTTGCTTAGCGAAGGGAACTGTCATGCTCGCTGAGCGAGCATATCCTTCACTAGGCGAAGCGCGCGCATTTTGGAAAATAACAGAAAATTTTGGGCTTGATTCTGAGCCCACCAAGTCACCAATCAGGTTATAAATACCAGAGCTTCATTTGAGAAAAAAACATTCTTCAAGAGAGAGACCAAAGCTGGAGACTATTACAAACCCTAGAGAAAAGGAGAGAGAAAAGAGGCAGAAGGGAAACCTACGAACTAATCTTCAGCAACCTCCAAACAGCTCTGAAATGTTCACTCTGACTCACACACTTTGCCTCCATCTCCCGCAAACGCTGACATCGCCTTGCAAACCCAGTCGTGCCTTTCGAGTTTTATCGGTCTCTCCAATCAGGTTTGCCCTTATCCCTATTACTCTATGCTTTTAATTTGAATACTCTGAATGTGTGAGGTATCGTTCAGTTTTGCCCACGGGTTTAGATATGCATGAATGTGTAAAATAATGCTTTGAATGTTTAACCGTTTTGTTTCTGAGATGGATGCCATAGGGTTTGGAGTCCCTAAAATCGTACTGTTATCAATGGGAAACCCAAAACCCGCAGGCGCTCGCTAGCACCTTCGCTAGGCGAGCACGCAGCGAAGCTTCGCTAAGCTTTCGCTAGGCGATGCAGCGGCGATCGCGTCAGCATTTGATTTTTTCTGTTTGCTCTAACCTATTTTGTGTTTGTTATGGCATTGTTTTCTCCCGATTCCATCCTGTTACTCTAACCCGTTCGTTGAGTTTTTGTGAGGGCTCACATATTCTTGCAGGGATAACTGGCTTGGTATTCCACTTTATTTGTGGGATACCACCCGAAGGTTTATTCCGATTGCTTGTACTGACTCACTTTCTTTGATGGTGTTAGCTTGGAAGGATCTCTGGGTTTCTTGTTTCGTTAATTATTGTTGCTTCGGATCTTTATCCGCGTGGTACTTTTACACTTTTCCCGCATTTTACCGCTTTCCTAGCTGGAAGACCTCGATAGGAGGCAATGTTTTTGCGTGTTTACTTTATGCATGTTTGTTTTGTATGGTCTGATAGCCTCATGGCATGTCATTTAAGGTAGCGTGGTTCCTCAATCTAGGACTACCTTTTTGCATGAGCATCCCTAAACACCCCAAACTCATTGATTTTTCTTCTCCTAAGAACACGTTATCTCCTTCTACTACAGGCGAGTAAGTCTCCAAAGGTCGAGCATCTGGTAGATCGCGTAGTAACGTTGTTCACCCCAAAACACAACCCTTACCCCATAGGTGGTCAAACTACGTTTTGCTCTGATTTTCATCCCAGATGAGATACGTAGGCATAAGACGCGATGTCTTAGCGAGCACACTCCTCTTTAACCCATAGGTAGCCGAGCTACGAAGACTCTGATTCTCAGATTCAGATGAGATACGTATGCAGTGGATGCGACGTCCGTGCGAGTCATTTTCTTTTGACCCTTCTTTTAGTAAGTAGTAAATTAGATAAACATACACGCTTTTCTCATCCCTTCAATCATGTTTGCACAAATAAATTTTCAAAAAAAAAAACAACAACCTTTGCAACAAATGTGAAAAGGGCTCCCTAGGAGTACCTAGGATGCTTTGGGTGCCTAATACCTTCCCATTGCATAACCAACCCCCTTACCCAGATCTCTGACATTTTTACTAGTTTTTGATTCGATAAAACTTTTAGGTTTTTGTTCGCTTTCTAACCATTCCTTTGGATAAATAGAAGTGCGGTGGCGACTCGACTTGTATGATTTACCTTGGATTTAGTCAATATCTCTAATGGTAACGAATACCCCGCTACAAAAAAATGGCGACTCTACTGGGGATCGAAACATCCTAGTGGGTTTTGCCTACTTTTCATATTTGTTGTATTGTATTGTATATTTTTTTTGTGACATATTTTTGTGCAATTTGGGATTACTGTATTGTATGTAATGATTGAATTGTTTGAATATTAATTCCTTGTATGCTTGGTGATCTTTGTGAGATGAGTTCTATACCCGGACTCGAGTGCACTTAGGATAGGAGAATGGCATAGTCTTGTCGACTTGTGTGGAGTTATTCCTTAGCAAGTTGACTTGCAAGTCCATTCACTTGGTGGAGGTTATGTTGGGATCAATAATGTCACACAAGTAAGTTGTGGTTAGACATTACTCTTTCCAATGTAGACCTTAGAAGTCAAGGACCTTAGTTTACCAAACCCATCTTGGCCTATGCTTAGGATGTAGTGCGAAGGTCTTTCAAGTGTAAGATTTGATACGATTGTTACGCGATACTACACTCATAAGAGTCTCTCTTGAGAATATTGTTGGAATACGAGTAGTCGTTTCCTCGATAATATCTGAAAGATGGGATGATGACTATGGGAACCTCTTGTAGAACATGTTTGGCAGGTTTAAACCCTAGTACACTCCCTTTTGGGTGGTTCTTAACCTAACTCCATGCTCGTGACTTACAACAAACCCTTGATTCATGGTTGATCCGTTCATGAATCCTTAATATCAATGGAACTTGGGTGTTGATAAGGTGTAAACCATAATCCACCAAAATGGATAATTGATATTAAGGATAACATGATCCATCCCATGACCTTTGTTTGGTGTTCTTTGCTTGATCCTTGAGGGTGATTGTTGAATTCATGCATTCATGCACCCATTTGCATCCATATCATCAATAAATAAGAAAATTTTCAAGGAACTTAAGGGGTTTATTTGCAAAATTTTCAGACATGGAAAGACAAAGAAGGAATACAAAGAAGTACAGCTTCAGGCAACCAAACTTGAAAGAGTTAAGGAATTTGACATCTTATGTATTAGATGCTTTGGGTTTCAAGGCTCGTTTTGGGAAGCTTCTTCCTCTTCTGACTACTTAGGTGGATGAAGGATTGATGAGTGTATTGGTGCAGTTTTATGATCCCTTGTACCGTTGCTTCACGTTTCCGGATTTTCAGCTTTTGCCTACCCTTGAGGAGTATGCTTACCTTGTGGGTATACCTATTCTAGACCAGCTGTCATTCAGTGGCTTGGAGAGTATTTCTACTTCTCAAGAGATAGCTGACATGTTGCATATAGATGAATCTCTGGTTGGTGCTCATATGACTACCAAAGGAGGAATTCAAGGTCTCCCTTCTGAGTTCCTCATTGCTCAAGCTACTATGTATGGGAAGGCCATAAGTGAGGACGCCTTTGAGGCCATATTTGTACTTCTCGTCTATGGGTTAGTGTTATTCCCCAACATCGACAAGTTTGTGGATGTGAACGCCATTAGGATTTTCTCTACTCTTAATCTCGTTCCTACTCTATTGGGTGATGCCTATTTCTCTTTGCATATGAGGAATGCAAAGGGTGGTGGCGTCATTGTGTGTTGTTTGCCTCTGTTGTATAAGTGGTTTATTTCTCACTTACCTCAGACGGTCGCTTTCAAGGAGAACAAGGAATGTCTACGGTGGTCCACGAGACTTATGTCTCTCACTAATGATGATATCTCTTGGTATAACCATGTGTATGATGGTGTGCGTATTATTGACTCTTATGGCGAATTCTCCAATGTACCTCTTCTTGGTACATATGGTGGGATTAACTACAATCCTGTTTTGGCACGTCGGCAGCTTGGGTTACCCTTAAAGGATAAACCCAATAACATTCTGTTAGAGGGTGTATTCTTTCAGGATGGTAAAGATCCCCAAGGCTTGAAAGCTAGGATGGTCCACGCTTGGTGCAAGATTCATAGGAAAGGAAGGAAAGAGTTGGGTCCTAAGAATTGCATCGCTTTGGAGCCTTACACTGTTTGAGTTAGGAAGAGGGCGTCTGAGTATCTCATGCCTTACGAGTATCCGAGACCTACACCTATGATTATGGCTGGGCCTTCAACCCTCCCTAATCAAGGAATAGAGGAGTTGAGAGACGGAGACCGTTCACGTGCCTGGATCTGTGGACGTGAAGAGTTGCTTCAGCAGATTAAGGAGAAGGATGTGTTGATTGAGTTTCTTGAGCATCAGGTTATTGATGACCCTGATGATGTATGGACTTCTCTACTTCCTCAGTCTTCTAAGTTCTGGAAGAGGAGGTATGATCGACTCGCCAAAGAGAAGGCCGATATGGAGGCAGCCTACGAGAGGGAGGTGAAGAGGCTTCGCGCATCTTATCTTCCTGTGTCCCGAGCTTTAGATGATTGTTTCTAGGGATCCATAAGACGATTATTTTCCTTTTCTCTTGTATATGATTGACGATGCTGCACTTCTTTTCCCTGATATTATTTGATGAGATATTTCCATATGTGATAAAATGCTTAATATTTCCAGAATTTGCAAATAAAACCTTAAAGTTCCTTTGAAATAAAACAACAAATCATATGCACAAGCATTGCATGCATCATATGCATAAGCAGGTTTTGTTCCCGGTCCCTTGCCCTGTGGTCTAACTCTGTGTCCTTCATTTATTTTGAAGACAAGCTGACTCACCGGTACTACACTAGAGCCAACATTTCAAGATCATGGATTCACGAGGCAGGCGCCGTGACGTCCACTCTACACCAGAAATTGAAATTCGTGAAAAACAAGAAGCTGGTGGTGGTAGGGGAGAAAGGGCTCTCCTGGTTAGCCATTTGTCTTCCTTCTCTTATATAGATGCTGAGGTTGAAGTTAGAACTCCTTTCCAAGCGTTATCTATTGCTGAGCCTATTGAGAAGAGAACTCCTTCATTTGCTTCCTACAAAGATGCAAAGCTGGCCATTGAGCGTGGTCCAACCACTGGTTTAGGAAAAATGATTGAGTTAGTGTAAGACCCCAATTTTGACCCTAAGATCCCTCATGGCATCATAACATTGCATTTGCATTGCCTCAAGGATATTTAGCATCTTGGTTCCCTTTGCCTTTGGGTGGGACTCCTTGTGATTGGTTTGAGATCACCAAGCATGCTTGAATTATACATCATTGTTTCTCTTACTTTTGTTTACTAACCAAAAGCACAAAAATGTGTCACTAACATCTTTTGTTTGAAGCTTGAGTATCATCCAAGACACTTTGTGGGTTCTATTTAGATGATCAGTCAACACAAGGGAATGGCTTGAGATACTTCCAACAGGTTCAAATGGGGTCTATTCGTCAGTCAAAACGTAAATCTTGAAGGAGCAAAAGTTTGTTCATGAGCTGTCATGCTCGTTAGGTGAGCAGAATGGGTCGCTTAGCGAGTCCCAAGAAAAGCCATCAGGATCACTTACGCTCAGAGGAATTTCTTGAACTGTCATGCTCGCTAGGCGAAGCCCACGTGTTTAAAAAAAAACGAAAACCGAAAAAAATAAAAATAAAATAAATAAAATAAATAAAATATAACAGAAAAATTTTGGACTTGGGCCTCTCTCATTTGAGCCCACGGGTCCACAAAAATCAGGTTATAAATTCAGAGTTTCAGTGAAACAAAAGGAGAATTCTAATCCTATTATCCTGGCAGGGAAAAAGATAGTGAGAGAAGAGCTAACAGAGTTCAGAGCAACCTCCAGAGACTGAAGGGAACTCATCGGCAAAGAACCAATTCCCTCTCATATAAACCCTAAGAGTGCTTTGCAAACCCAACCGGGCAATTCAATTTCATTCGATCTCTCCAGTCAGGTTTGCCTTATTCCCATTACTTTATGCTTTTATTTTGAATGCTCTGAATGTATGAGGTATTATGGGTGAATTTGATACCCTTTTGATGCATGTGTTTGACAAGAGTTTTAGGCCTCCTACCCTTGGTTGCTTTTTTTTGAGCTTTTTGTGAATTTTAATGGCATGATTCATGTGGTTACATTTTGATTTAGGGGCAACTCTTGATTACCCTATCTTGTTTCTCTAACCTGTTTGTTGAGTTTTGTTTTGTGAGGGCTCACATACTCTTGCAGGGATAGCTTGCTTGGTGTTCCACTTTATTTGTGGGGTACCACCTGGAGGTCTATTCCGATTTCCTGTACTGACTCGCTTTCTTTGATGGTGTTTAGCTTGGAAGAGTCTTTTGGTTTCTTATTTATCTAATTGCTGTTACTTCGGATCTTTATCCGTACGGTAGATCTCTCGATCCCTTTACTTTTCCCGCATGTTACCGATTTCTTAGGTTTCGTATAGCCTCTCGTGGCATGTCATTTAAGGTAGCGCGGTTCCTTCATCTAGGACTGCCTTTTTGCATGAGCATCCCTAAACACCCCAAACTCATTGATTTTTCTTCTCCTAAGAACACGTTATCTCCTTCTACTACAGGCGAGTAAGTCTCCAAAGGTCGAGCATCCGGTAGATCGCGTAGTAACGTCGTTCACCCCAAAACACAACCCTTACCCCATAGGTGGTCGAACTACGTTTTGCTCTGATTTTCATCCCAGATGAGATACGTAGGCATAAGACACGATGTCTTAGCGAGCACACTCCTATTTAACCCATAGGTGGCCGAGCTACGAAGACTCTGATTCTCAGATTCATATGAGATACGTATGCAGTGGATGCGACGTCCGTGCGAGTCATTTTTTTTTTACCCTTCTTTTAGTAAGTAGTACATTAGATAAACATACACGCTTTTCTCATCCCTTCAATCATGTTTGCACAAATAAATTTTCAAAAAAAAAAACAACAACAACCTTTGCAACAAATGTGAAAAGAGCTCCCTAGGAGTACCTAGGATGCTTTGGGTGCCTAATACCTTCCCATTGCATAACCAACCCCCTTACCCAGATCTCTGACATTTTTACTAGTTTTTTATTCAATAAAACTTTTAGGTTTTTATTCGCTTTCTAACCATTCCTTTGGATAAATAGAAGTGCGGTGGCGACTCGACTTATATAATTTACCTTGGATTTAGTCAATATCTCTAATGGTAACGAATACCCCGCTACAGCATTCTTTTCCATATATCGTTGTTTGTTGTCTCCTGCTATTTGGTGATATACTTCCCCAAGCAGACGTGTGTGTCTGATCTCGCCATATAGAGTCAGCTCCATAGGCAGAAAGCGTCTATCCTTTCTTCCATACTCCCAACCGGGTTATATCCTCGTGGATGTTGATTGTTTTTGTTCCTTCCCAACACATATACTAGGATGGTTTTCCCCATTGAGTTATATCCTCACCGGGACAAGTCTTGATTTGGTGTGCCTATCTAGTTTGATCCTAGATCGGTCTCTTGAGACTCTTTTCCAGTTTCCTCGTGGTAAATGAATAATTTCTCAATAATTAGTAATTATTATCCCCGACGGAGTCTGTGTTTCTCTACCCTCATACCGGTAGTTGTAAACCCTATTTCTTCCCTTTTTGCAGAGTAACTATTTTTGCTCATCTTTAATTGGTGACAGTTTTCTTCATCCAATATTCGGTGATGATATCCCCTCATCTGCTTGGATAATTGCCCTGATTACGCAATTTATCCCCAGCGGATCATCTCTCGTCTATCTTGTTGTTGTTGGTAACGATTGTTTCTCCCCTGAATTGGTCATCATTATATACCTAGTTTCGGTATCCCGATGCCTTTTATTTTCGGTCGATTTATCCTTTATTAACCCAGTAACTGGTTGTGGATAATCGTCCATGCGAGTATATTATCTATGTTCTGACGGTAATAGATAGTATATCTCATGCACTCTCGGGTCTGAAGCCTTTTGTTCTTCCCCAGTTGAGTAAGATTCGCATCCCCTTTGTGGAGTCGAATATCCATCCTGTAATCGAGTTTTCTTTTAGCCCTCTTTTGGATGATGAGTGTTTTGGGAATATTCCCCAATTCACGCCTTGGTTGGTCACCTATTATATGCCCAGTAACCGGTATCCCTGGTGTTCCTTCCTCTCTACTCCCTATTATGACTTTTTGTCCCCTGTGGAGTCAGAATCCCTGAGTTAAAGTATACCTTTTAGGTTTTCCTCATACGTTTTGAAGTTTTGATATCTCTCACCCTTATACCGGTCTTGGATATTCATCTCTTCCTGAGCATGTTGTATCTCTCACCCTCATACCTGGCGTTCAGATCACATGTCTCCTTGAGCTTATTACCCAGTAACCGGTAATACCTCGTTCTGCTGCTTCCCCAGGAGTGTCCTTGTGGATATCCCCAGCGAAGTCCCTTAGTGGATTGTTTTCATCCGGATTTTATCCGAAGTATCCGATGTGGATAGTTTTTTGCTGTATTCGCATATTCCCCAATACATGCACCTTCGAGTCAGCTCGAGTCTTTCCATTGGATCTTTTCCCTTTGGAATTCTGTTCCCCACGCTTTGAGTCGTGACTTGCTCGCACATTTTTATCCCTTTTCTATCCCCAGAAGAGTCCCCAGGGTCTTGGTCCCATGGAGTGAATTGCTCATATGGATTATTAGTGGCTTCTGATTTCTTTGCTTTTGTGGACACATATCTCCACAGAGTGCTACCATTTTTCATACCTACATTTGCATCATGAGGTCTCTTAGGGACTAAAATTCGTCTCTTTGTTATTATTTAAGCCCATTCTACCCCGTCGAGACGAAGATTTTAACCTTCACTTCTCCGGCTAGAATGATCTTAAATAGGGGCATCTGTAAGACCCTAATTTTGACCCTAAGATCCCTCATGGCATCATAACATTGCATTTGCATTGCCTCAAGGATCTTTAGCATCTTGGTTCCCTTTGCCTTTGGGTGGGACTCCTTGTGATTGGTTTGAGATCACCAAGCATGCTTGAATTATACATCATTGTTTCTCTTACTTTTGTATACTAACCAAAAGCACTAAAATGTGTCACTAACATCTTTTGTTTGAAGCTTGAGTATCACCCAAGACACTTTGTGGGTTCTATTTAGATGATCAGTCAACACAAGGGAATGGCTTGAGATACTTCCAACAGGTTCAAATAGGGTCTATTCGTCAGTCAAAACGTTAATCGTGAAGGAGCAAAAGTTTGTTCATGAGCTGTCATGCTCGCTAGGCGAGCAGAATGGGTCGCTTAGCGAGTCCCAAGAAAAGCCACCAGAATCACCTACGCTCAGAGGAATTTCTTGAACTGTCATGCTCGCTAGGCGAAGCCCACATGTTTAAAAAAAACGAAAAACGAAAAAATAAATAAATAAATAAAATATAACAGAAAAATTTTGGACTTGGGCCTCTCTCATTTGAGCCCAAAGGTCCACAAAAATCAGGTTATAAATTCAGAGTTTCAGTGAAACAAAAGGGAATTCTATTCCTATTACCCTGGCAGGGAAAAAGATAGTGAGAGAAGAGCTAACAGAGTTCAGAGCAACCTCCAGAAACTGAAGGGAACTCATCGGCAAAGAACCAATTCCCTCTCATATAAACCCTAAGAGTGCTTTGTAAACCCAACCGTGCCATTCAATTTCATCGATCTCTCCAGTCAGGTTTGCCTTATTCCTATTACTTTATGCTTTTAATTTGAATGCTCTGAATGTATGAGGTATTATGGGTGAATTTGATACCCTTTTGATGCATGTGTTTGACAAGAGGTTTAGGCCTCCTACCCTTGGTTGCTTTTTGTGAGCTTTTTGGGAATTTTAATGGCATGATTCATGTGGTTACATTTTGATTTGGGGGCAACTCTTGATTACCCTATCTTGTTTCTCTAACCCGTTTGTTGAGTTTTGTTTTGTCAGGGCTCACATGACTCTTGCAGAGATGGCCTGGTGTTCCATTTTATTTGTGGGATACCACCTGGAGGTTTATTCTGATTACCTGTACTGACTCACTTTCTTTGATGGTGCTAGCTTGAGAGATCTCTGGGTTTCTTATTCCTTTATTTACTGTTGCTTCGGATCTTTATCCGTACGGTAGATCTCTCGATCCCTTTACTTTTCCCGCATGTTACCGATTTCTTAGGTTTCGTATAGCCTCTCGTGGCATGTCATTTAAGGTAGCGCGGTTCCTTCATCTAGGACTGCCTTTTTGCATGAGCACACTCCTCTTTAACCCATAGGTAGTCGAGCTACAAAGACTCTGATTCTCAGATTCAGATGAGATACGTATGCAGTGGATGCAACGTCCGTGCGAGTCATTTTCTTTTGACCCTTCTTTTAGTAAGTAGTATATTAGATAAACATACACGCTTTTCTCATCCCTTCAATCATGTTTGCACAAATAAATTTTCAAAAAAAAAAACAACAACCTTTGCAACAAATGTGAAAAGGGCTCCCTAGGAGTACCTAGGATTCTTTGGGTGCCTAATACCTTCCCATTGCATAACCAACCCCCTTACCCAGATCTCTGACATTTTTACTAGTTTTTGATTCGATAAAACTTTTAGGTTTTTGTTCGCTTTCTAACCATTCCTTTGGATAAATAGAAGTGCGGTGGCGACTCGACTTGTATGATTTACCTTGGATTTAGTCAATATCTCTAATGGTAACGAATACCCCGCTACAGGATTCAACTGTTCTTGCTTTGGCTCGTGCTTGATCTCACTCCAAATGCTTGCAGAAGTAGAATGGAATGCACAAAAGGTCTTGGATCCCTAGAGTTTTGAATCTCAAAACAGTGAGAATTCAAACTCAATTTCAAGTGAAATTCTGAGGATTATCCTTTGGAATGAGAGGGTTAGAGGTTTGGGATCAAAGCTGGTGCAAATATATGTGAAATTCTGAGCATATGGAGTTCTATTTATAGCCAATTCAATTGATATTTGCACACTTGAAGTGAACTTCCAAAATTAGCAATGTGTGATGCATGAGTGCATGGGCATGTACAGGCCTATGAAATCACTCCATCTGATCCATAATTGAGTGTAAGCAAGGCTGAAGTCATGTTGGAGTGCTAGGCAATTGTGCATGGATGTTTGAAGTTCAATCTTGCCAAATGATGATGCAATGTTCAAGCCATGCGCAACCCTAGCAATTCTTGTCCAAAATAGATGAACTTGGACTTTTTGGAAAGGTTATATCAATAGGAACAACTTTCATGTTCAACACTTTTCCATTTAGAGATTGTATCATGATGAATTTTGAGGTGTAAGTTTGGAAATTTCAACATGTTGAAATATTTTCTAAGTGTCAAGCCATATATCTTAATATTCCACCTTGCTTAATTTTTTATGTGAGCTTCAAATGAGAAAAGTGTCATCATCAAAGTTGTAGCTATTTCAAATACCTTCAAAATGATCACCAATTTCATGTCATATGGATCTGAAATGATAGAGTTATGCATTTTTGAAGTTTGGAAAAATAACTTGTTCAATAGTATAGGCCAAAAGTGACCTATAATGTAGCCTCATATCACATGCTCATAGAAGTTGAATCAGCTCTCACTCAAAACATAAAAGTTGAAGTAGACATATTGAATTTGATTTTGCAACTTGTAAATCTTTCATCTCATAAAAATTGAGCAAGTTGTGGCCTTGGGAAGTTGACTTTAATTTAGGGTTTAGACAAAATGACCTATAATGTTTCAACATAGAAAATGATTTTCCAAGAAAAATTAGCTCTAGGTCTCAACATTAAAGTTGTTTGGAATATCATTTAGAGTAAGTTTCATCTTGGAATTATATCCATATGGTGAAAATTGTAGGAGATAGGGTCTAGGGAGACCCAGTTTTGATCAGATGAATTCATCTGGCCAACCGCCATCAACCAACTTGCTAATCTTCAATTCTCTTGACTTTCTAGGCTCATGGTAGATAATATATGCATAAGATGATGAATTTTGAAGTGCCCCTTGAGAAATTTGATCAATTGGTGAGATAGCTTGTTGGAGAAGTTACTCAAGATACCTAGTCAAACTAGGGTTTCCAAGGCAAATCACCCTCAAACTCTTGAGGAAAACTTGATCAATATAACATGTAGTAATAATTGGGACTCATATATGATGCTCATAACCATTCTTGAATCAATTCATGGTTGTGCTCTTTGTCATGAGGGTCTCAAACCCTAGATATGAACTTGATAGATCAATGGAGATCATGCCCTACCTGCAAAAGAGTTAGGCAAATGCAAAGACATATTTTTGGTATTTTGGTTAGTAAAATGATAAAATACAAGTATGATACAATCATAAAGTGCTTCGTGATCTCTCCCAAAACAAACCTAATGAAGGAGGGGTAAGGAGGATGCCAAGGTATGATCCCAATGTTAATGTTTATGATGAAATTGCATGAGGGATCTTAGGGTCAAAATTGGGGTCTTACAACCATAACGGTATATAATCTAATTCTTGATAAACCTTACAACAACTTGCTTGGTCACATTTGCATACGATGCCGCTTCAACCCACTTTGTGAAGTAGTCAATAGCCACCAAAATGAAACGATGTATGTTTGAAGCTTTGGGCTCAATCATGCCAATCATATCAATTTCCCACATGGAGAAGGTCCATGGAGAGGAAATGACATTCAAAAGTGTCGGAGGAACATGAATCTTATCCGTATAAATTTAACACTTGTGGCATTTCTTCACAAACTTGCAATAGTCAGATTCCATTGTCAGCCAATAGTAACTTGCACTCAACATCTTCTTTGCCATAACATGTCCATTGGAATGAGTACCAAAGGTACCTTAATGGACTTCAATCATCAATAAGTTTTCTTCGTATCTATACACACATCTGAGCAAAAATATATCGAAATTTCTCTTATAAATCACATCATCATTCAGGTAGAAGTTGCCAGCTAATCTTCTCAAAGTCTTATTATCTTTCAAAGATGCCTCATACGGGTAAAAGTTGACTTTGGAGGAAACATTTGATATCATAATACCATGGTTTATCATCTTTGATCTCTTCAACAGCAAACACATGAGTTGTCCTATCAAGATGCATCATAGTCACATTGGGAACTTCACCATAATCATGGAAGCCAATGTGGCAAGAGCATCTGCCATCCGGTTTTCATCTCGAGGAATATGATGAAAATTAACCTTTGTAAATAAAGTTGATATCCTCCTTGCATAGTCTATATACGGTATCAAACCGGGTTGATTCGTCTCCCATTCACCTTTGATCTGGTTAACCACCAAAGCTGAATCTCCGTAGACATCAACATATTTAATTTTGAGATCAATGGATTCTTTGAGCCCCATAATGCAAGCTTCATACTCAGCCATATTGTTTGTACATTGGAAGGTCAATCTAGATGTAAATGGAAAATGAGTTCCTTGAGGAGTAATAATCACTTCCCTAATACCATTACCATATGAATTAACAGCTCCATCAAATACCATGCCCCAACGGGAACCAGGTTTTGGCCCTTCTTCAAGCAATTGTTCATCATAATCTTTCATCTTCAAATACAAAATCTCTTCGTCAGGGAAATCATATTGCACTAACTAATAATATTTAATAGGTCGGTGAGCCAAATGGTCAGCCAAAGCACTACCTTTATTTGCTTTCTGAGCTCGGTATTCAATGTCATACTCAAATAATAACATCTGCCAACGGGCAATCCTCCTAGTTAAAGCAGGCTTCTCAAAAATGTACTTGATTGGATCCATTTTGGATATCAACCAAGTGGTATGATTCAACATATATTGGCGCAAATGCTTAGCAACCTAAGCCAAAGCACAACATGTCTTCTCAATCATAGAATACTGAGACTCACAATCGCCGAACTTCTTATTGAGGTAGTAAATTGCATATTCTTTCTTCCCAAATTCATCTTGCTGACCAAGAACACAACCCATACTCTCTTCAAGCACATTCAAATACATGATCAACGGTCTTCCTTCAACAGGCAAAGACAAAGTCGGAGGCTCAAGCAGATACTCTTTGATATTGCCAAAAGCTTTCTAGCAATCTTCGGTCCAATCACAAGACTAATCTTTCCGAAGAAGCTTGAATATAGGCGTACATGTGGCAGCCATATGCAATATAAATATTGAAATATAGTTTAAGCGGCCAAGAAAACCTCTGACTTGCTTCTCATATTTGGGCGTATGCATCTCTTGTATTGCTTTGACCTTGGTAGGATCAACTTCAATACCCTTCTCGTTGACAATAAAGCCCAACAACTTACCAAAGCGAACACCAAATGTACACTTATTGGGATTAAAACGGAGTTTATACTTCCTTAAATGCTGGAATAACTTCAACGAATGCTCAACATGATCCTCTTCAGTCCTTGATTTAGCAATCATATCATTAACATATACCTCAATCTCTTTATGCATCATATAATGGAAAAAATTGGTCATAACTCTCTGGTATGATGCACCAACATTCTTTAAACTAAAAGGCATCACTCGATAACAAAATGTTCCCCAAGGTGTAATGAATGTGGTCTTATCCATATCTTCCGGTTCCATATTAATCTGATTATAACTAGAAAATCCATCGATAAACAAAAAGACTTTGAATTTAGTTGTATTGTCTACCAACATATCAATGTGTGGCAGAGGAAAATCATCTTTCGGACTGGATTTATTCAAATATTTATAATCAACACACATACGGACTTTTCCGTCCTTCTTAGGAACATGCATAATATTGGCCACCCATTGCAGATGCTCGAAGGTACCAAGAAAACCAGCATCAATCTGCTTTTGCACTTCCTCCTTAATCTTCACCGCCCTATCAGGATGAGTTCTTTTCAATTTCTGCTTGACTGACGGGCATTTTGGCTTCAAAGGCAATCTATACTCCATAATATAAATATCAAGACCTAACATATCTTGATATGACCAAGAAAACATATCAAAATATTCTCAAAGAAGATCAACCAATCCTTTCTTAGCCTCTGGACAAAGTTGCGACCCAATGTTGACTTCCTTGACATCATCTTCGGAACCCAAGTTGACTAATTCAATCTGATCTTCAAATGGATAAATGGCTCTTTCCTCGTGCTCAAGCAAACAGGACAATTCATCAAACATGTCTTCATCATCATTCTCTTCCTCAACTTCAAACACAGGGAAGTCAAAGTTTGGAGAGGGAGTAGGATCATTATATTCAATGGGTTTGAGAACCAACCTGCATAATGATTTGATATTTGGTTTTAGAGAAATGGAGTGCAAACAAATATTATGCAGGTGTGGGAACAAATTATTGCTTATTTATGTTTTTTTGTGATTATCATTTTTAGAAAAAGCGAAAAGTAAAAACAAACATCATAGATGTGGATGAATAAAATTGTATTTTTATTGATGATAATATTGAAAATGCCCAACAATGTTTCACTTCTCCCTTAGGCATAGAAGAAGGATTTTTATTTTAATAATAAAACAAATTACTTTGAATGATGCATAATAACAGGAACGTCTATAATAACCCAATTGTTGCAAGTCTGTCTGTGTGTCATAAAGTTGGCACAAGCTTCGTCTTCATCATCTTCAATAACTACGACTGCGTGTTGTTCACCTCCATGAATGAACCATCCACTGTGGAAAACTTGTTGCATAGATTTGACATTGTTGTTGAACGACCCTTGCTGAAATCCCAGACCAACCTTGTTCTTGTTCTCAACGACTTCTACAACACGACCCCGCTTGTCGGTGCCACCAGCCTGAACAATCTCTTTTGCATCTTTCAGAGAAGACATGGATGCCATAGCTTTCCGAATCTTATTAGTAATAGGTAATGCTTGGAGCGGTGTTCCAACTTCTTCTTCAGCTTCCTCATAGGTGAAGGATGATAGATGGCTCACCAAAAGCGCTTTCTCTCCACCAACAACGACGAGCTTGCCGTTTTTAACAAATTTTAGCTTTTGATGCAGCGTCGACGGGACGACACTTGCCTCATGAACATGGCCTTCCGAGTAAACAGTTGTAGGTTGGGTGAATGTCCATTACTTGGAAAGTAATTTGAAATTCACTGGACCAATCTTGACAGGAAGGTCCACCTCTCCAATGACAGTTTTTCGAGAACCGTTGAACGTTTTCACAACCATGCCAATGAACCTCATAAGTGTGCCTTGATAAGACAGCCTTGCCAAAGTTGACTTGGGTAATACATTCAATGACAAACCTGTATCAACCAATACATTGGACAAAGCGTCCTCTTTGCAGTTCATCAAAATGTGAAGTGCTAAGTTATGATTTCTACCTTCCTTAGGAAGTTCTTCATCACAAAAACTCAGATTATCACATGAAGTGATGTTGGCAACAATATGATCAAACTGATCCACTGTAACATGATGCTTTGTATATGCTGTAGGAGAATTGCCATCCAAGGCGCAGCGGAATTTAAATTTTTTTCCATTTAGTGATCCTTACGAATGGGCATGATCAGTGATAGAATCGTTACCTCTTGTGGCGATCATGAACGTTGAACGATGACAACGTCTCTACTCAGTCCACACGAACGGATTCCTTCAATCTCAGTGCTAGCTGGTACGAATGAAGGCTTTGAGTGAGAGAGAGAGAGATACGAAATTCCAACTCTTCAGTTGTGTTGTATATCCATACAATGCTTCTGCACAAGAGTTCTATTTATAGAACCACTTGTGTGGGCTTCAAGCCAAAAAGCCCACTTAAGTGCATTTTGCCCATATCTCATAATATGCCAAAATCACTTAAGTATTTGGTACCTTACCATATTTCGTATTCTACTTAAGGGCACCATACATTACGGTATTCCTTAATTACTCTATCTCTCATCAATCCGTCCTTTGTGTGTGACCCTGTAGGTTTTCGCGACGTTGGCAATTATATTAAATCACGCATTTAACATAATAAACAGTGAGCGGTATCTAACAACACATCACTGCTACCCAAGACACGAAAATGTCATGTGATCTGACAAAACCTCCTGTGATAATAATTATGTGTATAATTACCCCTTTGCCCTTATGTCTATATTGAACACAAGGTATAGATCGTGTCACCCTTGTCCAGTTCAATATTGGGCCCATAGACATTTATCCTGTTACGCAGGATGGACAAATTCCATCTAGGACACTCATGTCCCTCAGCATGCTTTGTGGAGTACCCATCAACTGTCTTTATGGTTATCCAGTTACGGACAACGTTGGATCAGCAATAAAGCACTCGACTCTACATCTAGGATCCATAGTGGTTTCAGGTCGAAGAGTGGTATACACTATTATCACCATGAGAATAACTAATGACACTTTGCATAACTTTCTATATAGTATTCTCATAGCGGGTCAATCCGGTATAAATATTACTCCTAATATTCATACCTATGTTTAAGACTTGATAACTCTTTATCCATGATCCATGAGATGTGATCATCAGTCTACAAACATAATAGTCTTAATGCTTTAATGTTATCCCACTTCACACTAAAGCTCGACTACGGATACTTTAAGAATAGTGTCCTTATGTTTAATGTGCTCTCATGATTAAGTCACACTTAATACATTAAACGGACTATCTATTCCAGGGACTTTATTAATCAACCATAATAAAGAAAATGTCTTTTATTATTCGATACAAGTACCAAAAGTATTGGCCTCTAGGGCTTACACCAACATATGCCTGTTCCAATACTTTATGCAAAGCTTCTCTGTGCATTTCGGAGTTCATCAATAAAGATAACACATAAATTTTTGATGGTGTTTGGAGCATCTTCTCCATAATGTTGAACTCACGTTTCTTTATTAACCGTAGAACTTCATCATTATCAACATCTTTAACCTTTAATCTGTTGGATTCACCAGACTGACAAGTTAGAGCGTTAACAGGATCAATTGCAGGAACATCTGCCTTCTTGCCCACCACAACATCTTCCACAACTTTTGGAGATACTGGGCCAAATACACGACCGCTACGGGTCACCTTCACAACATTGGCAATGCTTACGACTAAATTTGTGGGGGGAAGAAGAACCTCTTGCCCATTCTCAATTATAGTAGCATTGTATTTATAAGGCACAACTTTATCGGATGAATACAGGACGGGGCCCGCTAACCGTATTACCAACAGCGATACCAATCTTTTGTAAATCTTGCAGCTGTCATACTGGATAACTACTCGCTCTGGAGTCTTGAATACTAACACGACAACATTCACATCATTACCCATATATCTAGATTGTTGGATCTGAATTAATCCTTCATCCATCAACTTCTGAATATCCCTTTTGACAATCACACATCCTCGGGGGTTGACACTACAGATCACACAACCATCATGGTCATGCTCATAATCACTAATTAAGCACAGAGTTATATGGATCTCTACCAAAGACTGGCGAATATGACGAACACCGAAAACCCTGAAATTCCCGGGACAACCATCTACCATATCCACAGAAGCATTACCATGGGCGGGCAACGATTTAACTTTGACATTAGATGCTCGGTCATTAAAGGATACCATACCACTCTTGATTAATTTCTGGACCTCATGCTTCAAGGGATAGCAATTTCAATGTCATGGCCGAGAGCTCCCTGATGAAAGGCACAATGAAGATCTGGCTTGAACCACCATAGAAAAGGTTCAGGAGTATGTGGAGGATTTCTTGGTTGAATAAAATTCTTGACAACCAAAGAAGGATATAATTTTGCATAAGTCATCGGAATAGGATCAAAAGTGACCTTTTTCCTCTCAAAATTCCGATGATTATTGTTGTAGTTATTATGGGTACGTTGTTGTGGTTGTTGCCGCTGTTGTTGCTGAACGGGAACTTATTGATTTGTTGAATTGTTGGTAAAAACAGGAATAACTGATGATACTTGATGATGATGCTGACAAGATTGGGAATTCTTTCTTGCAATAGGTCTCCTCTACCTCCCTACAGACACTACATTGGTTTCCCCTTCCTTCTTCTTGGAGAAACTACTATATTTCTTGCTCGAAGACACTTCATCTTTAGATAATCGACCTTCTCTGACGCCTTCCTCTAATCTCATCCCCATGTTCACCATATCTGTGAAGTCACGGAGATCACTAGCAATCATGCGTTCATAATAAAATGAACTCAGAGTCTTCAAAAAGATCTTGGTCATTTCCTTCTCCTCCAAGGGTGGGATAATTTGAGCAGGAAGCTCTCTCCATCTTTGGACGTACTCCTTAAATGTCTCCATATCTTTCTGGGACATTGACTGCAATTGATCCTGATCGGGAGCCATATAAACATTATACTTATATTTCTTGACGAAAGCCTCACCCAAGTCATTAAAAGTACGGATACTAGCACTGTCCAATCCCATATACCACCGAAGTATAGCACCAGTTAAACTGTCTTGGAAGTAGTGGATGAGTAGTTGATCGTTGTCTGTCTGAGTAGATATCTTGTGAGCATACCTTACAAGATGACTCTGAGGACATATATTTCCCTTATAGTTTTCAAAGTCTGGGACTTTGATCTTGACAGGAATTTTGACGTTGCATACCAAGCACAACTCAACAACACTCTTACCAAAAAGATATTTACCCCACAGGGTCTTCAATTCCTTTCTCAACTCAAGAAACTGGTCTTTCATCTCGACCATTTTTTCATAAACATCGGGGCCCTCAGACGGCTTAAAGTGGTAGATGGTTTCCTTAACACGGGGCAAAGTATGCACGGCGAAAAGAGGAATAGATATGATCGGGCTAGATGTCGGCATAGAAGAAAATGTTGGAGCATAATTCTTAGGTACAAAGTCTGGAAGCATTCCCCACGGGAATCCAGCAAGCATGGTTGACACAAACTGGCTAGCAGGAATTACAGGCACTAACATAAAGACAACTTCATAGATAACAATCATCTAAGGAGGAGGAGTTGCAGGAGGTGGAGATGGTTGATTCTGAGCAGTAATAACAGACTCTATCAAAGCAGTGAGTATGGAAATCTCATCCTTAAGCTATCTATTCTCTTGTTCTAGATGCACCATTCTTCTCTGGAGATTAGCTTGAGTATTATAGTGATGAGCCAGCTTGTCTGATATAAAGAAGAAGAATCATAAGACATCTGGCTGAAGGCTGGAACTCAAGAAACATGTTATGCAAATGATGCATGAAATGTTTTTATTTATTTTTATTTTAAGGAACATACAAAGTCCTATTTGCAAATATTTCAAATAATAATCAATAATAATAACAATTTGACCATAAAAAATCTCCTTTTATTCATATAAATTTGGAAGGATTACACTGAGTACAATTTCAGAAACCAAAAAGTATAAATACAAGAGAAAAGTAAAATATCATCCTAAGGATCCCTAGTAACTGAACTAGCCAAGGGTGTATACTTCCTTCAGATGCGTTTAATCTCTTACTTAAAAGTTGTCTGCATCTAAGCTTTCTCGAGGACGAGCCGATCAACAATCTTCTTTCAAACACCGGAAGGCTGAGGCATACTAGAGGAAAATAAATCATCTGGATCTCTCTGTCTCTTCACCGCACGCTCTTCAAGAACCTCAATGAGTGCATCATTGTCTTTCGACTCAAGTTATAACTCCACATGCTTTCGGTTCAAAGCATGGAAGCGTTCCTCCCAAAGGTCTCTCTCTTGCTTCATCTTATCAAGTGCATCTTCCAACTCCTCTACATCTTGGTTAGGGAGAGTTAATGGCTCAACCATAACCATAGACATAGGTCTCTCGCAAGCGTACAACATCTTGAGCCCCAAAGCTCTCTTCATCACACAAATAGTGTAACCTTCCAAAGCTACACAATTGCATGGACCAAGCTCGGTTCTACCCTTCCTATGGACATTGTACCAAGCAGGCACCATTCTACTCTTCAGATTTTTAGGATCTTTACCCTCTTGATAGAATAAGCCTTCTAACTGAATGTTATTAGATTTATCTCTCAAGGGGAACCCTAGCTGACGACGAGCCAAAGCAGGGTTGTAGTTGATTCCTCCTTGTGTACGGATGAGAGGAACATTAGAGAACTCACCATAACTGTCAATAATATATAAGTTATCAAAATAAAAATCATACCAAACAATATCATCATTAGTAAGAGACATAAGTCTTTGAGACCATCATAGACATTGCTTGTTCTCCAAGAAAGCATGCATCTAAGGCAAGTGCGAAATAAACCACTTGTACAAAAGAGGAATGCAACTTACAATGGTTCCACCACCTTTATAATTCCTTAAATGCAAAGAGAAATACATGTCACCCTACAAAGTTGGAACATGATTCCCAATCAAGAAGATTCTAATGGCGTTAACATCGACAAAATTGTTAATGTTAGGTAACAATGTTAAACCATAAATGAGCAAGACAAAGATGGCTTCAAAAGCGCCCATACTACCAACTTGAGCAAAAGTAGTAGCTCCACCAATGAGAAACTCATAAGTGAACCCTAGAATCCCTCCTTTCTTTGTCATATTAGCATCAATCTTAGATTTCTTCAAATGAAGAGCCTCAACAATGACTTGAGATCTCATAATCTCCTCTAATCCACTGAAAGGTACCTTGTTAGCTACGGGCATACCTAAGAGATGGGCATACTCTTCTAACATGGGCACAAGCTGATAATCAGGAAAAGTGAAACATCGATAAAGAGGATCATAAAACTACACCAAGACACTCAAAAGTCCTTCAACCACATCAGTAGACAAAACAGATAAAAGCTTCCCATGACGTTGCTTGAAATCCAATGGATCAACTACAAAGGATGATAGCTTCCTTAACTCTTTCAAGTTGGCGCATCTGAAACTGTACTTCTTAGTGTTCCTTCGCCCATAATCCATGATCTTAAAATATTTGTAAATACGACCTTAGTTTCCTTGAAATTAATTTTCTATGATGAATGTTATGATGCGCATGTATGCATGAATGCAACAATCACACACAAGGAAAACACAAACAAAGGTCAAGGGATGTATCAAGTTACCATCAAGATCAATCATCAATTTTGTGGATTATGGTTTTCACCTTTATCAACACTCAGTTCCATTGATATTGATGAGACTGATCGGATCAACCAATAATCAAAGGGTTTGTTGCGAGTCACGAGCATGGAGTCGGGTTAAGAACCATCCCAAAGGAGTATACTAAGGATAAAAACCTGTAGATCATGTTCTAAAAAGTTCCCAGAGTCGTGATCCCATCTATCAAATACTATAGGTTTGGATGACTAACTCATCAACCCATATTGTTCTCAAGAGAAACTCGTCCGAGTGTAGTATCGTGTAACAACTGTTATTAAGTCTACACTTGAACAGTCTCTGCACTACGTTCTAAAATAGGCCAAGTTGGGTTAAATGTTCTATGGTTATCAGCTTCTCGGACCCCCAAATTAGAGAAAGTAATGCCTATCCACGACTTACTCGTGTGACATCAATAACTCCAAAGAGGTATCCACTGAGTGGGGGATCTCATGTAAACTCTTTCAAGACTACTCCTTCAAAGACAACATGACTATACCACCCTCTTATCTTAAATTTCACTCAAGTTCGGGTTAGGACTTATCTCACCACACAGAGATCACCAAGCACAGACAGAAAGTATCACACAACAATATATAAAAACATCAAACATCAAATATCAACAAATAATACACATAAAAAAGTAGGCTAAACCCACTGAGGACTACTCCCTAGCAGAGTCGCCACTTTATTTCTGTAGCGATAAATTCATGACCATCGAGTTATTGATTAACTCGACGTCAATAAAACCAGAGTCATCACCGCGCTTTTATTGTTTCCAAAGGAAATGGGCAAAAGTACGAACAAAACCCAAAGATAAGAAGTTTTCAAATTAAAACTAATAAAATGTCAGAGATTACAAGTAAGGGGGTTAGTTAAATAGAGGGAAAGTATTAGCACCCACAGTATCCTAGGTACTCCTAGGGAGCCCTTTTTTTGTGTGCAAGTGTTTTAGTTGAAAATGATGTTTGATGAAAAAGGAATGAGGGAATGAGAAAATAATTCATTAATTATATTTTTGTGTTTGACAAGACGTTCAGTCTTATGCCTACATACCAACATAAAAATGAGGGATCAAAACCTCGTAGTTCGTGGTAAATTTTTTAAAGGGATTGGTGGATTGATTTTAACAAAAGCTTAAAGATCCTTTGTTATCAATGGAAGAATACTCAACCAAACATCCACCGCTATTGAACTTTTTACAACATTTAAGAGGGAGGGCTCCAACTTGGATTCAATCAATAGGTATACCACTAACTCCTAATAAATGGAAAGACTTATAATCAAAATATCATGGAAATAAGAGAACTATATCTCAACCAAAGATAACTCAAATATAAATGCTCTCTTTTGAAAAGGTTAACAGAAAAAGGCACAAAATGGCCAAAGGATCTAGATGAGGTTATTAGTTCTTTTTGTCTTTTGAAATTAAACTCAGTATGATTAAGTTCATTTACAAGTTTGATTTAAGAAAATATTTTAAAATTCAATGGCATAAGGCCAAGGTTTCTAACCATTAAAACAAGTCGAAGTTTGAAATCACAAGCAAAGAAAGTTTTGAAATGAGGGAGAGATTTTGAAATTAAAGAAGTGAGAGGAGTTGAAGAGACTATCCTAGACAAAAATTTAAATTTTAGAGTTGAAAAGATCTGACCAATGGGATGCAATCCACAAGACAAGAATGTCAGATAGAACCCCATTTCCTTTGGACTTTTAAGCAAGCAATAAGCATAACCATTCAAGCAATCAATATGAAGATCTGAGGCATCAAAATAAAGATGGTCAACATCCAAGCAAGCACTCCAAAAGCATGTAGTCTCCAGTGTCTTCAAAATGTATCAGATGAAATATTTCTTGTGGAAAACTCATAGAAATAATCATCAAATATGAACAATAAGATCAAAATAACAACTTAAGCACAAAGATAAAATAACAAATAAATAAATGGGGAAGCTCCAGGCTTGTATCAGATGAATGACATTGACCAAGATAACTCAGTCTCAAATAATGGCATTTGTCAAGTCCTCAAAGCATAAGGAAGTTGCTTATTATAAGTCCAAAAGTTCAGATCTAGTCAAAGGAAGGGGTCCAATAGTCCACCAACATATTTTTTTAGGGTTTTAGTTATTATTAGGTATTTTAAGGTCCTAAGACCACAAACAGAACAAAATCACAAGCACTCAATATATACAAGCAAAAAGATATGGCTCAAGTGAGCAAAATGAAGATGACTGAAACATAAACAAGTTACATGAAATGTAAATGGCAATGAATGATAAAGGTACTGAAATTTAAATTGCATTAAGTAAGTGACATTAAAGAAAAAGAAATAATAAAGAAATGTTAGTGAAGGATTCAATTGTTTAAGTCATTCTTTGGAGAACACCCAACCATCCACTCACAAGCATAAAGACATGAACCAATACATCATCTATGAGAAGGGCTCCAACTTGGATAAATCAATAAGTATGCCACTAGCTCTCACAAATAGAAAAAGGTTAAGTCTTTACACAATACCATGAGGAATGGGAGACTTACAATCTCACTTACATGAATGATATGCCTTTTGGGACAAATTTATCTCTATGTTAAGCAATCGTAATTAGACTTATATAGAAGTCACAACTATCTGAGGTTGGGCAATAAAAATATTTGTGTTAATGCATGCTAGAGACATGGTAAAAGAACCAAGCTCCTAAAGCATACCACACACAAAAATAAAATGGGGTGGACCTATCTCAATCAAGCTCATGTTGATTCATCTGACACAAGGTCATTGATGAATCAACTAGCATTTGATTTGTAGAGAAATCATTGGTCAATGATGGATTGGGAGGAAGAGGGATGAAGATGAAGGTAAGTAGAAATAGAAATCCAAATTGATCATGGGAGGAATTTCGTATGATAAATACTATCCATTCATCTTGAGGGATGAAGTTCACACTTTATCAACCCCCTAAATCCCATAATATTGATCAAATGGAAGTTCAAATCAACCATGATCAAGGCCAAACAGAAGATGAAACAACACAAGGTCAACCAAATGGCTCAACAACATTTTAAACATTTAAACAATTAAAAATCAATTTAAAAATGAAATAAAATGCATTTTAAAAAGGGAAAAACCTCAAATCCCCTCAAAACACCAAATAAATGACCAAGGGATTTATCTTAGGTCAAACAAGGTCAAAGGACCTTAGACAAAATATTTAAGAATTTTTAGAAAGTCATAAGTATTTAAATTTTTTTAAAAACAAGTCAAAAACTATTTAATTCACAAAAAATATCAAATATAATCCAAAATATGAAAGGAGAAATTATTTAAATATTTTTGGTGAAAGACCCATATTTTTTGGATTAAAAATGAAATTATTATGAATTAAACAAAATTAAGCTATTTAAAATTAAAATCAGAAAAATAAAATAAAAGAGAAAAACCAAGGGCCATCAGATCTCCCTCATTAATGAGGTGGCATATCTGATGGTCACGCGTGTGTAGTCCATGATGTAACCAAGTCAACACGTAACAACATTGGTAATTAAAACCAAGGGCCCAGATTAGAACGCGGGAAATGATCAAATGGTCTGGAATGATGCCAACACACCACCGGAGCCCTAGCTCCGGTCATCTTCTCCGCTAGACCTCACCAGACTGGTCCAACCAAAAAATTCACAAAAATGGAAGATCCATACACTATTTTGAAGAGAAAAACACGAGCAAGAATCTGACCTCTATTTCCTCCAATTCTCACTATATAAAGAGATATGTGGAATTGAAAAATGAGGTGTATGAACTGAGTTACTTCGATTTGACCTCAAAGCAACTTGATATTGTTGCCTATATTGGTAGGACTTCAGCAGACCAAAATTAAGAGAAATGATGGAGAATTGAGGGAGAATCGAAGAAGGAAAGTTTCTGAAAATTCACCTTCCGTTTGCAGTGATGAAGCTTGATCTCAATCCCAATTCAACTGGCCTTGCTTCTACTAGCTTGCAGGAAGTGATTTGGATGAAAAAGGGCTTTGAATTCTTAGAGTTTCAATTTCAAAACAGAATGGGAATCAAAACTCGATTTCAAGAGAAGTCTTCAAGAAATTCTATCAATGGAGGATGGGAGATTTTGTAGGTCAAAGCTTGGGCCAAGGGTCCTCAATTCTGAGCAGAATGATATATATTTATAGCCTTAAAGATTCATTTCCACACACTTCCAAAAAATGACCAAAAATAGCAATGTGGTGTGCATGGTTGCATGAGCATGCAACAAGGCCCAAATAATGATGTGATCCAATCCCAATTAGTGTGCAATTGATGTTGAGGTCATAACATGAAGCCATGCAATGTGAATTATCATTTGAGTGCAAAAATTTCCAAAACAAACCAAGCAAAGAAACCATGAGCAAGTCCCTCAATTTGGATCAAAATTCCATGATCTTGGACTCTTTAGAAAGCTAGCATGAAGGGGAACAACTTTGTTGTTGAAAAGTTTTCCATATGGATCTTGTATCATGATGAATTTTGGTGTGGAAGTTGGAAGAATCAAACATAAGTTAAATTTTTCTAAGTAAAAGTCAAATGACCACTTTTCCACCTTGAATAACTTTTTCTATGAGCTTCAAATGACTTTGGTTCCTTATTCAAATTCGTATCTATTTCATTCCTATTCAATTTTGTCACAAATTTGACACCATTTGAATCTTTGCATGAGGGAGTTATGGATTTTAGAAGTTGAGGAAAATTGCTTGTTCAATGATGATGGTCCAAAATGACCTATAATGTTTCCTCTTGGTACATGCCCTTTCAAGTGAAATTTTACCTTTCTAAAAGAAGAAAAGTTGGAGAAGACATCTTGAAATTTATCATGAAACTTGGGTGGTCTTTATATCATAAAAATTGAGCAAGTTATAGTTCTTAGAAGTTGACCTTCCATCTAGGGCACAAACAAAATAACCTATAATCTTTCACCATAAAAAATCACTTTCCAAGAAAAATTAGCTATTAATGACAATATTAAAGTTGTTTGGAATGTCATAAAGAGTAACTTTTCTCTTGGAATAATTTTCATATGACAAAAATTGTAGGAGATAAGGTCTAGGAAACCCTAGATTTGACTAGTTGACTTTTCTGGTCAACCTCCTTGAACCAACTTGCAAACTTGAAGTTATTTTGCTCTTTGGGGCTCATGGAGGATCATATATGCTTATCATAAATTACAATGGAGTATACCTTGAGATATATGAACAAATGTTGAATAAACTTACTGAGGAAGACACACAAGATACCCAAATGAATTAGGGCTTCCAAGGAAAACAAGCTTCAAACTCTTGATGAATTCTTGATCAAAATGACAAATAAAGAACATGGGGATACATATATGATGTTTAGAACCAATGTGAACCTTTACTTAATTGATCTCTTGCATTGAGGGTCTCAAACCCCAAGATGTGAGCTTGATGAGGCACAAATGGATGCACACACTATCTACAAAAGAAATAAAACTATGCTAGACATATTTTTGGTATTTTGGTTAGTAAAAAAAGAAAATAAATCATGATACAATCAAATATGCTTGATGATCTCTTCCAATGAAAACCCAATGAATGCGAGGTGAGGAGGATACCAAGGTGTGATCCCAAAGTCAATGCAAATGATGAGATGTCATGAGGGATCTTAGGGTCAAAATTGGGGTCTTATAGAGGCGATGTGTGATTGATTTCTATTCGGAGAATTCGTGTTGAATTTCTGATCAGAATCATAATAGAATCACATATCTTGATTCTACGGGATTGGGAAACACTGTGTTTAGGTGAGATCTGAGTGTATTGCATAAGGTTGAAGATGAACGAAAACGGTAATCTGAGTACCAAGCTTCCAGTGTTCAATAGAAAGAACTGGAATTGTTGGACGATTCAGATGCGTGTGTTGTTTGGAGCTTAAGTTGTTCTTGATCTCATCATAGACGGTTACGCTGCACTTCTAGAAAATGCAATGGATGTGCAGAGAAATGTTCAGCATGATCTGAGGAAGAAGGATCAGAAGGCGTTATTCTACATCCATCAGTGTGTGGATGTGAACGTGTTTGAGAAAATCACTAATTCGATGACGGCGAAAGCTGTATTGGGACACACTGGTGTGATGCTACGGTGGTGATACATCAGTGAAGAAGGAGAAGCTTTAGTCTCTATGTAAGCAGTATGAGAATCTCAGCATGAAGAACAATGAGAAGGTACTTGACTACATCTCCATAGTAATTCTGATCAAAATGAGATGAAGTCGTGTGAAGAAACTCTCTCTGAAGAAAGTATCATTGAAAAGGTACTTAGATCTCTTACTCTTCAGTTTGATTACATTGTTATAGTAATTAAAAATTATAAGGATCTGAGCACCATGAGAATAGAAGAGCTACAAATCAGTCTAGAGGCGTAAGAGTTGCGTCTGACTGAAAGAACCTCTGAGAGAGAGGTAGAACATACTCTGAAAGCTTCTTTTGTTAAGAAAGACCAGAAGCAGTATTGGTCAGAAGCCAAGAAAGACATGGTAGGTCTCAGAAGTCATAAACCTCAACTTCTGGGAGTTATAAGGGAAAGGAGAAGTATGACAAGAGAAAAGTTCAATGTTACTGTTATAAGAAATTTGGCCACTTCGTTGCAGATTGTTGGTCAAACAAGGAGAGGAAATCAAAAGAAGTGAATATAGCCAGAAGTTATGATGATGAACATGTTTTATTAATGGCTTCCGATTCTGATAATGCGTCTTTAGAAGACTGGTGGTATATGGACACTAGTTGTTAAAACCATCTTATTGGAAATAAAAAATGGTTAGTTGATTTAGACTCTAGGAAGAGGACCAAGATCAGATGTGTTGGTGATAAGTATCTGAATCTTGAAGGAATGGGGAATGTTAGAGTGATTCTGAATAATGGCAAGTCTGCATTAATTCAGAACGTCTGGTATGTTCCTGGCATGAAGAGCAATCTGATGAGTGTAGGTCAATTAATTGAAAAGGTATTCTCAATTACCATGAAGGAAAATCTTTTGAAGTTGTATGATTGTAATCAAAAGCTGATTATGGATTCAGAATAGGGAAGGAATAGAATATTCAAGGTGAATGTTAAAACTATAGACTCCAAATGCCTTAGCGCAACAAGTGTTATGAAGGAAAGTGATTTGTGGCACAAAAGATTTGGTCATTTGAACTTCAGAAGCTTAGGGCATATGAATTCAAAGAAAACAGTACATGGAATTCTTGCAATTAAGAAACCAGAAAAGTCATGCAATATGTGTATGAGGGAGAAGCAACCAAGACTGCCATTTGCATCAAAAGTAGCTCCAAGAGAAAAACATGCTTTAGGAGTAGTGCATTATGGTGTGTGTGGATCATTTCTAGAACCTTCACTATGAGGGAATAAATACTTTATGTTATTTGTGGATGAGTTCACAAGGATGATATGGGTATCCCTTATAAAGTTCAAACATGAGGTCTTTGTTGAATTTAAGAAATTTAGAATCAAGGCTAAGAAACAGTGTGGCCAGACTCTGAAGATTCTCAGAACTGATGATGGAGGTGAGTATAACTCTATAGAGTTCAAGAAGTTTTGTGAGGAGAATGGAATTAAGCATGAAGTTACTTATCCATATGCTCCTTAACACAATGGTCTTGCTGAAAGGAGAAACCGAACTTTGCTTGATATGACAAGGAGCGTGCTGAAGGAGAAGAAGCTTCGTAACACTTTGTAGGGAGAAGTTGTTGCCACTGCAGTATATGTGCTCAACAGGTGTCCAACCAAGAAGCTGAAGGAAATTGTTCCTTTTGAGAGGTGGACTGGAGTTAAGAAAAGTGTGAGTCATTTTAGAATATTTGGTTCTGTCTGTTATAAACACGTTCCAGATGCTACTAGAAAGAAACCAGATGATATAAGAAAGGTGATGTTACTCCTGGGGTATCACAATACATGTGATTATAAGCTTTATTGTCCATTCACTAATAATGTTGAAGTCAACAGAGATGTTATTGTGGAAGAGTCAGAAGTATGGGATTGAAGCAAGTCTCAATCCAACTTTGGTGCAAAGTTAACTTCTAAAGATATTGAATCTGATTCTGAAGATGAGTCAGAGCCTGAAAATGATTCTGAGAGTGAGTCATAATACGAAGCTGAGATTGAATCTGAGGAAGAATCTAATTCTGATCCAGATTTTGATGGTGATTCAGATTCTGGTGATCCAGACTCTGATGGTGATTCAGATTTCGGTGATCCAAACTCTGATGGTGATTCAGATTCTGGTGGTAGTCCAGATTCTAGGAACATTCCAGATTCTGAAGGTGATCATGCATCTGAAGTCGGTACTCCTAGAGTTCTAGTATCTGATATTGTTAAAAAATAAGAAGGTTCTGAACAAGTTCAGAGGCCATAAAGAATCAGAAATATTCCAAGAAGGTTTGCAGAGTTTGACATGCTGCAAGATATTGAAGTAGATTCTGAAGGGGAAGTTATTCAGTGTGCCATGTTAGTACACTCTGTACTTGTGAGTACATAAGAAAATCTCAAGCAGAAAGTCTGGCTGAAGGCCATGAAAGAAGAACTTGATGCTATAGAGAGAAACAAGACTTGGAAGCTGACAAAACTTCCAAAGAACAAGAAAGCCATCAACGTGAGATGGGTTTATAAGGTGAAGCTAAACCTAGATGGATCAATTGACAAACACAACGCAAGGTTAGTTGTGAGAGGTTTTCTACAAAAAACCTGGGTTAAATTACTTTGAAGTGTTTGCGAATGTAGTAAGAAATGAGTATGGTGTCTATGTTCAGCATACTTCTAAAGGAAATATGATTTTGGTGTGTCTGTATGTTGATGACATACTGCTAGTAGGAAGTTGTAAACATAAGATAACTAAGTTCAAGAAGGAGCTGATGAATGAGTTTGAGATGAATGATCTAGGAAATATGGTTTATTTTCTAGGGATAAAGACTATGTACTCTGAGAAAGATATAATTTTACATCAGCTGAAATATGAACATGAGCTTCTGAAGAGATTTGACCTGCTGAATTGTAAAGTTGATGTTACACCTACTGATACAAATCAGAAATTGGATTCTGACTCTGATGGTGATGATGTAGATGCGATAATGTTCATACAGTTGGTAGATTCTCTGAGGTATTTGTGTAATACTATACCTGATATTTGTTATGCAGTTGGAATGGTGAGTAAGTTTATGAGTAAACTGAAGTTGCCTCATTACCAAGTTGTTGTCAGAATTCTGAGGTATATAAAGGGAACTATGAAGTATGGAGTTTTGTTCTCTTCTGGTGCTGAAACTGACTCAGAACTTCTTATTTACTCAGATTTTGATTGATGTGGAGACTGAGTTGACAAAAGAAGTACTTCTGGATACTTATTTAAGTTTCTGGGAAGTCTTATTTCTTGGTGTTCCAAGAAGTAATCAATTGTTGCTTTGTCAACCTATGAAGCAAAATATATTGCAGGTGCTGTGACTGCATGTCAAGCTGTGTGACTTCTGAATTGATTATAGGATCTAAAGATCAAAGTAAACAAGCCTCTGAAGTTGATGATTGATAACAAGTCTGCAATCAATCTTGCCAAGAACCTAGTGCTGCATCGGAGAAGCAAGCATATTGAGATTAAGTATCACTTTCTGAGAAATTAGGTTCAGAATGGAGTGCTAGAAGTTGTGCACTGTAGCACCCAGAAGCAGTTGGCAGATGTTTTGACGAAGGTGATCAAGACTGATCATTTTCTTTGTTTGAGGGATGAAATTGGTGTTGTTAGTTTTGATTAAGCTGGATATGAATTATGGAATGATGTTAGAATTAATTCATTTTAAGAAACTTGTAGACAAAGTTTGTTAGATGGTACTTTAATATTTTTCATTAAGTCTCACATGTATTTAGGCAAGTAGGTAGTGTGAGCAATCATTATTTCTTTTATAATTTATATAGTGTAGCAGAGCAATGTGTGTGCATTTGCTGTAATCGTTTTAGAATAGTGAAAATTTGTTATTATTCTTTCTTCTCTCTTTTATTTTCATTGCTCAACTTTATCACTTTATGCACCAATAACCCATTTATTAAAAATTAAATACGTTTGCCCACACATATTAATAATACTAAAATGGCGACTATTTGGAAGTATCACAGTGCAAATTAGTATTGCCTATGAATTTACTTAACTGTCAAGTGTTGCCTTAAAAACTAATTAGGATGTTGTAGGTAAGTTTTTTTTCCTCACCTACAAATGTCTCAAATATTTTTTTGATGTTAATTTAACATCCATTATTAATATTATGTATATAATCTATTTAAGACATTGAAAGACATAAAAAAATTAAATAATTTTTTTTTTAATTTCTTAGATAGTCTTCTCTCTTTTTATTTAAATTCCTTATCTTTTCAAAATTTTAAAATCGGTCAAATGCATGTCAATCAGATACCATACAAACTTGACAAACATGATTTGTCACGATGAAAACTATATGGTGCAACTTCCGCTGTTTTGTGGATGATTCATTGAGAACTTTATGTTTTAATTTATTTTTTGCTAAATGGCTAAGGGGTATATAATATAGTATCCATTTATTTTGGGAAGTGTATTCATTTATGTAAGCAAAATGAGACGGCACAATGTTGGATCATGTCTTCTTGTTTCTAAAAAAATGAAAATGAGAATGGCCCCACAGTTCAGGAAAAAGAGAGGGAAATGAAAATAGAGTTGGATATTTTGTAGCATAAGATAAGAAAAAGGTGAGAAGGGAAAATATTTTTTAAAAGAATCTGTGTTGGTGGTGTGGATTGATACAATCATACAAGAGTAAGGATATTTTTTGACATTGTACTACATATTTTAAACCACAGAAAATATTTAAATCAATATGTATTTTTCTTAAGTTGAATAATATTCACAGTTAGTTTTCATCATATAGTTTTCTATAATAAATATGGCTTTTAACATAGAGCAACTTATCCAAACCATGTATCACAAAAATCACGTATTTTTAGGAGTATGATTAATGATTTTTCTCTTAAGACTATTTGCCTTGAATCAAAGCTTTAAACTTTTTCTTGTTCCGAGGATTTATAGGAAAGTGTGTTAAAAATACTCCATAAATGCAGCACAAGTTATTGGAGTCTCTGTTCTCCTAACGAATTTTGAAAATTTCCGCCAAATTTGTCTTTTGTTATTCACCTTAAAAGATGTAAATTGGGCCTTTTGTGCATTAGTGCATTTCATAATAGCAAAATCATTTTTCATATTCTTAATCCACTTCAAAGCTTCTTCCAAATATCAAAGGGTAAGTTAAACGAATTTAAAAGAGCTTCTAAAAGCTATCAAATTTTTTAAAAAAAAGTTTAAAATGAAGAATTTGAAAGAAAAAAAACAAAATTTTGTCTGGTTTTACAAATTGAGTATTTAAATAATGAGATTTTTGTTTTCATCAAGAAGCATATATTGCAAAAGTATTAATATAATTTTATATTGACAAATCTCGTATGATGTGTACTCGAATGAATGATTGTGATGTTACTAGAGGTGAAGAAGATCCTTTCTTATCTTAAAAAGGATGATGAAATATTTAATCCTAAAATACCATATGTTTCGTGGTTGAATTAGAATTGTTCGGTGAATGATGAAATAATATTTACTATGCCGGATTAGAACTCCCGTTACAGCGGAGAGGGCAATGATTTGCAAGTTTAGCATTTCAACGCTCAATTCATTAAGAAAATAAAAAGTGGTGTGAGAGTGATAATGAATTTGAATACTTGAGAATGATGTGTTTTCCCTCTTAAATAATAAGAACGATTTGAAACAAAAAGTGTGGAGTGTGTTGTACCCCAAAATTTACCCTCCATTTTTCATATCTTCATCCAACCACTTGACTTGGGGATTAGTTGCATACATTAATAACTCATGCGTAAGCATCATTCATTTCATTAAGGGATCACCATAAATTCCAAATCCTTGGCTTGTGGAGCTAGGGTTTGCTTGTGTGTTAACTTGAAAGGTGTGGCTTGGATCTGCACCAAAGCTCAGGGACTTTCAAAACCCTAATTTCTTGATGATGGAGGTATGGATTCAGTAGGGGAATATTCAGGTAGTCCTCAAGGCTTTCTAACCTTAATGCTTGAGGATATGGTCATGAAGCTTTGGATTTGTTTGTGAAGCATCTTGATTGATTCAAAGATCTTGGCATGTCTCAGATAGTCCCAATCAAGGAGGATTTAGTCTAAAGGTATCTTATAACTTGACTTTTCATCTAGATGTTCTCTAAACCCTAATTCCACCCAATTCATCACCCATTGTGTGTTTGACACTCTTGCTTGATCATTGCCCCCCATAAACCCTTGTATTTGGTTCAGTCATGTTGATTTTGGTTTGGTTCCATCTATCTGTGCTTAAGGCCATTGGTCCTAGCCCAAGTCTTTGGTCCTATGAAGTTCCATCCTTTGCTTATATCCCATGGCACTTCATTTGTACATCTCAAGTGCCTATACCTTGGTTTGTTTGGTTTTCATCAGGTGGAGTCCATCCAAGTCCATTTCATGACATTTTCAATGCTTAGTGTTTGGTTCATGGATCTGTGGTTCATGTTCATCCTTGTCTATGCAAGTCAAGTTGATTCATGTTATTGTTTTATTCAAGTCATTCATGTTCGCCCAAATTCATATCATTGGTTCATTTCAATCATATCCATTCAAGATCAAGTCAAAGCCAATTTCAATCCATTATAATCCATTTACAAGGCAATACATTCATGATTCATGTCAATTCAAATGCCAAATTCAATTCATCTCATTCATAGACACCAATTTCCATTCAAATAAACATCTATAGTCCATTGCAATGCTCATTACATCCAAAAAAGAACAAAAATTACATGTTGACCAAATGTTGACTTTGGTCAACTGTTGACTTTTTGGTCAACGTTGACCAAAGTCAACCCAAGCCCTTTTGATCCTAAAACCCTAAGTCCTAGTCCTAATTCTAATTTGTTGGTTCTATGTGTTGGCATCAATTTTGGTAAAACTAAGTGTTATCACAAGATGTCACGCGTGTTGTCTTGACATGTGATATCAGCTTCCTGCAGGTTATTTAAATATGGTTGTGCAGGAGTTAACCAAGATGTCAGACCCGACGTTAAGACATGTGCATATAGAACATTCAGTCTGAATGTTATGTGTTTTATTGTTGCGCTTTTCATGCAAATCTTTGTGTGCTTATATGGAGATTTCATGCGTTATTCAAGGAGTAATTCTATTTTAAACCAGAATGTTTTATTTGTTGTTTCTTAGGAGATACACAATTAAAATAGAATTAGGGTTTCATGCTGCCCAGGCCCATTCAAAAAGCTTCTATTTAAAGGCCATGTAAAACCTGTTTTAGATACACAAGAAACGAACGATGAAGTGAAAGACTTTTAGGGTTTTAGTCTTGTGTGAGCTTGTGAATTGTGAGCCATTCATTCATCTTGTTGATGTATGAATTGGACTGAGTTTTGTGTTGTAATCTGTCCACTCTAAGCTTTGAAGTACGACTGTATTTGTCTACTTGGTTGAAGCTTTTAAGCAAGATCAAGTATGTGTCCTTGAAGTGTGTCTTCTTTCTTTTTGTATTTGTTCTTATATCACTGTTGTGATTGAGGGGGAGTGAGTAGGGTCTCATATCTAAGTGTTCTTAGATAGAAGTCACACTGGTAGAGATTAGGTGAAAAGACTGTAACTTGAAGTTGTTTACTGAGAGTCTTTGAACTAATTCTGTTTAGTGGATTTCCTTCCTGGCTTGGTAGTGAGTTTGCACCGAACTGGGTTAACAATTGCTTGTGTCGCTTGTTCAATTGTTTCTCTATTTTTATCCTATTTATATTTCACTTGTTGTTCAGATATTAGTGTCGTGACATTACCTTCGACATCTCATATCTGATACCAGAATTTCAATTGGTATCAAAGCAGGCATCCTGCTCTGGTTCTAGGTGAGATCTTGGGACGTTACTTTCTGGTACTATGGATAGAGACGGAGGATCTGTACACAGACCACCAATTCTGGATAGATCCAACTATGACTACTGGAAACCTCGAATGGTAGCTTTCTTGAAATCTTTAGATAATAAGGCTTGGAAGGTTGTTCTAACAGGCTGGGAACATCCCTCCACTGCGAAGGAAGGAGAAGTTACAACTGATAAAAAGCCTGAGGAAGAATGGACGAAGGAGGAGGATGAATTAGCTCTTGGAAACTCTAAAACATTGAGTGCTATAGTCAATGGGGTTGATAAGAACATCTTCAAACTGGTGAACAACTGTGAGGTGGCTAAAGATGCTTGGAATATTCTCAAAACCACTCATGAAAGCACCTCTAGAGTGAAGATGTCTAGATTGCAGCTGCTTACTACTAAGTTTGAGAATTTGAGGATGAAAGAAGATGAAAGTATTGATGACTTCCATATGAATATCCTTGAAATTGCTAATGCCTCAGGAGCCTTGGGTAAGAAGATGTCAGATGAAAAGCTTGTGAGGAAAATTCTCAAATCACTTCCCAAGAAATTTTCCATGAAAGTGACAACCATAGAATAATCTCAAGATATCTTCAAGATGAGAATGGATGAGCTAATTGGATCCCTCCAAACATTCGAGTTGGGAATGAGTGATGGATCTGAAAAGAAATCCAAAAGCATAACCTTTATGTCAAACACTGAAGATAAAGAGGAAGAAAGTAGTCAGGATACTGATGAAGGTATGGAAAATGATTTAGCATTACTTGGGAGACAATTCAACAAAATCCTGAAGAGGATGGATGTGAGGTCAAAGTCTAATTTCAAGAACAACTCATTTGACATCAGTAGGCCCAATGATACTGGAAGAAGAACAAAATCTGAGGAAAAATCCAATCAGGGCAAAGGAATTCAGTGCCATGAATGTGAAGGGTATGGACACATTAGAGCTGAATGTGGGACCTACCTCAAGAAACAAAAGAAGAGTCTTGCTGCTACTTGGTCTGATGACAATTCTGAAAGTGAAACAGAAGGAGAGTCTGCCAATCTTGTGACTGCCTTGACTGGGAGATGGGATTTTGATGAAGACTCCAATGATGATGAATTAACCTTTGATGAATTAGCTACTTCTTACAGGAAGTTATGTTTCAGAAGTGAAGAAGTGTGTCAACAAGTGGAGAATCAGAAGAAACTAATAACCCAACTAGAGGATGAGAAGACAAAACACTTAGAAACCATTTCTAAGTTGAAGATCGAAGCCGTGTTCCAGAATTCCAAACTGGATGAGATGACAAAGTATGTCAGAATGCTAAACAGTGGATCTGACACCTTAGACAAAATCCTCCAAACTAGAAAGATGGCAGGAGACATGACTGGCCTTAGGTTCAATGAATCCTCTCCTGATTATAGTCCCACTGGTAGCAAACCAAAGATGTCACATCAGGTGTCTCAACATCACAAGGAAAGACAACATAAAGGAAAACACCAAAGATGGAGATGTCATTACTGTGGGAAATTTGGCCATATAAAACCATTCTGCTTTAGGCTGTATGGTTATCTTAGTCCTAATCATCATCAACCTAGACCCAAACAACACATCCCTATTAACAGAAAATAGTGGGTTCCTAGGGCTGATGCTACTAACTTGATAGCTCACACTTCCTTTAGAGTCTCAGCCAAAGAAGATTGGTACTTTGATAGTGGATACTCCAGACACATGACTGGAAACAAAAACCTGTTGGTTGACCTTCAATCCCATGTCACCAGCTATGTAACTTTTGGTGATGGAGCAAAGGATGAAATCAAGGGGATTGGAAAGATGAACTTCCCTGGAGTTCCTAACCTTGATAATGTGTTGCTTGTTAAAGGATTGACTGCAAACCTGATCAGCATCAGTCAACTATGTGATCAAGGTCTAAATGTGAACTTCACAAAAACTGAATGCTTGATTACTAATGCAAAAAATGAGGTGATCATGAGAGGAGTCAGATCTAAGGATAACTGCTATATGTGGATTTCTCAAGAAACTAGCTATTCATCAATATGTGCTCTAGCTAAAGAAGAAGAAGTGAAACTATGGCATCAAAAACTGGGTCATCTGCATCTTAAAGGAACGAAGAGGATCATATCTGTTGAAGCTGTCAGAGGAATTCCAAAATTAAAGATTGAAGAAGGAAGAGTATGTGGTGAATGTCAAATTGGAAAGCAGACAAAGATGTCACATCAGAAGATCAAACATGACACCACATCTAGAGTGCTGGAACTTCTCCACATGGACTTGATGGGACCTATGCAGGTGGAAAGCCTTGGTGGGAAAAGGTATGCTTATGTTGTGGTGGACGACTTCTCCAGATATACCTGGGTGAATTTTATAAGGGAAAAATCTGACGTGTTTGAAGAGAAAGAGAAAGTTATGTTATCAGAATCAGAAGTGATCATGGGAAAGAATTTGAGAACAGTAAATTTGCTGAATTCTGTTCATCTGAAGGGATTGGTCATGAGTTCTCTTCTCCCATTACCTCGCAGCAAAATGGTATGGTGGAAAGGAAAAATAAAACTCTCCAAGAATCTGCTAGAGCTATGATTCATGCTAAGAAGTTGCCTTACCACTTCTGGGCCGAAGCTATGAACACGGCCTGCTATGTTCACAACAGAGTAACCTTGAGAAAAGGGACCTCAACCACTTTATATGAAGTCTGGAAGGGAAGAAGACCTACTGTCAAATACTTCCATGTGTTTGGTAGTAAATGTTATATCCTGGCTGATCGTGAACAAAGAAGGAAAATGGATCCCAAGAGTGATGAAGGAATATTTTTGGGCTACTCAACAAACAGTAGATCCTTTAGAGTTTTTAATTCCACAACAAAAGTTATGATGGAATCTATCAATGTTGTTATTGATGATCAAGAGACTGATGTCACAGACGATGTTGAAATATTTATGAATGATGCCCCAGATGAACTCCTGGACAAAAGTAGTAAGAGTGAGTCCACTCAAGCTGAACTTGAAGCTGATCAAGTAAGTAAGGGACCCTCTATCAGAATTCAGGAGGATCATCCTAAAGATCTCATTATAGGAGACCCAAATAAAGGGGTCACCACTAGATCAAGGGAAGTGATCTCACATGCCTGTTTTGTGTCCAAGATGGAGCCTAAGAATGTTAAAGAAGCCTTAACTGATGAATTCAGGATCAATGCCATGCAGGAAGAGTTAGGCCAATTCAAGAGAAATGAAGTATGGGAATTGGTTCCAAGACCTGAAGGAGTAAATGTTATTGGAACAAAGTGGGTTTACAAGAATAAATTTGATGAAAAAGGTGTGGTTACTAAAAATAAAGCAAGATTAGTAGCACAAGGATACACTCAAGTTGAAGGAGTTGACTTTGATGAAACATTTGCCCCTGTAGCTCGTCTAGAGTCCATTAGATTGTTGCTAGGAGTGGCATGTATTTTGAAGTTTAAAGTGTTCCGAATGGATGTGAAAAGTGCCTTCTTAAATGGCTACTTGAATGAGGAAGTATATGTTGAACAACATAATGGATTCACATACCCAAATCTTCCAAAGCATGTGTATAAGTTGAGGAAAGCTCTCTATGGGTTGAAACAAGCTCCTAGAGCTTGGTATGAGAGACTCACAGTGTTTCTCATTGACAATGGATACAGAAAGGGAGGCATTGATAAGACTTTATTTATCAAAGATGAAGGAGGAAAGCTCATGGTGGCTCAGATCTATGTGGATGATATTGTGTTTGGTGGGATTTCAAGTAAGATGGTTCAACATTTTGTTGAGCAAATGCAGTCTGAATTTGAAATGAGCCTTGTTGGAGAACTAACCTATTTTCTTGGCCTAAAAGTCAAGCAGATGGAAGATTCTATCTTTCTATCTCAAAGTAAATATGCCAAGAATATTGTTAAGAAGTTTGGCATGGAGAATGCAAGCCACAAGAGGACACCTGCTCCTACTCATCTAAAATTGTCTAAAGATGAAAGTGGTGTCAATATGGATCAAAGTCTCTACAGAAGCATGATAGGGAGTCTGCTATATCTTACAGCAAGCAAACCTGACATTTCTTTTGCTGTAGGTGTTTGTGCTAGATATCAAGATGAACCAAAGGTGAGCCATATAAACCAAGTGAAAAGAATCCTGAAATATGTCAATGGCACTTGTGACTATGGGATGTTATACACTCATGGATCTGAATTTGTGTTGTCTGGATATTGTGATGTTGATTGGGCTGGAAGTGCTGATGATAGGAAAAGCACATCAGGAGGATGCTTCTTCTTGGGGAACAATTTAATATCATGGTTTAGTAAGAAGCAAAATTGTGTTTCTCTGTCTACTGTTGAAGCTAAATACATAGCAGCTGGAAGTAGTTATTCTCAATTGGTGTGGATGAAACAAATGCTGACTGAATACAATGTCACGCAAGATGTCATGACATTGTACCGTGACAACCTGAGTGCTATAAACATCTCAAAGAATCCTATTCGGCACAGCAGGACAAAACATATTGATATTCGTCACCATTTTATTAGAGAACTCGTGGAGGATAAGATTATAGCCTTAGAGCATGTTGCTACTGAGATGCAGTTAGATGATATTTTTACAAAGGCCTTGGATGCAAATCAGTTTGAAGTCCTAAGAGGAAAATTAGGGCTTTGCATTTATGAAGACTTGTAGCAATTAATATGGAGTGGGAAAAGTAAGCAAATTAGTGTCTATGTGGCTAAAATAAAGTGCCCCCATTATGGTAAATCATCACCTAGTTTGGGAAATACCATCTATTACGTCTTCACACGCTACCCCCACAACCTCACTACCTACTCCAACTCTTCCATCTTCCTGCTCCTTCCTCACACACCTCTGCTAAGGCAACTGCATTTTTTCCATAAAAACTCCAAAATGTCACAACATCAAAATACTCCTGCTTCAAAAATTACTAAGTCTACTCAAAAGGTTAGCGCTCCTTCCATGGACATTCTCGATGATGAGATTTTGGATGTGGTTCCTCTATCAGTTATTCCCTGCGAGGCCCTTGATTTGAACCATCCAATGGATGCCTCAGCTTCTGCATGCCCCAAACAAAGTAACATATTTAGTATCCCTTTTGGCTCAACTCTTGCCACTAATTCTAAGGAAGATATACACCACACTGATCGTGTCATAAGAAACCTAATCACTAGAATCCTTAATGAAAGACATTCTGTGAAGGGAGTCTCTACTCCCCTGTCTAAAATGTACCCCTCTCCTGAGGTTGAACAACATAGTGAGAAGGATGACGATTCCTCCAACTCTGAGAAGGACATGGATGATGAAGGGTTGTGCTCTCTAGGGCAAACTGTGTCTGATAAAGGAAAATCTGTGGCATCTAAAACTGCCAATGATTCCCACTCTGAGAAGCATAATGATGCAAATGATGTCATTGACCTAGAGGATGATAGGTCTGATGATCAAGAGGATAATTTACTTCATCACTTAAAGCCAAGTGTGACTAAATGCATGAAGACTCGAAAAGGAAGATTTGTGGCTGAACTTATGTCAGTTAGAAAAGCTAAGAAGACTGCTGGTATTGGTCCCTCCAAATCTTGGAGCAAGGTTGAAATGAAGAAGAGGAAGGTTAGAGAAGATTCTGAGTCTGAAGAGGATGTTGAGAAAGATGTCCCTGACGTCTCTCCTGTGAAGAAAACCACTATGAGAAAGTCTCCTGTTAAAGTTGCTACTGTGCATTTGGATAACATCTATTTCCATCTTGAGGATGGGGATGCCAAGTGGAAATTTATGATTCAAAGAAGGGTGGCTGTGGAAAGGGAGTTGGGAAAGGATGTTGCTAAAGTCAAGGAGGTCATGGATCTGATAAAGGCTGTTGGGTTGTTGAAGACTGTGGTTGGGTTCTCTCAGTGCTATGAGGGTTTAGTTAAGGAATTCATTGTCAACATTCCTGAGGATATTGCTGATAAGAACAACAAGGTGTTTGTGAGAGGTAAGTGTATCACATTCTCTCCCACTGTTATTAACAATTTTATGGGAAGAAAAATTGAGGGTGCAGGTGAATTGGAAGCTACAGACAATGAGGTCTGTAGAGAGATTACAGCTAGGCAGGTGAAAGGCTGGCTTATTAAAAAGCATCTTCCTGCTGGGAAGTTGACTGTCAAGTATGCTATATTCCATAAAATAGGAGCTAAAAATTGGGTGCCTACCAACCATATTTCCACCATTGCTAATACCCTTGGAAGGTTTATTTTTTGCTGTTGGAACCAAAGTAAATTTTGATTATGGTAGATTTGTGTTTGAACTAATCATCAAGCATGCATCTACTAATGCAGTTAAGCTTCCTATTGCCTTTCCCTCTATGATTTGTGGGATTATCCTGAATCGACATCCTGGTATTTTGTGTTCTAACGACTTACCAAGTAGAAGAAAACCTGCTCTGTCTGTGCATAATAAACTATTTGAAGGCAGTCATGTTGAAGATATTGTCATGACATCTGCCATGAAAAAGCCAGCCTCAAAAGTTGGAACAATTGTAGAGCTTAAGGAGACTTGTAAAGGGCTGGGTGAAGGGATAAGGGTAGCAACAACTAGGAAACAATCATTGGAAGCCTTGATTGCAAGATTGGAGTAAGCTGAAGGTGAAAATATTGAACATGCTAAGGAAGCTGAAGCCCGCACCTTTAATGAGAAGTCTACAAACAATGATGAGACAAGTGGCAATTTTGTTTCTGGTGCTGATGAAGCTGCAAGCTCAAGCTCTACCGATTAGCTCCTTTGACTTTGGTCCCTATTGACTTGATGGTTTTTATTGATGTGATGGATTTTCTTGATTTTGGAAATTCTGTTTTGCTGTTTTGTTGGTTTGTAACTCAGCTTGCTTACAGCTGATAATGTACTTGGTTTTGTAACCCTTTAACATTTGACATTTCGGTTAATGACTAAATAGACATTTATTTTGTCTCTTTGGTCTCTTTTGGCTAAAAAGGGGGAGAAGTAGCTATAGCTAGATGATGTTTGACTGATACAAAGAAGGAGAACTGTCTGGTGAGTAGTTGTTTGGCACAGGGGGAGAACTCTCTGTGTTTTGTCTATGTGAATCAGGTTGTTGTTGAAGGGGGAGGTGGTGTGTTCTGAGCACAAGCGCATGTGTGCTCACTAGTTACTATTGTTGCTAGTAATGTGTGTATGTTTACTTCTGCTGCTGAACTGATACTTTAACTGATTTATTGTGAACGTATGATCTGATGTATGTTTTAGCCAAAATTTGCCAAAGGGGGAGTTTGTTGGTTCTATGTGTTGGCATCAATTTTGGTAAAACTAAGTGTTATCACAAGATGTCACGCGTGTTATCTTGACATCTAATATCAGCTTCCTGCAAGTTGTTTAAATATGGTTGTGCAGGAGTTAGCCAAGATGTCAGACCCGATGTTAAGACATGTGCATACAGAACATTCAGTCTGAATGTTATGTGTTTTGTTGTTGCGCTTTTCATGCAAATCTTTGTGTGCTTATTTAGAGATGGCATGCGTTATTCAAGGAGTAATTCTATTTTAAACCAGAATGTTTTATTTCACAAAAAGGAATGATTAGTTGCTGTTTCTTAGGAGATATGCAATTAAAATAGAATTAGGGTTTCATGCTGCCCAGGCCCATTCAAAAAGCTTCTATTTAAAGGCCATGTAAAACCTGTTTTAGATACACAAGAAACGAACGATGAAGTGAGAGAGTTTTAAGGTTTTAGTCTTGTGTGAGCTTGTGAATTGTGAGCCATTCATTCATCTTGTTGATGTATGAATTGGACTGAGTTTTGTGTTGTAATTTGTGCACTCTAAGCTTTGAAGTACGAGTGTATTTGTCTACTTGGTTGAAGCTTTTAAGAAAGATCAAGTATGTGTCCTTGAAGTGTGTCTTCTTTCTTTTTGTATTTGTTCTTATATCACTGCTGTGATTGAGGGGGAGTGAGTAGGGTCTCATATCTAAGAGTTCTTAGATAGAAGTCACACGGGTAGAGATTAGGTGAAAAGACTATAACTTAAAGTTGTTTACTGAGAGTCTTTTAACTAATTTTGTTTAATGGATTTCCTTCCTGGCTTGGTAGCCCCCTGACGTAGGTTAGTTTGCACCGAACTGGGTTAAGAATTGTTTGTGTCGCTTGTTCAATTGTTTCTCTATTTTTATCATGTTTATATTTCACTTGTTGTTCAGATATTAGTGTCGTGACATTACCTTCGACATCTCATATATGATACTAGAATTTCATAATCCTAAGGTCAAATTTTGATCCTTGACCTTTGAATCTTTGTCATTTGTCATGAATGCTTCAAACTCCATTCTTGGTCATCATATTGTAAGCCCTTGTTCAACCATCCTCTAGGTGCATTGATCAATGCTATGAACCTAGCTGCATTGCCATTACCAAGTCAGAACTGTAAAGCATAAGTTTGGACCATGCTACATGAAGATAATCATGTCCATCATTGCATTACACCCAAAAATAGAAATGGAAATGAACATGTTATAAGCCAATTGAACCATGGTGCACATGAACTTTACCCTGATGTTATGCTACCAATCAAAATGCCTGTTGTACCACAAAAAATGAATGTAAACATACAACTAAACCTGCTAGATACCATTGTATATCCTTGAGCCAATCAAGAACCCTAGTTGCACCTGCAGCACACTCTACCAAGACCAAGTTGCACCTGTAAAAAAACCTATCTACTGCAGCCAGCCACATCATGCAAACTGCATCATAAATGCAAAACCGTGGCAAGACACATTTGTAGCATGTTTAGTAACAACAGGGAATTTCACTAAGCAGTGCAGGGTGAAGTCATAAAACCATGCCATACATACTTGAACCACTGGTTGCATGAAGAACCTAAACCTGAGATGAATACCATACTGCATAACCATATGGAATTAGTGACAATGGACTAAACAACATTAGAGCATATGACTACAACAAGGTATAGACATCCAAAACCAAAAATAGATGACATCAAAAGATCCAAGACAATCACAACATAAATGCAATACACTAACCACAAACCATGGGATACACAATTCTGTGTGAGTGGGCATGGAGCTAGCTGATAAAAACTTGATCCTGCAGATGGGAATTGAAACCAAGTCATGCAACCAAAATTTCTTAGTGCAGGCTAGTCCCAGTCTAAGGGAACATGAAATAACTTGGCAGATTATGCAATTCATCATCATTAGCTAGTTACAGCAGGTTGTATCCAAGGATGCATCAGTCATGGTATCATGAGCAAACTCAACATTAAATAGGAGAGAGCCAGTGAAAAGTTATGAGCATAATGCAGAATACCTGTTGAACCAGACCATACATAATGGTTTAAGTCCAAGCCCTTTGAAATATAGCCCAATTCAAACCTGAAGCAAGCATCAACATGATCCATGTCGCAAAATCAAGTTGAAATTATACTGCTGAACCCAGTTGAAACCATGTTGCAAAATCAAGTTGAAATTATACTGTTGAACCCAGTTGAAACCATGTTGTAGAATAAAGTTGGAGCCATGATGCACACCCTGCATCATGAAGCATACAAGCCAGTAATATACTCATGATAAGCAACCTACATCAAGGCATCAAGATCCCAAGTAGAAATGTTGTTCAATGTAACAACCTGGCATGAGAGATAATCTTATCTTGACCTGCAACATGAATGCAACAATCTTGTTCCTTCTGACCAATAAACCAGTTCCATTGCCTTGCCTTCTGTAGCACCTCAAATTTGCACCTATCATTGTACATACATTCTCATATTAGGTCATAGCGTAACATGGTCCACTGCATAGCATTGCATTGTCCCATTTGCCTCAAGTGCAAGCCAATCAAGAAATTAGGTCAAACTGATCAGGAGATCAGTCAACCAAGCAAGCAAGCACAATTCTCAAGGAGCCAAGGCCCTAGGGTTGGTCCAACATGTTCACATGACTTGAAGGTCCATTTGAAGTGTTTTGGTCAAAGATTGGAGGCTCAGAAGTCATCAGTTCATGCACAATCAGTCAGAAACCCTAAAAGTCAACTGTTGGTCAACTGTCCATTTAATCAGTGATTTGATGATGGGATTTGGTTTGAGAGAGCTTATTCATGTCCAAATAGGCCTCATATATCATGTCAAACACCATCATGGAAGAATTTGAAGCCAGATCAGAAATTTCCAAAAATGGAAACTGGACCTGTAACTGAAACTTACCAAAAATGGAAAGTCTTGATCCTCAAACTTACATCATGATAAAAGCTTCAAATGAATTTTTGCCCAACATGAAAGTTGAAGATCTTGTTCTCCCATTTCCAAAAAGTCCAAGAACACTCAATTCCCATGTATGGTTGGCAAGTTATGATCGAATCGTTTTCAGAAATTTTTGAACTTCAAAAGGCCATATCTCTCAAACCATTTGGCCAATTTGGGTGGGGTTTTTTCCTACAAGCCACATTTGATCCCCTCTTTCCAAAAATGTAACTTTCATGTGCCAAAACTTCACCAATCAAAATGGCATTTTTGGACTTGCCTTAATTAATTTCAAGTGAAGTGAAATTTTGACTTTTTAAAATAAACCTTTTCCATCATTTTGGCCATTGGGAATTGATCTGAAATTGTATTTTGGACATGTTCAAAGTCAAATTCGTGCAAGTACATACACCCATGCCAAGTTGCTTGAAAATTGAAAGAAAGTACATTTCTCAACAACTCTATCCCACATATCCATGGACTTTGATTTGTACCTTCAAACAGAGAATTAAAAGATGATTTTCTGTCATTTGAAACCCCTAGGTGCAGCCTCTAACCACAGAAAACCTTCATTCTCTCTCAACTTGCATTTTCACACCTTTGCATTTTTTTTGCACAAAACTCAAAAAGACTCGAGCAGCTCTTGTTTGCTTCATCACCTAGCCATCATTTGGAGCTCTTTTGAAGCAGCAAAACCCAGCTGGAAGCTCCCTTTCATGTTCTGTTTTTCCATGGACCAACAATGGTGAAACTGGATTTGGACATTCCCAAGCCTTGCTGAGCTCGATTACTTCAAGCATCCATCATTTCAAAGCATAAAGAACATCTGTTTCACCAGCAAACATCAAAACAACAACTGAATTCCAACTTTCTTCAAAAACAAGTAAGAGATCGATCTCTCTATTTTTCAAATCCATGCTATGCTTAGTGTAGATCTCTCCATGCTGAGTTTCATGATGCTTTTATTTTCGAAAATGGTTGGATATTCATGAAGTTACACTGAAATGAAGTTTGATGTTGTTTTGGATTCTTGCTCGATTCATGATGTATGCTGCGTTTTAGTGAAAATTATTGCTGGATTCGTGCTTGCCATGCTTAGATGAACATTTGTGTGTATTCAATTTTAGTTTCTGGAAAATTTCGAACCAAGCTCGATTTGAAGGTGATGAATATTGTTGCTGTACCCAGAAAAACCCTAATTGCACAAGCCTTGCCCAGATTCTTGTTTGTTTCACGTTGTATGGTTACTGTTGGCCCATGAGCCAATCAAAACATTTCCCTGGCCGCGCCTAAACGGTGCCGTTTTGATAAGTGAGTTTCAATATTACTGAAATGCCATCCGGTTCATTAATAATTCAAATTAATTCATTTATTTTTCTTATTTTCATTTCATTTGATCATCAATCTTGCAAAATTCATAATTCATTCATTTCAATTCCAAATCTCATGGGAATTTTTGCATCATCTTCATCATGATCTCTACTTTTTTATCATAATTTTTCCAGAATTTTTTGGTGGATGGTTTTTGTTTGGCATTAGGGTTTGTGACATGTATGCATATTTTGTACACTTTGCCAAAACATTTGTGAAATGATGATGCTTTATCCAATGGCTCCCAAATTTTTTGTGCTTAAACTAGACACACTCATGGTGATTTTGGTGTAGAGTTTGTGAATTTATCTTATCTGGATTGTGAGTTATGAATTTTTGAGTTAGGGTGTGACAATTTGTGTCACACCATTGATGTCCAACTTCATGATTTTTGATACCATGCTTCCTGACCTCCAATTGATCTGATTTTTTGCATGAACCTACTCTTGTATGTCTAGTTTACATGTGAATTTTCTTGGAATTATTTGTGGCATTTCCTAATTGTTTGAGATTTTCTCCCCTGACTAGTCAAATGTTGACCTTGTGTGACACTTGTTCCCATTTCATTTGTGAAATTCTCATACTTTATTAGATGGACATGAAATTTTACATGAGATAACTAGACATCCTCATCTTTGCCATGGTTTTAGTCCCATTCATTTCTCATATGCTATCACTGATTTATGATTTTTCTAAGTTGATGCATGTTTGGTTGACTTCTTTGAGCATGTTCAAAATTGCTTTGACTTTCTGATTTTCATTGACTGCCTTCCACTTGTCCAAATGAGCTGAAATTTGACATGCTTACCATGCTTTGGGTTGTGACTGACCATGATTTATTTGGTGATTTTTGGAAATGTTTGAGATTGATTTTGAGTTAAGTCTTGCTGTTGACTTCTATGAGCTTCTGTTTGCAACACTTTGACCTAAATTGTTCATGAAATGATGATGATGATTGATATGAATGTGAAACCAATTGGAATTGATTCTTGATTGTTTGAACATGATTTTGGATGCTTGCCTTTTGCTGTTTTGACTTTTTCATTCTCTTTTGACCCTAGGCTTGTCCTAGTGGTCCTGTTACTCACCTTTGAGCTTACCTTTTCAGGTTGACCAACAAATGACCAATGAGACCAATTCTTTTTGATTGAGCTTGCTTAAATATCATTGTCTAACTTGTTTGTTTTGTAGGTGGCTTGGCTCACATGCCTTAAGCCTTGTGCCTTGCACATCCATTTGCTTCTGATTAACCACTGGTGTCTGTTTCTTTTTGTTTTGTTTTGAAGTTGCATACTAACATCTGCTTGACCATTTCAGGTGCTTTTAGTTGCTTAAGTTCTTTGAACTTGCTTTGCTTTGCTATAATCAATTTGCATTGAGGTATATTTCTAATCTTCATGTAGTCTGGAAGACCTGGCCTGTTACTTGGCCAGGCAACTGTCTGAAGTCCTCCTTAAGAGGCAATGTTTGTGGATGTTTAATTTTGTCCTTGCATAGAGTCAAAGACCTCCTAAGTGAAGAGGCAATTGGCAGAACCCAAGGGATAAGCAACCTATCCCCTGCTATTCTGTGTGTCATCTGCTTTGCTCACACCACCGTGTTGATGCATTGCAGATACAAACCCAAGATCTTGTACAATTGTACAGTTGAGTCAGTTTTAAATGTGTAGAAGGGTTCCCACTTTCTGAACCCACACATTCTTGTCTTAAGCTCTCCCAGGCCAGGGATAAGAGCTGTGAAGTCTTATCTTCACTCACCTTTCATCTGCTTCACCTTAGCCCCTCAATGGCAAGGTTAAGAGCAACATCTACCCAGTTCCAGAGGTTTGTTTGTTGAGGTTGATATGACCCCTCGACTAAAACCTAACCCTTGTTTGAGCCACTTGCTTGTGTATAGTGTGTGCTATCTGTGCTTGTATGTTTGTTTGACTTGCTTCCTGTGCAAGTTAGGGTTAGTTTAGACTTGCTTCCTGTGCAAGTTAGGTTTTGCTTGGCTTGCTTCCTGTGCAAGTCAAGTGTGTGTGTGGCTTGCTTCCTGTGCAAGTCATGATTAGGATAGGCTGGCTCCCTGTGCCAGTTAGCTAGAAACCTTAACTTAGGGTTGATTTTGCATGATAACATCTAGGCTCGAGTCGTAGTCTCCCTAGTTGTGTCTCCCTCTGTTATCTGGTTAGGCTAGTCCTTTATCCCTCTGTAGGGGAACTACGTCGCCCTGATCCTCATACCAGATGAGGTACGTAGGCAGGAGATGAGCTGATCTCTCCGGGCGCCTGTGTCTTTGTTTTGTCTTGTTGTGTGCTTGGAAGCTGATGTAAGTCCATCGAGTGGCAGTTAGGTTCCAGTGTGCGTGCGTTTGGTTCGGATGCTGATGTAAGCCCAGTGATTGGCATTCAGGCTCCATGTTTGCCTCTTTGTGTGTGTTTTGGTTCGGATGCTGATGTAAGTCCAGTGATTGGCATTCAGGCTCCACGTTTGCCTTTGCCTGTGTTTGTTTGTGTGTGTGTCAGCCGAGCTACAAATGCTCTGATTCTTCTTTCGTCCAAGAAGATACGTATGCATAGGATGCGATATCCTAGCGAGCATGTGTCGTTTCCCCAGTCCGAACTACTTGGACTCTGATGTCTATGCATGATAGACTAAGTAGGCCCAGGATGCGATATCCTGCCGAGTCAGTTTCAGTCAGTTTCTTTTGTCTCTTTCAGCCAGTGCGTGTGAATTTGAGCAGTGTTTAGCAACCATTTTTCCTTCCTATTGTGCGTGGATCCCGTCGAGTACGACGGATGCGTAGGGGTGCTAATACCTTCCCTTCGCATAACCGACTCCCGAACCCATTCTCTTTGGTCGCGAGACCATGTTCTTTCCAGGTTTACTCTGAGCGTTTCCTTTCCCTCTTTTGGGATAAATAACGCACGGTGGCGGCTCTGTTGTTCTTGTTTTCCCGCCGGTTTTTCGCGTGATGCGACAGCTGGCGACTCTGCTGGGGACCTAGAGAAGTTGACCTATGCTGGTCCATCTTCCCTAAGCGAGTCTCTCCTAGCGCTCTCTAGGTTAGGGTTTTAGTTGCTGTTTGCTGTTATTTATTGCATTCTTTTATTTATTGTTTGCATTTATGTTTGCATTAATGTTTGCATTCATATTCATCTATTCACTTGGCTGGTTGGTTGTCTGTTTCTCTCTGTTGGGGTGGGAGTTACATGAGGTAAAAGGCCCAATACCCAGGCCATGAGTGAAATCTAGGATACTTAGGAATAGAGTGATTCATGGGAAGCGGGTGGTATTGCGCCACTTAGCGGAACATTGATATCACGAGCAGTTCAGACCCTGGTGGGATATTATCGTTACATACTTCGGGTGTGTATATGATGATGTTCTGCGAAAGGTTATTTATGCTGCGTTTCCCTCGACCTTACCCTGGCCTAGATGACACCCGTGAGTGGGGAGGGAATGATCATTATTACAGGTACAGTTGGTGACTTGTTGGTGACTTGTTGGTGACTTGTGATCCTGTTGGTGACTATTGGTCCAGAAGTTTGGGGTCTCAGATGACTTTGGGTTTCAGATGAATTTGTGGTTCCGAGTTCAAGCCGAAGCTTTGATCCTGTGTTCTGAGAGACACAACCAACCAGTCGTGTCTGCATCATTTGCATCATAGCATATTTATTTTTCAAAAGAAACGCAATAAAAAAGATACAAAAAAAAGAGAAGGGAAAAAGAAAAGAAAAAACAAACAAAAAATAATCCCTGCATGCATATCATTTCTCAGGTACATTCCAGAGCTTGTTCACTGATAGAGATGGCAACAGTCCCAGAGTTGAAGCGGAAGACTTGTTCCTACAGCTTTCACCGTGAACCTTTGACGTCTCTGATTGAGTCGAGCAACCTTATGACCAGTGGTAACCAGAAGGGGTTTGTTGACCAGTATGGAGATATTCTGACACTGTTGAAGATGGTAGTCGATCCGGTGCCGTTGCAGACTCTTCTACAGTTCTACGACCCAGAGCTTCATTGTTTCACCTTTCAAGATTATCAGTTGGCGCCTACTCTTGAGGAGTACTCCATTCTGCTGAGTGTCCCGGTCCGGTATCAGGTTCCTTTCTTGGATGTGCCAAAGGAGGTTGATTTCGGAGTTGTTGCCAGAGCTCTCCATTTGGGTATCAAGGAAGTCAGTGATAGTTGGAAGTCCAGTGGGGACGTTGTAGGATTGCCTTTGAAGTTTATGTTGAGGGTAGCTAGAGAAGAAGCAGAGAAGGGAAGTTGGGAAGCCTTTCATGCTCAGTTGGCCGTCATGATCTATGGGATCGTCTTGTTTCCGAGTATGCCGAATTTTGTTGACTATGCTGCAGTCAGTATTTTCATTGGAGGAAATCTAGTTCCTACTCTATTAGCTGACACTTACTATGCTGTTCACAATAGGCATGGTAAGGGTGGGGCTATCAGGTGTTGTCTCCCGCTTTTGCTCAGATGGTTCTTGTCTCTTCTGCCAGTCAGTGGACCTTTTGTGGATGCTCAGAGCACGCATAAGTGGACTCAGAGGGTTATGTCTCTTACCTCCTATGATATCAGATGGAAATCTTACCGGATGGATGTGCGTAACGTCATTATGAGCTGTGGAGGATTCCGTAATGTGCCACTCGTAGGGACTAGGGGTTGCATCAATTACAACCCGGTTCTTTCTCTCCGCCAGTTGGGATTTGTGATGAAGGGAAGACCACTTGAGGCTGAGGTAGCAGAAAGTGTGTATTTTGAGAAGCAGAGTGACCCGGATAGATTGGAGCAGATAGGAAGAGCTTGGAAGTCTATTGGTGTGAAGGATGGGTCTGTCTTAGGGAAGAAGTTTGTCGTTGCTATGCCCGATTACACTGATTGGGTCAAGGAGAGAGTAGAAACTTTGTTGTTACCCTACGATAGGATGGAGCCGTTGCACGAGCAACCACCTTTGATCCTTGCTGAGAGTGTGCCTGCGGAGCACTACAAGCAAGCCCTGATGGAGAATCGCCGTTTGAGAGGGAAGGAGCAAGATACCCAGATGGAGCTGTACAAAGCCAAAGCTGATAGTTTGAACTTGGCTCATCAACTCAGAGGAGTGCGAGAAGAAGATGTTAGCAGACTGAGAAGCAAGAAGAGATCCTACGAGGAGGTGGAGAGCATGTTAGATGCAGAACACCGGGAGTGCTTGAGGCTGCAGAGGGCTGAGGCCAGCTATCAGAAGAAGATCAGAGACTTGGAGAAGCAACTCAGAGATAAAGACATCCAGTTGAAGAAGGAAGTAGACTTGAGACAGGCATCAGAGAACCACCTTGGAGGAGAAGTGGTAGAGCTTAGACGACAACTGAAGGAGAAGATCACTCTTTTGCCAGAATGTTCAGAATGTGACCTGTTGATAGACCAGTGTCAGTACTTGAAGACTCTCATTCCGGGAGGCCGTTTGTCTTAGCTTGTATCTTTGATATGTATGTTGAGAATCACCTCCAGGCTTGTTGGATGGGATTCATTGTTGTACTCCGATTGTTTGGATTTTCTTTGTCGACTTTGTTGTATGATCCTGTTACTCATATAGATGAGGTTGTTGGTTTCACCTTGTACTCATCACTCTTGTGTATGTTGTTTCTGTGCTTCTATGTTGTTCTTGCTGCAGGTTGCCATCTTTTGAGGATGACTCAGGCTCTTTGAATGCCTGAGGAATGAACATATCATGTGCATCATACGCATCATTAGCACCATAGTCATATCATTTTGCATAACAGGTGTTCTTGGTCGTGACTTCTCACTCTTGGTTCCTGTTCAGGCAGGATAGCTGATCAACGTCCGCACCGCTACTCAACAAGACTGAATCAACAGAGAGGTATGGATCAAGTTCAAGCAGAGTTGGCTGAGATGAAGGCTAACATGGCCCAGTTTATGAATATGATGCAAGGGGTTGCACAAGGTCAAGAAGAACTTCGAGCCATGGTTCAGAGACAAGAGGCTGCAATTCCACCGGTCAACCATGCTCCGCCAGAGGGAGGTCCGGTCAATGATAATAATGTTGCTGCTGCTGTACCCATCAACAACTATGCTACAGGTGATGAGTTGGGGGGAATTCGAATCAACGGTCAACCTATTGTTCCAGATGCCGCTAATGCCAGAGCAGTCCGTGCCCCGGCCCGTAATCCTGTTCCGATTGTTGACAGACAAGAGGATATGTTCACTCTGCTCAGTGAAGACGAAGACGTTCTGGGAAGGGTTAATGAGAGGGATCGTAAAGTTGATGCCCTTGCTGAGAAAATTAGAGCTATGGAATGTCAGAATTCTCTCGGTTTTGATGTTACCAATATGGGGTTGGTGGAAGGTTTGAGAATCCCTTACAAGTTCAAAGCACCGTCCTTCGATAAATACAACGGTACTTCTTGCCCTCGCACCCATGTGCAGGCTTATTATCGAAAAATCTCTGCGTATACAGATGATGAAAAGATGTGGATGTATTTTTTCCAAGATAGTCTATCTGGGGCTTCTTTGGACTGGTACATGGAATTGAAGAGAGATTCTATCCGCTGTTGGAGGGATCTGGGTGAGGCCTTTTTGAGGCAATACAAACACAACATGGACATGGCACCGAGCCGGACTCAGCTGCAGAGTCTATGTCAGAAATCCAATGAGAGCTTCAAGGAGTACGCCCAGAGGTGGCGTGAACTGGCTGCTAGAGTTCAACCCCCTATGCTGGAGAGGGAGTTGACAGATATGTTTATCGGTACTCTTCAGGGTGTGTTTATGGACCGGATGGGGAGCTGCCCATTCGGTAGTTTTTCTGATGTCGTCATTTGTGGAGAGAGGACTGAGAGCTTGATTAAAACTGGGAAGATCCAAGATGCTGGTTCCTCTTCTTCTAAGAAGCCGTTTGCTGGGGCACCTCGTCGAAGAGAGGGTGAAACTAATGCTGTTCAACACCGCAGAGATCAGAATAGAAGTGAATACCGTCAAGTTACTGCAGTGACCATTCCGGCACCTCAACCTCGTCAACAACAACAACAAAGAGTTCAACAACCACAACAACAACAACAGCAACGTCCGTATCAGCCCAGACAAAGGATGCCTGATCGACGTTTTGATTCGCTACCCATGTCGTACGCCGAGCTGCTGCCCGAACTACTCAGGTTGGGGATGGTTGAGTTGCGTACAATGGCTCCGCCTACAGTATTGCCTCCTGGGTACGACGCCAACGTCCGTTGTGACTTTCACTCTGGGGCACCAGGGCATCATACTGAGAAGTGTCGGGCTCTCCAGCACAAGGTCCAAGATTTGATCGATGCCAAGCAATCAACTTCGCTCCAGTGCCTAACGTCGTAAACAACCCTATGCCTCAGCATGGTGGGCATAGAGTGAACAATATTGAGGGGAAAGAAGCTGAAGATCTGGTTGTTAGTGTTGATGATGTTCAGACTTCTCTGCTAGTTGTGAAGGGCCGTCTGCTGAATGGGGGTGTCTACTCGGGCTGTGATGAGGATTGTTTGGGCTGTGCAGAATCTGAGAATGGTTGCGACCAGTTAAGGGCCGGTATCCAGGGTATGATGGATGAGGGTTGTTTGCAATTCAGTAGGGCTGTAAAGGATCGTGGAACAGTGTCAACTATCACCATTTACTTTAAACCGTCTGAAGAACGTGGACAAAGGGTCGTTAGTGCACCTGCAACAAATGGTACCCCAGTTACCATTTCCGTGCCTGTAACCATCAGTGCTCCAACTACCATCGTTGCGTCTGGAAGAAGGGCTGTTGAGAATAGTAGAGCCGTGCCGTGGAAGTATGATAATGCTTATCGCAGTTACAGAAGGGCTGAAAGTCAGACGAGACCAGTGAATCAAACTCTAGTGACAATTGGTTTACCGAATAGAGTTCCTGCAACTGTTGGTCCGGCTGTGGATAATGTAGGGGGTCCAGGAGGTTTTACCAGAAGCGGTCGTCTGTTCGCACCGCAGCCTTTGAGGGACAATAATGCTGAGGCTCTCGCCAAAGCAAAGGGTAAGCAAGCTGTGGTTGAGGAAGAACCTGTCCAGAAGGAAGCGCCCGAGGGGACATTTGAGAAGGACGTGGAGGAGTTTATGAAGATAATCAAGAAGAGTGACTACAAGATTGTAGATCAGTTGAATCAAACTCCGTCCAAGATTTCTATACTTTCACTGTTGTTGTGCTCTGAGGCACACCGTAATGCCTTGCTGAAGATGTTGAATCTGGCTTACGTGCCTCAGGAGATTTCTGTCAATCAACTGGAGGGTGTGATGGCCAATGTGAGCACCAGGCATGGTGTAGGATTCACCAACCTGGACTTACCGCCTGAAGGGCGGAACCATAACAAAGCCTTGCACATCACCATGGAGTGCAAGGGGGCAGTGTTGTCTCACGTATTGGTAGACACCGGGTCGTCGCTGAATGTGTTGCCTAAGCAGATTCTGAAGAAGATTGATGTGGAAGGGTTTGTGCTTACTCCCAGTGACCTGATCGTTCGTGCTTTCGACGGATCCAAACGTTCTGTGTGTGGGGAAGTTACCTTGCCTGTGAAGATAGGTCCTGAGGTATTCGATATCATCTTCTATGTTATGGACATCCAGCCCGCCTATAGTTGTTTATTGGGGCGTCCATGGATTCATGCAGCAGGGGCAGTCTCGTCGACTCTCCATCAAAAGCTCAAGTATGTCTGGAACGGTCAGATTGTGACTGTGTGCGGTGAAGAAGAGATTCTGGTGAGTCATCTATCCTCGTTCAAATATGTTGAGGTGGATGGCGAGATCCACGAAACCTTATGCCAGGCGTTTGAGACTGTGGCTCTTGAGAAAGTGGCGTACGCTGAGCAGAGGAAGCCAGGTGCTTCAATTACTTCTTACAAGCAGGCTAAGGAGGTTGTTGATTCTGGCAAAGCTGAAGGCTGGGGCAAGATGGTGTATTTGCCTGTTAAAGAAGACAAATTTGGCGTTGGTTATGAGCCTCTCCAAGCAGAGCAGAATGGTCAAGCGGGTCCGAGTACCTTTACCAGCGCTGGGCTGATGAATCATGGCGACGTCTCTGCAACCGGTAGTGAAGACTGTGACAGTGATTGTGATTTGGACAACTGGGTTCGCCCGTGTGCACCAGGGGAGTCTATCAACAACTGGACGGCTGAAGAAGTGGTTCAAGTTACTCTTCTGACAGAGTAATTTTCTGTTGTTTTGTCATTTTGCATGAAAATCCTACGTTCTACCCAAGGCGTAGTGATTCATTGTAGGGCCTCATCATGTTTTAATGATTATCATTAATGAAGGACATTTTTTGAAATCAAACTTTGTGATCCCTGTCTTTCTATTTTTTGTTTTCATCCTTTTTCAAAAACAATAAAAATGGCAATGTTTTTGTTTTTGTGACTTTATTGAACTCTTTTTCTAAAACAAAGCATTAAACATGCAGAAGCGATCTTATGGCATTCACTATGAACAGTTCTGTTATGGCTCAGTATGATTTCGACAATCCCATCTACCAAGCTGAAGAGGAGAGTGAGGAAGACTGTGAACTCCCTGCAGAATTGGTCAGATTGCTGAAGCAGGAGGAAAGGGTCATCCAACCTCATCAGGAGGAGTTGGAGGTTGTTAATTTGGGTACTGAGGACGCCAAAAGAGAAATCAAGATTGGGGCTGCTTTAGAGGACTCTGTCAAGAGGAGGCTGATTGAGATGCTGAGAGAATATGTGGAGATATTCGCCTGGTCATATCAAGATATGCCTGGGTTGGATACAGACATTGTGGTGCATCGATTACCTCTTAGAGAAGGATGTCCTTCGGTCAAGCAGAAGCTTCGTAGAACGAGTCCTGATATGGCAACTAAGATCAAGGAAGAGGTTCAGAAGCAGTGGGATGCAGGTTTTTTGGCTGTTACAAGTTATCCCCCATGGGTGGCCAACATCGTTCCTGTGCCGAAGAAGGATGGCAAAGTCAGAATGTGTGTCGATTACCGGGATTTGAATAGAGCGAGTCCGAAAGATGATTTCCCATTACCTCACATTGATGTATTGGTTGATAATACGGCTCAATCCTCGGTATTCTCTTTCATGGATGGTTTCTCCGGATATAATCAGATCAAGATGGCGCCAGAGGACATGGAAAAGACGACATTCATTACACCTTGGGGCACGTTCTGCTATAAGGTGATGCCATTTGGGCTAAAGAATGCTGGTGCTACCTATCAGAGGGCAATGACGACTCTTTTTCATGACATGATGCACAAAGAAATTGAAGTGTACGTAGATGATATGATTGCGAAGTCGCAGACAGAAGAGGAGCACCTGGTTAATTTGCAGAAGCTGTTTGACCGGTTGAGAAAGTTCAAGCTGAGGTTGAATCCGAACAAGTGTACGTTTGGGGTGAGATCAGGGAAGCTTTTAGGCTTCATTGTCAGTGAGAAAGGGATTGAGGTTGATCCAGCAAAAGTCAAAGCTATTCAAGAGATGCCTGAACCGAAAACGGAAAAGCAAGTCCGTGGGTTTTTAGGGAGGTTGAACTACATTGCAAGGTTCATATCTCACCTAACTGCCACATGTGAACCAATTTTCAAACTGCTCAGAAAGAATCAGGCGATCAAGTGGAATGATGATTGTCAGAAAGCTTTTGACAAGATAAAAGAGTATTTACAGAAACCTCCAATCCTTATACCTCCAGTTCCAGGGAGACCTCTGATAATGTACCTGTCAGTGACTGAGAACTCGATGGGGTGTGTATTGGGACAGCATGACGAGTCTGGTCGAAAAGAGCATGCCATATACTACCTTAGCAAAAAGTTTACCGACTGTGAAACAAGATATTCACTGCTCGAGAAAACTTGCTGTGCTTTGGCCTGGGCTGCTCGCCGACTGAGGCAGTATATGTTGAACCATACTACCTTGTTGATTTCTAAGATGGATCCAGTAAAGTACATCTTTGAGAAACCAGCTCTCACCGGACGCGTTGCTCGTTGGCAGATGATTCTAACAGAATATGATATTCAGTACACGTCACAAAAGGCCATCAAAGGTAGTATTCTGTCAGACTACCTCGCCGAGCAACCGATTGAAGATTATCAGCCTATGATGTTTGAATTCCCTGATGAAGACATCATGTATCTGAAGATGAAAGATTGTGAAGAGCCTCTTGTCGAGGAAGGACCGGATCCTGATGACAAATGGACACTGATGTTTGATGGGGCTGTGAATATGAACGGTAACGGTGTTGGGGCAGTATTGATCAATCCTAAAGGTGCTCATATACCTTTTTCTGCCAGATTGACGTTTGACGTCACCAACAACGAAGCTGAGTATGAGGCTTGTATCATGGGGATAGAAGAAGCCATTGATCTGAGGATCAAAACTCTTGATATATTTGGAGATTCAGCTCTAGTGGTCAATCAAGTCAATGGAGATTGGAATACGAATCAGCCGCATTTGATTCCGTATAGAGATTACACCAGAAGAATACTGACGTTCTTCAAGAAGGTGAAGTTGTATCATGTCCCCCGGGATGAGAATCAAATGGCTGATGCCTTGGCTACTTTGTCGTCTATGATCAAAGTTCATTGGTGGAATCATGTGCCACATGTTGCGGTGAATCGACTCGAGAGGCCTGCGTATGTGTTTGCAGCCGAGTCTGTTGTGGTTGATGAGAAGCCGTGGTATTATGACATCAAGAACTTCCTCAAGACTCAGGAGTATCCTGAAGGTGCGTCGAAGAATGACAAGAAAACCCTGAGAAGGCTAGCTGGAAGCTTCTATTTGAATCAGGATGATGTGCTGTATAAGAGAAACTTTGACATGGTCTTGCTCAGATGCGTGGACAGACCCGAGGCAGACATGTTAATGCAGGAAGTTCATGAAGGTTCCTTCGGTACTCATGCCGGCGGACATGCAATGGCTAAGAAATTGTTGAGAGCGGGTTATTACTGGATGACTATGGAATCCGATTGTTTCAAGTATGCTCGGAAGTGCCATAAGTGTCAAATCTATGCTGATAAGGTGCATGTACCACCAAGCCCTCTGAATGTCATGAATTCGCCTTGGCCGTTTGCCATGTGGGGCATTGATATGATTGGGAAGATTGAGCCTACTGCTTCGAATGGACATCGCTTCATCTTGGTTGCGATTGACTATTTCACCAAATGGGTGGAAGCAGCTTCCTATGCTAACGTTACCAAACAAGTGGTTACCCGGTTCATCAAGAAAGAAATCATATGTCGTTATGGAGTTCCTGAGAGAATCATCACTGACAATGGTTCGAATCTCAACAACAAGATGATGAAAGAGCTTTGTAAAGATTTCAAGATTGAACATCACAATTCTTCTCCTTACAGACCGAAGATGAATGGTGCTGTAGAAGCGGCGAACAAGAATATCAAGAAGATTGTGCAGAAGATGGTCGTTACGTACAAGGATTGGCATGAGATGCTGCCTTTCGCTTTGCATGGGTACCGTACCTCAGTACGTACGTCGACCGGGGCAACCCCTTACTCCCTTGTGTATGGTATGAAAGCTGTCCTACCTGTTGAAGTGGAGATTCCTTCTCTGAGAGTTTTATTGGATGTCAAGCTGGACGAAGCCGAGTGGATTCGAACAAGGTTTAACGAGTTGAGCCTTATCGAAGAGAGACGGCTAGCAGCTGTATGCCATGGACAGTTGTATCAGTGAAGGATGAAGCGAGCCTTTGATCAGAAAGTGCGTCCTCGAAGCTATCAGATCGGTGATCTAGTTTTGAAGAGGATCCTCCCTCCCGGTGCAGATAACAGGGGCAAGTGGACTCCTAATTATGAAGGTCCATATGTTGTGAAAAAGGTATTCTCCGGTGGAGCCTTGATGCTTACAACTATGGATGGTGAAGATTTTCCGTCTCCTGTTAACTCAGATGTAGTCAAAAAATACTTCGCATAAATTGACCCGCTGGACAAAAAGAAAAAAGAGTCCAGGCAAAAATGGGCATCCCGGCGAACCAAAAAACAGAAAGAAAAGGTTCGGGCAAAAATTAGGGATAAAATGAAAAGAATTTGTACACCCGGTAAGTCGAAAACCCGCAAGGGCGGCTTAGGCAAAAATGGGTATCCCGGTGGATTGAAAACCCGAAAGGGCGATCCAGGCAAAAGAGGGATTAAAGCGAAGACTACAGTCTGAGTTGTCTGTACTTCATCGAGCTTTGTCGTCTGCCATCTCGAAAGATGTGATCCGTCCAGTCATTCTTCTCAGAAAGCAAGGAGTTGGGAGGAAAACTGATGATCTGTGAGTTATAACAGAATTGGGAAATAGTGGATGCCGTGTTCACGTTGCCATTAGGATAGATTTTTTCCTTTTGTGCGCAATTACCTCTTTCTAGGAATTGCCTCCCAATGTATTTGCCTTTTCAGGCACATTTTCAATCAATAAAAGTCGTTATTCAGATAAATAGCTCTTTGGTTTTTATTTTTACTGTTTTGTTTGCAAAAATGTCCGAATTTTTGATAAGCATTGCATATAAGAACATGTAGGCTACACAATAACTTGCAAAAGGATGAAACATTTGAAAATCATTTTGAATGTTGAGGACACTTGAGCGTATCTTGTCCATGTATCCCCTGGGGGGCATTTTGTTGTGCTGTTTTTCAGATTGGCATCTGTGAGGACGTTTCCTCAGCAGATATTTTCCCCAAGCAAGTTTGGAAGCTATCAGAGCTATGTTCCCCTGCGGAGACGTCTGTGGATAGTGCCTTCTATTCCCCAACAGATCTAAGGATTGCCTATCCCCAACAGGCCTGTATTTGCCGATTTCCTCCCCGAGTGAGGCAGGTTCATTGAAATTTATCTCCAACATTTATCCTATCTGTGGACTGAAGGATATCCCCAGCGGAGTTTGCCTTCCCCCAGCAGCAGTGCTATTCTCCAACATGAGTGAGAAGTCGTTGCTCTCCTTGCAGAGCCTCCCCGCAGAGTTGGAGTACCCGATCAGTTTTGGCTCCCCAGCCGGAGTTTTTCATCATTTTTGCATCTTGCATGTAGTGATCATTGCATCCTCAAACTGCGTAGCATTCCCATTCAATATGGAGCATTACGCCATAGAAAAATTCAAACATATGCATTCATGTGTTAACCTCACCAGACCGTATCCCCGGCAGAGGCGGATCATCTTGTTCAACATCGGTGCAACACGTCTGCTACAGTTGCTCTTGACAGCATTCAGGATTGATATCCCCACGAAGGTTTATTATCTCGCCCGTTGGTGACAGAAAGTTTGTTTCTCCCCAGTGAGATCCCCAGCAAGTGGTCAACCTTGCCTTGACATATCTAAGATGTCGTTCTTGTGATACCGGTAAGTGTCATACTAGCACTCGCGTGTGTTTCTTTGTCTGGTGTCGGTAAACACCATTGTTTCGGTGTCTGTAAACATCGGATATTCCCCCAGTCATCAGTAAATGTCTGGTCATCATTTTTTGGTGTCGGTAAACACCATTGTTTCGGTGTCTGTAAACATCGGATATTCCCCCAGTCATCAGTAAATGTCTGGTCATCATTTTTTGGTGTCGGTAAACACCATTGTTTCGGTGTCTGTAAACATCGGGTATTCTCTCCAGTCATCAGTAAATGTCTGGTCATCATTTTTGGTGTCGGTAAACACCATTGTTTCGGTGTCTGTAAACATCGAGTTTTCTCCCCAGTCATCGGTAAATGTCTGGTCATTTTTTTTGATGTCGGTAAACATCATCTTTCGATGTCGGTAAACATCGAGTCTTCTATGCAGTCATCGGTAAATGTCTGATAATCCCCAGCTAGAGATCCCCAGTAGAGCCATCGGTAAATGGTCTTGCTGAAGTTGATATCGGTAAATATCAAATTTCCAGTTTCTAACCATCGGTAAATGGTTTCGCTTTTCTGAAATTGTCAATTGCAGGCGTCATCGGTAAATGACGTGGTTCTCCTTGTATCATATCCGGCAGAGTGCAAATTTCTACGGTTCTTGGTATTCAATCCCTGCTTACCCTGAAAGTCTGACAGCCGTTGCTCTCATCCATTCGGGTTCCCAGCTGATTGAATAGGGGCAGCTGTAGCACCTCAAATTTGCACCTATCATTGTACATACATTCTCATATTAGGTCATAGCGTAACATGGTCCACTGCATAGCATTGCATTGTCCCATTTGCCTCAAGTGCAAGCCAATCAAGAAATTAGGTCAAACTGATCAGGAGATCAGTCAACCAAGCAAGCAAGCACAATTCTCAAGGAGCCAAGGCCCTAGGGTTGGTCCAACATGTTCACATGACTTGAAGGTCCATTTGAAGTGTTTTGGTCAAAGATTGGAGGCTCAGAAGTCATCAGTTCATGCACAATCAGTCAGAAACCCTAAAAGTCAACTGTTGGTCAACTGTCCATTTAATCAGTGATTTGATGATGGGATTTGGTTTGAGAGAGCTTATTCATGTCCAAATAGGCCTCATATATCATGTCAAACACCATCATGGAAGAATTTGAAGCCAGATCAGAAATTTCCAAAAATGGAAACTGGACCTGTAACTGAAACTTACCAAAAATGGAAAGTCTTGATCCTCAAACTTACATCATGATACAAGCTTCAAATGAATTTTTGCCCAACATGAAAGTTGAATATCTTGTTCTCCCATTTCCAAAAAGTCCAAGAACACTCAATTCCCATGTATGGTTAGCAAGTTATGATCGAATCGTTTTCAGAAATTTTTGAACTTCAAAAGGCCATATCTCTCAAACCATTTGGCCAATTTGGGTGGGGTTTTTTCCTACAAGCCACATTTGATCCCCTCTTTCCAAAAATGTAACTTTCATGTGCCAAAACTTCACCAATCAAAATGGCATTTTTGGACTTGCCTTAATTAATTTCAAGTGAAGTGAAATTTTGACTTTTTAAAATAAACCTTTTCCATCATTTTGGCCATTGGGAATTGATCTGAAATTGTATTTTGGACATGTTCAAAGTCAAATTCGTGCAAGTACATACACCCATGCCAAGTTGCTTGAAAATTGAAAGAAAGTACATTTCTCAACAACTCTATCCCACATATCCATGGACTTTGATTTGTACCTTCAAACAGAGAATTAAAAGATGATTTTCTGTCATTTGAAACCCCTAGGTGCAGCCTCTAACCACAGAAAACCTTCATTCTCTCTCAACTTGCATTTTCACACCTTTGCATTTTTTTTGCACAAAACTCAAAAAGACTCGAGCAGCTCTTGTTTGCTTCATCACCTAGCCATCATTTGGAGCTCTTTTGAAGCAGCAAAACCCAGCTGGAAGCTCCCTTTCATGTTCTGTTTTTCCATGGACCAACAATGGTGAAACTGGATTTGGACATTCCCAAGCCTTGCTGAGCTCGATTACTTCAAGTATCCATCATTTCAAAGCATAAAGAACATCTGTTTCACCAGCAAACATCAAAACAACAACTGAATTCCAACTTTCTTCAAAAACAAGTAAGAGATCGATCTCTCTATTTTTCAAATCCATGCTATGCTTAGTGTAGATCTCTCCATGCTGAGTTTCATGATGCTTTTATTTTCGAAAATGGTTGGATATTCATGAAGTTACACTGAAATGAAGTTTGATGTTGTTTTGGATTCTTGCTCGATTCATGATGTATGCTGCGTTTTAGTGAAAATTATTGCTGGATTCGTGCTTGCCATGCTTAGATGAACATTTGTGTGTATTCAATTTTAGTTTCTGGAAAATTTCGAACCAAGCTCGATTTGAAGGTGATGAATATTGTTGCTGTACCCAGAAAAACCCTAATTGCACAAGCCTTGCCCAGATTCTTGTTTGTTTCACGTTGTATGGTTACTGTTGGCCCATGAGCCAATCAAAACATTTCCCTGGCCGCGCCTAAACGGCGCTGTTTTGATAAGTGAGTTTCAATATTATTGAAATGCCATCCGGTTCATTAATAATTCAAATTAATTCATTTATTTTTCTTATTTTCATTTCATTTGATCATCAATCTTGCAAAATTCATAAATCATTCATTTCAATTCCAAATCTCATGGGAATTTTTGCATCATCTTCATCATGATCTCTACTTTTTTATCATAATTTTTCCAGAATTTTTTGGTGGATGGTTTTTGTTTGGCATTAGGGTTTGTGACATGTATGCATATTTTGTACACTTTTCCAAAACATTTGTGAAATGATGATGCTTTATCCAATGGCTCCCAAATTTTTTGTGCTTAAACTAGACACACTCATGGTGATTTTGGTGTAGAGTTTGTGAATTTATCTTATATGGATTGTGAGTTATGAATTTTTGAGTTAGGGTGTGACAATTTGTGTCACACCATTGATGTCCAACTTCATGATTTTTGATACCATGCTTCCTGACCTCCAATTGATCTGATTTTTTGCATGAACCTACTCTTGTATGTCTAGTTTACATGTGAATTTTCTTGGAATTATTTGTGGCATTTCCTAATTGTTTGAGATTTTCTCCCCTGACTAGTCAAATGTTGACCTTGTGTGACACTTGTTCCCATTTCATTTGTGAAATTCTCATACTTTATTAGATGGACATGAAATTTTACATGAGATAACTAGACATCCTCATCTTTGCCATGGTTTTAGTCCCATTCATTTCTCATATGCTATCGCTGATTTATGATTTTTCTAAGTTGATGCATGTTTGGTTGACTTCTTTGAGCATGTTCAAAATTGCTTTGACTTTCTGATTTTCATTGACTGCCTTCCACTTGTCCAAATGAGCTGAAATTTGACATGCTTACCATGCTGTGGGTTGTGACTGACCATGATTTATTTGGTGATTTTTGGAAATGTTTGAGATTGATTTTGAGTTAAGTCTTGCTGTTGACTTCTATGAGCTTCTGTTTGCAACACTTTGACCTAAATTGTTCATGAAATGATGATGATGATTGATATGAATGTGAAACCAATTGGAATTGATTCTTGATTGTTTGAACATGATTTTGGATGCTTGCCTTTTGCTGTTTTGACTTTTTCATTCTCTTTTGACCCTAGGCTTGTCCTAGTGGTCCTGTTACTCACCTTTGAGCTTACCTTTTCAGGTTGACCAACAAATGACCAATGAGACCAATTCTTTTTGATTGAGCTTGCTTAAATATCATTGTCTAACTTGTTTGTTTTGTAGGTGGCTTGGCTCACATGCCTTAAGCCTTGTGCCTTGCACATCCATTTGCTTCTGATTAACCACTGGTGTCTGTTTCTTTTTGTTTTGTTTTGAAGTTGCATACTAACATCTGCTTGACCATTTCAGGTGCTTTTAGTTGCTTAAGTTCTTTGAACTTGCTTTGCTTTGCTATAAGCAATTTGCATTGAGGTATATTTCTAATCTTCATGTAGTCTGGAAGACCTGGCCTGTTACTTGGCCAGGCAACTGTCTGAAGTCCTCCTTAAGAGGCAATGTTTGTGGATGTTTAATTTTGTCCTTGCATAGAGTCAAAGACCTCCTAAGTGAAGAGGCAATTGGCAGAACCCAAGGGATAAGCAACCTATCCCCTGCTATTCTGTGTGTCATCTGCTTTGCTCACACCACCGTGTTGATGCATTGCAGATACAAACCCAAGATCTTGTACAATTGTACAGTTGAGTCAGTTTTAAATGTGTAGAAGGGTTCCCACTTTCTGAACCCACACATTCTTGTCTTAAGCTCTCCCAGGCCAGGGATAAGAGCTGTGAAGTCTTATCTTCACTCACCTTTCATCTGCTTCACCTTAGCCCCTCAATGGCAAGGTTAAGAGCAACATCTACCCAGTTCCAGAGGTTTGTTTGTTGAGGTTGATATGACCCCTCGACTAAAACCTAACCCTTGTTTGAGCCACTTGCTTGTGTATAGTGTGTGCTATCTGTGCTTGTATGTTTGTTTGACTTGCTTCCTGTGCAAGTTAGGGTTAGTTTAGACTTGCTTCCTGTGCAAGTTAGGTTTTGCTTGGCTTGCTTCCTGTGCAAGTCAAGTGTGTGTGTGGCTTGCTTCCTGTGCAAGTCATGATTAGGATAGGCTGGCTCCCTGTGCCAGTTAGCTAGAAACCTTAACTTAGGGTTGATTTTGCATGATAACATCTAGGCTCGAGTCGTAGTCTCCCTAGTTGTGTCTCCCTCTGTTATCTGGTTAGGCTAGTCCTTTATCCCTCTGTAGGGGAACTACGTCGCCCTGATCCTCATACCAGATGAGGTACGTAGGCAGGAGATGAGCTGATCTCTCCGGGCGCCTGTGTCTTTGTTTTGTCTTGTTGTGTGCTTGGAAGCTGATGTAAGTCCATCGAGTGGCAGTTAGGTTCCAGTGTGCGTGCGTTTGGTTCGGATGCTGATGTAAGCCCAGTGATTGGCATTCAGGCTCCATGTTTGCCTCTTTGTGTGTGTTTTGGTTCGGATGCTGATGTAAGTCCAGTGATTGGCATTCAGGCTCCACGTTTGCCTTTGCCTGTGTTTGTTTGTGTGTGTGTCAGCCGAGCTACAAATGCTCTGATTCTTCTTTCGTCCAAGAAGATACGTATGCATAGGATGCGATATCCTAGCGAGCATGTGTCGTTTCCCCAGTCCGAACTACTTGGACTCTGATGTCTATGCATGATAGACTAAGTAGGCCCAGGATGCGATATCCTGCCGAGTCAGTTTCAGTCAGTTTCTTTTGTCTCTTTCAGCCAGTGCGTGTGAATTTGAGCAGTGTTTAGCAACCATTTTTCCTTCCTATTGTGCGTGGATCCCGTCGAGTACGACGGATGCGTAGGGGTGCTAATACTTTCCCTTCGCATAACCGACTCCCGAACCCATTCTCTTTGGTCGCGAGACCATGTTCTTTCCAGGTTTACTCTGAGCGTTTCCTTTCCCTCTTTTGGGATAAATAACGCACGGTGGCGGCTCTGTTGTTCTTGTTTTCCCGCCGGTTTTTCGCGTGATGCGACACCTTCCTCTTGAGTTACCAGGTTGAACCTGTCATTTAACAAGCAATATGCATCAACCAAAACAGGTAATCTGTACCAGCTACAACCGACACATAACACTTCCCAAACTCATTCATAAAAAATGTCATTTTACTAACGAAGCTTGTGTTTAAGAAAAGAAACCTGTTCAACCTGCAGTGACCAGTTTGATGGATTTACCTACAACCTGCAGCAAACCAAAGTAAAACCTACATCTTAAGAGCAACTAACCAAAAATGTAGTTAAACAATTACCAGTTTAGCAGGTCATTTGATCTACAATAGCCACATCACCTAACTCAAACTTATTATAGCACTTGCATTTACCAGTCATAAACTTGGTATTAACTAAATTATCCCACATTGGAATCCAAAAGAAAAAAAGAGCTAACTATCAACTCAGTGATTGAACTCACTGAGTTCAACCTAACTAACTCCAAACCTAATCATAACTAATTCTGAACCATATCACCTCCGAACCTACCATCTATAAATTGAGACCTCCATCAACATTTCAGCACCTTTGGCTTCATCACTCTCAACTCATTGCAAACTCTCAATTTCACTCTGCATAATCCTTCACTCCCTTACTCAGAGCTCTTCTTCCATAAGCCATTGAAGCTTCAATTTTCTTTAGCTAGACCGCATAGAAAACACACCTCTCCCCATTCGTTTACTCTCAATTTCAAGAAGTAGAAGAAGGAAGGAATATAAGAGGATGATCTGGATCAAGGAAAGGCAAAGAAATGGAATCAGAAGCTCACCTGAGACGTGTTTCCGGTCTTCCTCCCCGGTGAGTTAACCTCGAATCATTGCAATTTCCTATTTCATGGTTACCAAGATGTAGATTTTGGAGAGAGAAATCCAAGCCCTAAGATCGTAGGTGTTGATTCATCATAGTTGCCATTTAATTTGACTAAAACCACCTAGGGTTCTTCAGATGTTTGCATTCGATTAGGCTTGTCCTTTGAGAATTTCCCTAATCTATCTCCATATTCGTCACCAGCGTGACATTACACATCAGATGGTGGCCTTCATCTTAGCTCAGGCGCACTGCCGTTTCCAGGGGCAACCTCTGACATGGTGGCCCATAGTGGCAAGCCGGTGAAATGAGTTGAGTTCGCCGTGAGAGAGAGAGAGCGCACGCGTTTGGAATTTTCAAACTCTATTGACTTTCCCAAGTCAAAGTCATCCATGGGATTTACTTCTGGTGGGCTTGGTTTCATCCAAGCCCAGTGTGATTTCAATCGCTCACTAGTTTCCATTATACATCCCATGCGGACAATAACAATGTGGTATTGGGCTTGGCTGAAGCCCATGCGCCAGTTTTTACCTTCTCACACCAGTTTCCATTATACACCCCCTGCGGCCAATATCAATATGGTATTGGGCTTGGCTGAAGCCCATGCACCAGCTTTTACTTTCTCACCCCATTTCATGTACTGCACCCTTTTTTTGCCCATTATGCATGTATTAAAATTTGTTATTTTGTTAATTGATTTCTAGCATTTTAATTAGTTTAATTAGCTTCATTAGGTTAATTAGGTTAAGTTTTTGTAGTTAGGTTAAGTTTTTGTAATTAGGATTTAGAGATGATTAGTTTAGTTTCTAGTTAGAAATTAATTAACCACTATTAACATTCTACACCCTAATTAGAAATTAGAATTAAGTTGATTAATTGGATCAATTTATCTTGATTAGAAATAATTGGGATGATTTAGCCTTTAATTAGATTTAATCATAGTATAATTCCCAAATTGGACATATTTTGTAAATGACCATTTTACCCTTTAGGGGTAATTTTAGGCATTTTATCCATAGAATCACATGCTCCTATAGGATTAAGATTTTTGCATGGAATCTTAATCAATTCCTAACAATTGAATGTTCCCTTAGAATTTGTACATAGAATTTTAATCAAGATTTTGACTAACCATGACATGATCCCTTAGGGTAGTCTAATTCAATGCTAACCATTAGATTAGATTCGAAACAAACCCATGATTAAATTGATCAAAAGCAATTTTGATTAATTAAATCCTTTGAACTTGTATAACCCCACAGTCTAATGTAGTGACCAAAAGAACATTGGTCACTTAATAAGACTTTCCTTCTAAACTGTGGAGCTCGAAGCCTCAAGTCAGATTCTCGATCAAGACATCCTCAGTCATATCAAGCAGCAAATTATGCAAGTGCTTCAAAGGTGGAAAACTACATGAGCTTGTTAAATCAAAGTTGGAATTGTGTGGCATGGGCCTTAAGTAATAGAGAAGGAGTGGGACTGGAGAATTCCTACCCCCATTCTGAGTATCTTTGGGCATGGGACGAATAACCCAACGCTCATTGTATTCACCTCTATTCATAGACTTTAGCATAATTCTAAACATGCGATTGGCAAGTCTCTCACTATAAAGCAATACAACAAAGCAAGAATTACATCAACAACTTGTCAATCATGAATCGAGTTGTACGATACGAGCCTTAAGCAATAAAGAAGGAGTGGGACTGGAGAATTCCTACCCCCACTCTGGATATCCTTGGGTATGGGATGAATGACCCATCGTTCATCGTATTCACCTTGTAAGACCCCAATTTTGACCCTAAGATCCCTCATGGCATCATAACATTGCATTTGCAAAGCCACAAGGATCATAAGCATCTAGGTTCCCTTTGCCTTTGGGTGGGATCTCTTGTGATTTGGTTTGAGATCACCAAGCATGCTTGAATTGTATATTATTTCTTTTCTCATTTTTATTTACTAACCAAAAGCACAAAAATATGTCACCAACATCTTTTGTTCGTAGCTTGAGCAATCACAAGGTCCCAAAGCTCCTAAGAGATCATTGGTGCAATGATATGGCCAAGAGAAGATGAAAGCAAGCATGGTAATGGTTCCCAAATCTCTCATCCACCAAATATGCCTCCCTAGTATCTCAATTCATCATTTTGATCAAAGCAAGTCAAAGGGTTTGAGGTTTGTTTCCCAAGGAAACCCTAATTCATCTGATCATCAACCATGCCTTGCTCATGAAGCAACCTCATCCCATGGTCAAATAAAATCAAGGGAAGTTCCTTAATTCATCATTTCATGCATATTTAAACTTATTTGAGTTTCCTCAATCATCAATTCATCAAGATATGAGTTGTGGACTTGAAAAGTTGATCAGTCAATTCATCTGACTATTTTGAAATGCACTGAGACCTAACTTTTTATGTGTTGGTCAAATGGAGATGATCCCAAAAGCAAAAATGTTCTTAAGAACAATATGAACAACTTTAATGTTCATCAAAAATTTATTTGAATCTTGGAAGGTCATCTCCCATTCCAAGACATTATAGGTCATTTTGACTGAAACCCTAATTTTGGGTCAACTTCCCAAGAACATAACTCATTCATTTTTTATGATTTTGAGGTGGGATCAAATTCATTGGAAATATTATTTTGTCTACTTCAAATGTTATGTTGAACAAAATTTCAAGATCTCAAAATAAATACATGTGATAATGCAAAACATTATAGGTCACTTTGGGACAAATGCATTGAAATGGAAAAAAGTCCAACTTCAAGCGCCCATAACTTCTTCATCAAAAATCCAAATGATGAAAAATTTAAGTCCATCTTGATTTTATTGAAAATACCTACAACTTTGATGTTGGAGGTTTTTCCATTTGAGGCTTGAATCATCAAAACCGAAGGGCTTGAACATTGGCCAAATTTGGAAACTTCACTTTTGCATGTTTTGCACCTTACACTTTAAACTCAAAATTCACTAATTTCCAAGGCCCAATTGAAATTTTGGTCAACATATCATTTGTTCCTTATGCAATAATCTTTCTAACCATTACTCATGAGGTGGCATTTGGAGTTTGGAAGCACCATTTTCGAAGGCATGAAGGTTTAGTGCATTTTGTGAAATTCAATTCCAATTGCCATGCATGAGCTGTTTACACTTCTTGTACACGTCCATTTGCAATCTGCATTAGTTCAGCAAGTTATTCCAAGCTTCATTGGGCCTTCCACATGATCATACAAGCCCATTGTCGCATCCGCGAAAAACAACCGGCGGGCTAAAACAAAACAAACAGAGCCGTCACCGTGTGTTATTTATCCCAAAGAGGGAAAGGAAACGCTCGAAGTAAACCTGGAAAAGACATGGTCTCGCGAACAAAGAGAATGGGATCCGGAGTCAGTTATGCGAAGGGAAGGTATTAGCACCCCTACGCATCCGTCGTATTCGACGGGATCCACGCTCAGAAAGATAGAAAAAAGGTTGCTAAAACAGAAGTTGCTCACAAACATCACACACACACTGGAAACAACACAGGTGGAAGAAGAGGGAAACGGGCTCGCTAGGATATCGCATCCTATGCCTACGTATCTCATCTGGTATGAGAATCAGAGCTACCGTAGTTCGGCTCACGCACGCCGAAACAAACACATGCACAGACGCTGAGACGTCAAAACAAACACACAAGCAGGCAAACATGGAAACCGAATGCCAATCCCTGGACTTACATCAGACTCTGAACCAAACGAACCCACACTGGAAACCAAATGCCACCTGCTGGACTTATATCGGACTCCAAGCACACAACAATAGGATACGGAATGCCAATCGCTGGGCTTACATCCATATCCTAACACACACAAGAAGGGTTAACAAACAAACAAGTTACCAAGGAGTCAGGCACTCGAGCCTAGTAACTGTCAAGCAAACGCACACAAAGAAAAGAAAAAGGGTGCCCGGAGAGATCTCGCACGATCTCCTGCCTACGTACCTCATCTGGTATGAGGATCAGGGCAACGTAGTTCCCTTGAACAGGGGAGAAACTTTCTCCTAACCAGAGACTGGGAAATGACCAACTATAAGGGAGACTAACTCGAGCCTAATAGTTATCATGTATTCCACAATGGTCCTAGGTTGAGTTTTCTATCTAACTTGCACAGGCAGCAAGCTATCCTAAACAGGAAGAACAAAGCGAACATACACACAATTAACAAAGCAAACATGCACACAATTAGCACACACTATATACAAGCAAGGTGGGCTCACACAAGGGTTAGGCTGTGAAACACAAACCAACTGTAATCGGGTGATGTTAGCTCTTAACCCTAACATTGAGAGTTAGGGTGAAGCAGATGAAATAGGAAGTGAGGGGTGTGCCTCACAGCTCTTATCCCTGGCCTGGGAGAGCTTTAGACAAAGGAAGTGTGGGTTCAGAAAGTGGGAACCCTTCTACACTTATGACTGACTCAACAGAGATCTTGGGTTAATATCCACTATGCATCAACACCAGTTGTGTGAGCAAAGGGATGACTCGACTGAATAGCAGGAGATGGATTGCACATCTCTTGTATCTGCCAATTGCCTTATCAAAGGTCTTTTCCTGCTTGGCACAAAGATAAACATTCACAAGCATTGCCTCTTAAGGAGGACTTCAGACAGATGCCTGACCAAATCACAGGCCAGGTCTTCCAGACTAAATGAAGTCAGTGGGTTATACCTCAATTGGTTAAGCAACCAAGCAACAGCAAAAGGAAGTTCAAAAGAACTATAGCAACTAATGTACCTGAAAACAATCTAGCTCAGTTAGTACACAACTCAAACAGCCAAACAGACAAACTAAAAGTCAACAGTTAACTGTACAAAGTCAAACAGACAACAAGTGCAAGCTATGCATCAAAGCAAAGCACAAGCTCAACTCAAAGGAGCTAATCCACCTACAAAACAACTCAATGTTAATCAACATCAATCAAATATCAATCCAAATGAGCAAATGAATCAAACTCCTCAAGGCCATATGCTTCTTGTCCTGAAAACACAACTCAAACATAAGCAAACCCCTAGGACAAGGCCTAGGGTCAAAGAGGGAGAAATAATTCAAAACAGAACATGAAAATTGACAATAATCAAGTTCAATCAAATTAAAACATCATCCAAAAGGTCCCATGTTCATATCATGCACCAAAATTATTTCACAATCCAAATATGGTAAAGCATGCAAGTTCAAAGCTCATTGGACCAAACAGAATGAATCAATCCAAACTAACTCAAAAATAATTCAATAAATCTCCAGAAATATCATGGCTAAACAGAATCCATCACATGATCATCATACCAAAATTCAAGTCATTTGGATAAGTGGAAGCATGGCAAATAAAATCCATAAGGCAAGGTAATCACAAACAAGCTCAATTAGGGCACAATTTCATGCATCAACTTCACACAATCCTAAAACAGAATCTACACATGATAAATATCTCAAACCAAAGCCAAGATAAACTTCAAAGTGTCTATAATCAATGTGAAAAATTTAAATTCCATATGATAAACATCAAGCATTTCACAAATCATCTAAGTTCATGACTCATCAAAAGTCCAGAAATGACCAATCAGCAAAGAAAATCTCAAACAAATCCAAATTACATCCAAAAATTCCACAAAAATTCACAAGCAATCCTAACACCAGGAAGTAGCATCATGCAAAAATTCACATCATTTGGCATTGAAATGGCATGGTAAAGAAAATCCACAAGTTGGACAAGCAATGGTGTGACACACATTGTCACACCTTCATTAAACACATCATATCTCATCAACCAGAAATGCTAAAAATACAAACTCTATACCAAAATGTTCATTAAGGTGTCTATTTTAAGCATACAAAATTTCAAGAGTGTTGGATAAAATCTCATCATTTCATGAAGGATATGGCAAGATAGGTCATGAAAACACACACATGAACAAACCCTAGGCAAGAATAAAATTCGTCCAGGCACAAATCATGAAAAAATAGTCATTAAATTCTAGAGATCATGAGGAAAACAACAAAAAAAACCACACATTATTTGGATTAATATTCATGGACTTATGATTTTTGGAATGAATGAAAAAAACAAAAAAAACATGAATGAATGTACATGAACATGGATGGTTAAAGATGAAATAATGCCAAGCCAAATTTGAAAACGCGCTCGCCCGGATTCGAAGGGAGGCTGGTTTTGAAATTGAGCATGCTACAGTGTGAAGCGCTGCGTTTCAATAATGGCCAGGACACGTGGTCCAATACATGGCCTAGTAACACCAAAACACATGCAGGCCAGGCAAAAACGAATCAAAACGCGTTTCTGGAAAAAAAAACCCTAAGTTCTTCAACAACCTTCATACGTTCATCAGCTCAAGAACACATTCATTCAGAAATTCATAAAAACCATACCATTGGAATCATCTTTCAATATACAACAACATGTTATGCTCGGATTAACCTAATTCTTCCTAGATCACAAGATTCGAGCCAAAACATTTTCACTCATGGAACTTAGATTCAACATAACTTGTGCATTTCTTGATGAAAATTGATGAAACAAATTGCAGATTAATCTACATTCAAAGATCTACCACATGCATCCATTAATTTCATGAATTAGAACATTCGAAAACTGACCTCAATTGAATGGCAGAAGTGAATTCGATGTTTTCAGGCCTTGACAAGCAAAAACAGAAGTTCCTCAACTCTCATATGCTTGAATGAAGCAAGGTTTGGAAGTTGATCGCGCTTGATAAGTCCAGAAAATCAAACTGCCATGGATAACCTTGTGCTTCAACAGTTCCAAAAGCTTGCTCGAAATCAATGGATCTTGCTTCTAACCACTCCAATTATGCTTGTGGATGAGGATTGGATCATGAACAATGCAAGGTTTATGCAGAAAATTGAAGAAAAAGTGAGAGAGAAAATTGAAGAGTTTTTAGAAAACTAGATCTAGATCTGAATTCTGTTATGCTAATGAAGAAAACAGTTATGATTAGGTTTATATATGTGATGTTAATGAAGTTGTTAATCCCAATTAGCCAAAATGCAAATGATTAGTGAAAATGAAGTTTTATGACCAATTAGCCAATCCACCCAATATGCATATACCAATGTAACAGTGCAAGGTTCTGGTTTGGATCAACTTCAAATGAGGTTTCTAAACCAAAGCAAGTGAATGGAAGTGAATACCATGCCTAATTTTTGAAATTGCAATTTTCCCTCCAAATTTCAAATGGAAATCCAAATTTTTTTGCAATGGAAATTCATGGATTATGATGTGTAATTCGGATAGTACATGACAAAAGAAGAATGTGGCAAAAAAGTCCACTCCATTTGGCCTTTTGGTTCAAAAGTTATACACTTTTGAAATTCAAATTTTCTTGACCAAGATTAATCCATAACTTGCCAACCACACATGAGAAATTCATGTTCTTGGACTTTTTGGAAAGGTGAGATCAAGATATTCAACTTTCATGTTGGACAAAATTTCATTTGAAGCTTTTTTGGACATGTAATCTTAAGGAGAAGACCTTTCCATTTTTGGCAATTTTGAATTACAAGTCACTTTCTATTTTTGGAAAGTTTTCATCTGACTTTATTTTCTTCCATGTTGATGTTTGAAATGTTAAATGAAACTTATTTGGACATGAATGAAGTGTTTTTAACCCTCTCCCACCTCCAAATCCAACAGTTGACCTGTGGTTGACTTTTGTTGACTGATAGATGAATTGGCCATGCATTGATGAAACTGAGCCCCAATCTCCTGATGAAATGGCTCCAAAATGAAACCTTAGCCTCCACAAGCTCAATATAACCATATGATGATCCCTCTCTCAATGAAGACCTCATCTCCTTGACAAAACCCTGATTGGCACAATTCAACTGATTAGGGTTGACCAAAGGTCAAAACCCTAATCCCAAGGAAAATGATCAAGCACAATGAACCTCTTGGTGATGATAAGACCATGATGATGATGATGTACCATTCTAACCAAGATAATGATCAATCTCCTCGAGGAACTAAGAAACCCTAATTTGAAGCACAAACCCTCAGATGATTAGTGATCAACTCATGAAACCCTCAAGCTTGAATCTTTTGACCTCTTTATCTTCTGAGCAAGACTTAGGAGGATGGCTTGCTTAATGTTGCCACATGATATGCCAAAATGCAATGACTAATGACCTACAAAATGAAATGCAATATGCTAAGCTAGTCCCAAGAGAGGAGGGCAAATTTTGAGGTGTTACACCCATGCAAGGAAAATCCATTTGCCATGCACACGAGTAAAATCACTTGTTCAGCCAATTCCAGCTATAAATACATGTGATATGCTTCATTATGAACTAACCTAAAGGCGCCTGAAATGCTGCAAGAGTGAATTCCCAACCATACCAAAGGAACTAAGTTCACATTTCTTCAAAATTTCAGATCTGAAATTCAATTGAATTTGGTTGAATCTTCAGATCTAAAGTTCCTAAACCTTCATCATCTGATCCATTGAAGTTCTGTTTTGCAAAAAGAACCAAGGAAAGGGACTCAAAGCTTCACAATTCAAAGGTGTGCATCAACTGGTTTTCTCTTCGAAACTCCTTATTTTTTGATCTATTGGCCTTGATATTGTGTTGTCTGAAGTCCTCTCTATAGAGGCATCATTTCTATATGCTCAATTTTTGAAATCCATGAAGTTCAGCATGAACACCATATTTTTCTCCTTCTGATTTCTCTTACTATGGGGATCTAGAAGAGAAACTAATGGTACAGGAGTGATGTACATCACCCCAGCTTTAATTTGGTATATGGATCGTGAGTTTTGGTTAACTTTTGCAAACCTGCAACTCTGGCCGGAGCTGGTGTGCTCATCGGAGAAGACGGTGGTGTACACCGCCGTCCACCATGCCAGATTGAATCTGGACCATTGGATGCGTTTCCCACGATCTAATCTTGGCCCTTGTTATGTTTGACTCCATTTAATGCATGGTACCACGCGCATGACTCATGTACATGGTAAGCGCGCACTTGAGAGCCTTCTGATCAGCAACGTCAATTAATGAGGCTTGATCAGACGCTCGTGGTTTTTTCTGTTTTTTATAATTTCTATTTTATTTCTTTTATTTCATTTAACTTCAAAAATTCATAACTCTTTCATTTTTAATCCAAAAAATATGGGACCAATTGCATTATTTCTCTTTTTAATTCTAGTTTCTAAAAATGATTTTGAATATTTTTTATTTCATAATTTTATATTGTTTGTGAATTTTCTCTTTTCTGGTTATTTTTAATTCATTTTAAATAGTTTTTGATATTCAAAAAATACAAAAATATTTTCTAAACCTCTTTGAATGATGATGGATTTATGAAAAATATTCTCATCAATTTTTTAATTGATTTGAGATTTATTTGAGATTTTAGTTCAATTAGGTTATTTTTATTCATTTTTAATTGATTAAAAATAGTTTCTGACTTTTAAAAATGCTGAAATTTTTTGTCAAACTTTGTTTGACCTTGTTGAACTTAGGATAAATCACTTGGACTTTTAAAAGTTGATTTGAAGTGATTTTGAAGTTTGACCTTTCTTTAATATTTTAATTCAACTTTATTTTTAAATATTAAAAATGCCAAAAATATTTTGTTCATGTCTTGACCTCCAATCTTCATCTCTCTTCTGTTTTTGATTGTTTGACCATGATCCTCAATGTCATTGGTCAACACTTGTTGATTGGTACATTCTATTTCATTTGATGCCCTTTATTCTTTTCATTTCATTATCCATCTTATTCATCTTCATCTTCTTCTTCTTCTTCTTTCTTTTTGATCAATGAGTTAAATGTTGATAAGTTAGCATTGATTAGGGAGGCTTAATCTTCCTTGATTCAAATCTAATTCATCTTGATCAATTGATCAAATGAATGGCTTTGCATTAAGGATAAGTTGCTTCCTAAATCATGCAAAGGACTTAAACCAATACAAGATCATTTCCCATTTTCTTTTGGCATGGCAAGTTGTTGGAACTTGGTTCACTAATCAAGACTTCTAACTTGTGTTGTTGCCTACATTATTATTGACCGGTCTCAGATAGTTGTGACTTCTACATAAGTCCAATTACGATTGCTTAACATAGCGCTAAATTTGCCTTATGGCACACTAACTACTAACACTAACCATTAACCATTAACATTTACTTTTTGCACTTTACTTTTATGCAATTTACTATTCTTGTACATATTATTCATTTGCTTTTTCCTTTGCTCACTTGAGCACATGTTTATGTTAATGCAATTTGCCTTTTGCTCACTTGAGCATATTGATTTTGTATATACTTTTGTGCTTGTGTTTTGTTTGATTGTTGTTGATCAAATGAAAAGAATTGGACAAAATAGACTTAGACTTTAGGACTTTCCCTATGCAAATTTGGAGTCAAATAGCAACTAGGCATTGGGCCTTTAGAGTGCTATAAAAGTCAAAGAGCAACTAGGCATTGGGCCTTTAGAATGCTTAATGTTGAAAATGACTCTGAAAGGACCAACTTCTAAACTCTTCTTGTCCATTCCTTGTTTGTTTGCTAGAACCTTTTAATGTGTGTGTTCTTGTGTTAGGGATTCCAACTTGATCTAAATTGAGGAACCATTACCATGAGCTTCTAAGAGAGAGAGATCCAAGATGCATTGAGGAGCTTTCCAAGAGTTCATTTGATTGCTTGAGTTTATGCTTATGTGATTGCTTATTCCAAAGGATGGGAGCTACTTGGATCATCACTATGATCTCAAGAGAGGAACTCCATGTGTGGTTTTGCTTCTGGTCCCTTACCTCTTGTATGATTAGGACTTTAGCCATTCTTCTTCTTCTCTCCACTCTAACCCAAGCCAAAACCTATGTGCAAACATTTAACACTTGTTTTCAACATTAGAAACCTAAGCCTTATGCTTTTGATTTTCAAACTTTCTCTTCTTAACACTTATTTTGAATTGAACTTCTAAATCAACTTTGACCATTTTTGTACATACTTTTCATTGGTAAATATAACTCATCCAAATATCTTTTTGTGGTTTCAATGGCCACTTTCTTAATCAAATTTTTCATAACCTTTAGTTGTTAGGTTTGAGTTATCCTTGAGGTAGATATAATGCTCACCTATATCCTTACTGATGGACAATGAGTCTTCCATGCTTATTATAGAGTTAACCCCTCACTAGCATGTTGAAGCTATCCTCACATGGTGGATTTGTGGTTTTTAGGTTGAGTCTTCTCCCTTGGATAACAAAAGACCTTAAGGCTTTTGGACCAAATCAATCCACCAACTTGTTTTGAGATTTTTACCCCGAACTACGAGGTTTTGATCCTAATCTTTTTAAAGATGGTACGTAGGCAATGGGTTTATCCATCCAAACATAAAATGTAAATAAATTTGTATATTCTCTCCTCATCTCTTCAATCATGTTTGCACAAACAATTTTTTCACAAAAATACCAACCTTACAACAAATGTGAAAAGGGCTCCCTAGGAGTACCTAGGATGTTTTGGGTGCTTAAAACCTTCCCATTGCATAACCAACCCCCTTACCCAGATCTCTGACATTTTTACTAGTTTTTGATTCGATAAAACTTTTAGGTTTTTGTTCGCTTTCTAACCATTCCTTTGGATAAATAGAAGTGCGGTGACGAATCGACTTGTATGGTTTACCTTGGATTTAGACAATATCTCTAATGGTAACGAATACCCCGCTACACACCTCTATTCACAGACTTTAGTGCAATTCGAATCAAACGGTTGATAAGGTCTTCATTAACACAAGAAACAACAACAAAGATTCTCCTCTCTCCATTTGAAAGTTAAGATGAGAATTACATGCCATGAGCCTTAAGTGGTAAAGAAGGAATGAGATTGGAGATATTCCACTCTTTCATTCAACCATGCAATCGTCTCTTCTTGCCTCCTTAATCACCTTACTTTCAGCCCTAGTGGGCTGAACTACGAAGTTATGATTTCCTTATTACACTATAAGGATACGTAGGCAGGAGAATTCAGATTCTTCGCGAGCTATCTTATTTATCAATATACCTTATCTATTGCTACCCTATTTATCAATCAATCATTCTTCATTCATTCAATCTATACCATCTTTTTGAGATCAATCATATTTCTCCTTGGACTCCTTGTCTATCCTTTTGGGATATCTTAACGACAGTCCACCTCATCAATCGAGAATCGTTTGGGACTATGCCTAAACACTTAATTCAGTCTTTCTTTTTGGCTTTACCCTATAGTGGTGGTCTTTCCATGTATGGGTAAATGCCTACCTTGCTCTTCGATTAAGAGTCTATCTCCTTCTTGGATCCAAGATACTATTCTTATTTGATCTTGAACTGTTTGTTCCATATCTAGTGATATACTATTCCTTGTACTATACAGTACTATAATCATTCCTTGAATTGGTGTTTGTCTTGTGAGTCCCCGTTGCTTAGACAAATATCTCTCTCCTTGTTTCATAGCAGTTAACCTTTTGATACCATTATGTTGGTACAAGTTATACTTTTCATCACTGTATGTCTCTCTTTCTATTCTCGTGGTTCCAAACTACGATTGCTCTGACTTTCTCATTGCACAATGAGAATACGTAGGCACGAGGATGCGAATCCTTGGCGATCATACTTCTAATTATTTCTCCTTCCGCCTTAGGGCATCATCTATACCTTTCATAATCAATTATCTACATTTGATCATAAATTGTCCATCTAGTGACATATTATTCCTTTGACATCGAAATACATTTCCTTTGGATCCATATACATCCTTTTAGGACACCTAATGTAGTCCACCTTTCTACCTAGAGTTATTTGGGCTACAACCTCAAACACTTAATTCCTTCCTTTTTTTGGCTAAACACCCTATAGTGGCGGCCTGCTGGTCCACATATCGGTTAAAGCTATTTCCCTTTATGGTACAAATCTCATTTATCTTATGGATTCCAATACACTTTCACCTTTCGGTTTCAAACAATACTTCCTCAGTCACTTATCACCAAATATTCAATTATGTGACTTTGGTCACTTCATTCCATTCATCTCCACGATGCATTCATATTCTACCTTCCTTCACTCCATGTGATATACCTATTCTTTGAGCCAAATACACTACCCCTTTGTGCTCCTTCTCGTGTCACCATGTGAACCAAGAGATGTTTGGGACTATGCCCAAACACCTATTTCTTCGTCTCTTCGGCTTTACCCTATAGTGGCGGTCTTACTAGCCCACGTATTGGTAATAGCCACGTTACTCTTAGGTTCATCTTTTCACCCTTGTTCGAGTTCAAAACACTCAAGCCTTTGGTTCAAACCATATTTCTATCACACTCCTTTTCATCTCCCGCCTCTAGTTCCTTGAACTACGGAGCTCTAAATTCCTCATTGCATTATGAGGATACGTAGGCATGAGAGCCCCAATCCTCACTGAGCACTTTATCTATTTCTCTCCCTTTCCATTCTTTTGCGAGTAATCTTTAGTTATCACACCTATTCGAGCGAGAATAATTAAAACGGTTCCCATGGAGTACCATGGATGTTATGGGTGATAATACCTTCCCTTGCATAATCGACTTCCTTACCCAGTATATCTCTTTCCCCCAGGTTTTATCGATGTTTTCCCTTTCCTTTGGGGATAAATAAAGTTCGATGACGACTCTGTTGTATGTTTGAGCGTGCGATATGTTCGTGTATATTTTTGCTAGCTTCAGTTGGCGACTCTGTTGGGGACACTTTGCTACTTGGAGTGCTTCCTAGTCGCTAAAAGGAGTCGAGCCTAGTTTTGATCGCTTCTCCGTTAGCTTAGGTGTTTGCTTTTATAGATTTACTCGTTTTATTTGTCATATTTACTTTATTGTTCTAGATATTGTTATGAGTATTATCTGTTATGTTGATGTTGGGTTGGGATAGACTACATCGAGCTTAGTATACACATAGGATAGACTTGTGGATAGTCGTGTACGCTTGCGTTTCGCGCGTTGGGTTGTCACAAGAACCACACCAGACTAGATTCACTTCGAAGTTCTTTTGTCCTGTGATTATTTACTATGGCAGGGTATTTCCATTTTGAGTCAATGACTCTAGGAGACCTTCTAGGAACCACCTTGGAGCATAGTCCACACCTGTGAGGGGGATATGGGTTTTCATTGCAAGAAGCCATAGACTTTACCTACCTTGATACTCATGTTGCGTCGAACTTTTGAACCTACAACAAATGGCATGTACAGATTATTCAGAATGTATCGGAATTTTGAATCTGCGTGACTTATATCATTCCATCATTACATTATCATTCATCATGACAAAATTTTTGCATATGCATTTCTTTTCCAGGAATCCAAGAGGCCAGTTTGTTGACTAAGCATTCAAGACAAAACATGAATCCCGAGAGGAGAAGCATTCACAGTTACAAGTTCGTGGAACCTCAGCTGACTATTTTAAGAAGGATTAGGGGCACGTCTAGTTCTTGGAAACAAAGATGACTTCAAGACGTCCTATGGAAACCTTTTGGGAATATTGAACACTAAAGTCAATACCACTGTTGTGCACACTCTGGTGCAATTCTACGATCCCCCCCGTTGAGATGCTTTACATTCCAGGATTACCAGCTGGCACCTACGTTGGAAGAGTATTCATATATTCTAGGTATTAGAATCAAGAACCAAGTGCCTTATGTTCGCATTAAGGAACTCCCCAAATATCAAGTCCTTGATGAAGTCCTCCACATAGGGAAGAAGGAAGTGGAGCTAAACTTGAAACCTAAGGGTGGAATTCATGGATTCACCTCAAAGTTTCTAGTAGATAAAGCCATTGCCTTCGCCGAAGTTGAGAGTTGGACGACCTTCAACGCCAGTCTAGCTCTACTAATCTATAAGATCGTACTATTTCCGAACATGGAAGAATTCGTGGAACTAGTTACTATTCACATCTTTCTAACTCAGAACCCTGTTCACACTCTTCTTGCTGATACTTACTACTCCATCCACGTGAGGACCCATAAGAAGAAAGGAATCATCGTTTGTTGTACCCTTTGTTGTATAGATGGTTTATTTCGCATCTACCCAGCAAAGGCCATTTCATTGAAAACATAGACAATTTGAAATGGTCTTAGCAGATCATGTCCTTGAACGCCGAAGACATCTCCTGGTATTCTCGAATCTACGGCAACTTCAAACTCATCCTCAACTGTGGTGATTTTCCTAATGTACCTCTTCTTGGTACGAAAGGGTAATCAATTACAATCTGAGGTTAGCACTACGACAGTTGGGATACCCCATGGTAGATAAGCCTGATCTCAAAGGTGTAGGAGGTTTCATCTTGTATGAAGGGGTCGAAGATCCATAATTAGTCAAGAAGATCGTTAGGATTGGGGAGCAATTTGTCCTCAAGGGAAAGCAGAAATGGGTAAGAAGAATTGCACTGCCAAGGAAGCTTATACCAAATGGGCAAAAGACAGGGCTAATGAGATTTTGCTGTCATTTCCATCTTAACCGTCCATGAGCATCAAGCCTCAAGAACCAGTAATCCATCAAACTTTTGAGGCCGATGAGCTGAAAAGAGTTATCAAGGCCCTAGAGAAAGAGAATACTGATCTCAAGTCTAGACTTGGTAAGATCTCCTTGGAGAAAGAAACTTTGAAGTTCAACTTGAACCAGAAAAGAGATAGGGTGCGTCAAGAAGATGACGAAGTGCAAACAGAGGTATTCAAAAGAATCAAGATGGTTGATACACTCAAGGGAACTTATGCCAATTTGACAGCAAAGAAGAAACAATTAGCCGAAACTCAATACCAGGCTTGTAAAACAGAGCTTAACTACAAAGAACATACCAAGAAGCTCTGAGATCAGCTGGAAGCTTGCAAGAAAAGGATGAAATATGAGAAAATCCGCACCAAGCAGTTAGAGATCACTCTTCACCAGAATCATTATGAGCTAAACCCGATCCTTGAGGAGATCCGTGAGCTAAAAGAGAAATCACGCAAGAACATGGAAGGCACCAACCTACTTGAACAAGAGAATGATCGCCTGAAGAAGAACCATGGACATCTTGAAAATCTCCCCAACCAGAAGAAAGCATTTGTTAGAAGCATTTCAGGTGAACTTGATCATGATCTACCACCTGAAGGAAGCATGGTACTGGTGAAGGTAGAGAAAAACAAGAAAGGGGGGTTTGAATTGTTTTAAAGAAAATAAAACTTATATGGAAATGAGACACACGCAAAACCAAATAATATCAACACTGAATTTTATACTGGTTCACTTGAAATTCAAAGCTACTCCAGTCCACCCGGCCGAGGTGATTTCGCCTTCAAAAAGGACTTAATCCACTAATCTTGAAAGATTACATAAAGGATCGTCTAAGAGGATACAAATCTCTTAGCCCTCTCAAGTTTACAGACTTCACAAGTCCCTTGAGGAAAATTCAACAAATAAATAGAATTACAGTAATGCTTAGTGCTTCTAGGTAAGCAGAAATTACACGAGGTAAAAGCAAAAGAATTGTTCATACTTAGAAGCAATAACTTGTCTGAGAAAGAGAATGAATAATAGATATGACAGTAGTGTTGTATTCTCGTGTGTTTCCATTGTCTTCTTAGTGAAGCATTCTATCCTTTATATAGGACTGATGAGAGGACCGTTGAATGACAGGATCTTCTGGCAATGATGGATGATTAATATCATTAATCTCTATTTTCTTTCCAAAGCAGTTTCGGGGCGCTATAACTTTCTTCCTGAAATAGATTCTTTCCATAAGTGGAAGTTGTATCTGAACTTGTATCTTCTGAGTGGAAATTCAGAACTTGTATTTGTATCTGATGAATGCCTATCTAACTTCTTTGATTAAAGTCCTGCACACTTAGATAAATTTTGTTAGGGTACCATTTTTGTTTCATCGTTTGTTATCATCAAAATATTAGAGATAAAATGTAGATACTAGATTTGTTCTTACAATCTCCCCCTTTTTGATGATGAAAAAAATTTCAGAGTGATGATGAAACAATGATACTATCAGCAAGAATAGAAAATAATATCTCATATCCAGATGAGAGGTGACTCCCCCTGAGATGAGTCATAAGATTTCTCAAAAGTTCTTACCAGATTTTCCTTGTGTGATAGCTAGTTTATACCTTAGTTGTTATCCTGCATAACTTAGTTTTCATAATATATTAATGTGCGCAGTGCATCAAGAGGCTTAGATATATTTTCATCAAAGTTGTATTAGTTCTCCCCCTTTTTGTCAGACTCAAAAAGACAGAAAAAAAATAGGCAAAACGAGTTCATATATATATATATATATATATATATATATATATATATATATATATATATATATATATATATATATATATATATATATATATAAGACAGGTACAGATAAGCAGCAATTCAGAGAGAGCACAAAATATATAGCAGAAAACATGAGGAAAAGAAAAAACAACAGAAGAAGCCTAAGTGCCTAAGTGTTTGAAGGAGGAGGCATCCTTTGGAGCAGCTGAGTCAGCAGGTTCTGAATATTGTTGTTGACGGAGTCCTGGTGATCCAATCTTGCTCGCACTATCTACTGCTCCTTTTGCAGCTCTTCTAGAGTCTTCAGGACCAGAGGAGAGAAGCCAGAGTTTGATTGCTCCCCCTGAGTCAGAGCATCAATGCTAGCCTTTGCAGCTTCTTCCGCAGTTATGCGTGCTGCTTCTTCGGCGTCAACTTTTGCTTTTGCTTCAACTTCAGCAGTAGCCGTAGTAGACAATGATACTATCAGCAAGAATAGAAAATAATATCTCAGATCCAGATGAGAGGTGACTCCCCCTGAGATGGGTCATAATATTTCTCAAAAGTTCTTACCAGATTTTCCTCGTGTGATAGCTAGTTTATACCTTAGTTGTTATCCTGCATAACTTAGTTTTCATAATATATTAATGTGCACAGTGCATCAAGAGGCTTAGATATATTTTCATCAAAGTTGTATTAGTTCTCCCCCTTTTTGTCAGACTCAAAAAGACAGAAAAAAATAGGCAAAACGAGTTCATATATATATATATATATATATATATATATATAAGACAGGTACAAATAAGCAGCAATTCAGAGAGAGCACAAAATATATAGCAGAAAACATGAGGAAAAGAAAAAACAACAGAAGAAGCCTAAGTGCCTAAGTGTTTGAAGGAGGAGGCATCCTTTGGAGCAGCTGAGTCAGCAGGTTCTGAATATTGTTGTTGACGGATTCCTGGTGATCCAATCTTGCTCGCACTATCTGTTGCTCCTTCTGCAGCTCTTCTAGAGTCTTCAGGATCAGAGGAGAGAAGCCAGAGTTTGATTGCTCCCCCTGAGTCAGAGCATCAGTGCTAGCCTTTGCAGCTTTTTCCGCAGCTATGCGTGTTGCTTCTTCGGCGTCAACTTTTGCTTTTGCTTCAACTTCAGCAACAACCGTAGTAGCAGCCTTCTCTGCAGCTTCTCTAACCCGTTGCTCTTCTTCCAAGCGAGCTTTCTCTTATGTTTCTCTTCTGGCCTTTTCCTCAGCCTCTCTGAGAAATCGTGCCTGCAGCCTTTCTCCAACGTCCCTGATGAAGTCGTTGCAGACTTGTTCAGAGAGGCCTTTCAGTTTGAAGGCTTCAGAGGTCATTCATCTGATCACTCTATTCCAGTGAATCCTCACTGTAGAGGGATCAACATTGATACTAGAGTTTATAGATAGAGATCTAATCTTCTCCACTGAAGACTCAACAAATAAAGAGATTGCTTCTTATAAGGTGAGGAAGGTCTATTCTGGTTCAGGGTTGGGGGATGAGAATCTTGGTGGTGTTTGGGTGGTGTCATCGGGAGTCTGAGAGGTAGGGATGATAATGTTTTCAGAGGGTGGTATGATAGGAGTTTCAGAAGGTGGTATTGTGGGCTATTCAGGTGGTGGATGTGGTGGTTGTTCAGATGATGGTGTTTGTGGTTGTTCAGATGGTGGTGTTTATGGTTGATCAGATGGTGGTGGAATTTGTTGTTTAGGTGGTGAAGTGTTAGCTTTCGGTTTAGGTTGTTGTTGTGAGGCAAGAGCGCGTGCCTGAAGCTATGCTAGTGTGAGAGACTGAGGGTCAGAGGGTTCTGAGTTAGATGATAGAATGTAGTACGGTGGAGATGAAGGTGTAGAAGATGTTGGTGAGATAGATTTATTAAGCACTTCAGCTTTAGATAATGGTAAGGTTGTGGTGGAAAGGTTAAATTTTTGAAGTGGTGGTGATGGTGGATTAGAGGTTGGTGTATCATAGGGTTTAGTGGTAGAGGGTTGGGTTTTATAGTGGGTGTAGATAGGTGTGGTTTGGGGAAGAGAAGAAGCAATTTACTTTAAATTTACAGAGCGAGAAGGAGGAGGCAGAGACTTACTTGGTGATTCAATCAGAGGGACCTGAGGTCTTGACGCAGAAGTTTCCCCTAGTTTTTCTTTCTTTGCCTTCTTCGACTTCCCAAAAGGTTCTCATTGTCTCTTCATGAAGTTGGGTGGACGCTTAGGCAGCCAGTCCACAGAGAACTCTGAGATGTCAACACCTTGGCTTGCGAGATCCTACAGATAATGTGCCACAACTTCTGGAGGATCAATCTTGGATAAGAGGTAGAGGTCGTTGGGAATCTTCCTCTGATCCTTGAATGCTTCCCAGGAGGTATCCAACGAGGGTTTCACCCTAATTTGCTCAATCACCCCCATGCTCTTCAGATTGCGAGCGTTCAGAGGCCTTCCAATGTCAACTGTGACATCCTCCATCAGATTGTGATGGATAAGATGATCCACCAACCCGCTCTCGATCAGAACATTGGAGATAGGAGAAGAGCGATCCAAAATGTAGCGGAATTAAAAAAAATCTCTTTTAGTGATCCTTATGAATGGGCATGATCAGTGATAGAATCGTTACCTCTTGTGGCGATTGAAACCTTTGATGTAGATCTACGGAGCGATCACGAATGTTGAATGATGACAACGCCTCTACTCAGTCCACACGATTGGATTCCTTCAATCTCAGTGCTAGTCGCTACAAATGAAGGCTTTGAGTGAGTGAGAGAGAGAGAGAGAGAAACGAAATTGCAACTGCACAAATACTTCTGCACAAGAGTTATATTTATAGAACCACTTGTGTGGGCTGCAACATAAAATTCCCACTTAAGTGTATGTGGCCCATATCTTATAATATGCCAAAATCACTTAAGCGTGTGGTACCTTACCATATTCCGTATTCTACTTAAGTACACCGTACCTTACAATGTTCTACAATTCACTTAAGTGCATCGTACCTTATGGTGTTCCTTAGTTACTCTATCTCTCATCAATCCGTCCTTTTGTGTGTGACCCTGTAGGTTTTCGTGGCATTGGCAATTATAATAAATCACGTATTTAAAATAATAAACAGTGAGCGGTATCTAGCAACACATCACTGCTACCCAAGACACGAAAATTTCATGTGATCTGACAAATCCTTTTGTGATAAAACTTATATGTACAATTACCCTTTTTCCCTTATGTTTATATTGAACACAAGGCATATACCGTGTCATCCTTGTCCAGTTCAATGTTGGGCCCATAGACATTTATCCTGTTACGCAGGATGGTCAAATTCCGTCTAGGTCACTCATGTCCCTTAGTGTAACACCCTTCTAAAATACCCCAAATATTTAATTAAAATAATAAAAATATCAATCAGAGTAATTATGCCCCGAAGGGTGTCACACAATCATTTCACACCAATCATCAAATATCCTGTCATGCTCATTTATTTAATCAAAATAAGACACTTTTGCATAATTCGCAGCGGATACAAAATAACAACATTCAAATCATGTACTACATTACATGTAAAGTTGTTCAACAACCAAAAGAAAACATAGTAAAACATCCCATCCCGATGTTACATCTATCAGAGCATGACCCACTAAGGACTACACTAGACTCCCAGGATTAGCTTCTATTCAATCACTGCTCGTTACCTGAAAACATAGTTGTAAGGGTGAGTCCTTCAATCGATATAATAAGCATTATAAAATATCATGTAATGCTAAGTAATATAACACATATCATCACCCTAATCAGATTACACATATTCCGCAACGGCAATATCAATTCATAATCATCACCATCATCATACTCAACTCAAAAACAACCATAAAACACACGTATAATATTGGAATACATCCATTCATATTATACGCCATACATACATATATTATGCAATGAGACTCCATGCATGCGGTACCGACTACTCGTGAACATATAGTTCAACCTCACCGACCAAATCCAGGTACGGCTACCAAGCTCACTAGTCCCACTCATATGAGACATAGTGACTCACATCACTAATTCCTCACCATGGGAATTAGCTACCACCCCCAAAGGGCCATGCTATGCACGCTAAATCACCTAGCATGCAAACATCAACAACAGTCCAAAATGACTAACATCACTAATTCCTCACCATGGGAATTAGCTACCACCATAAAGGCCACATATGCATGCTAATCACCTAGCAATGCAACATCAACAACAATTCAAGAATAGACATATGCTCACACTCTAAGCCATAAAACAGTCTATTCACAATGCATACATTCACAACATCATGTATACCATCACATATCATCAACACATTCATTACACATGCATACCATATCATGCCACATAATCAATCATAGTATCAGCACACTCTACTAATACCTATACTACTTAAAACCACGGGAAATGATCCCTACAACATCATACCTCAGCTAAGTACATCACTCAGCCTAAACAACCAAAAACTGCACAACAACAGTTCAGGAAAATCACAAATCTGCCCATACGCGTATTGCCTATGCCCATACGCGTATTGCCCACGTCTGACCAAGTCCATACGCGTATTGCCCATGCCCATACGCGTATGCTACGCGTACCACATCCTCATACGCGTACCAACAGAGAAAATTTTCACGTTCAAAACATCATCTTCCTCATCCATACGCGTATTGCCTAGTGCCATACGCGTATCATGCCATCTCATACGCGTATTGCCTAGTGCCATACGCGTATGACCAGAAACCAGACTTCCAGATCTGCTATGGCTTTCTCTGCTACGAGATCTATCCAATTCAACCTTCCACAGTCCAATTTTTCACAATAATTGTTCATATCATCTAACACGAATCATACTCTATTCGATTTCACAAAAATCTAACATTTTTACATCTAATTCCTACGAATTCCTCTCAATCATAACCCAATTTCGTTCATCCAATATTTCACAATTTCATCATAATCATCCAATTCAGAGATCAATCAATGGTTTATCACTACCCATGACATATTATCCCATAATACCCATTAAACGATGATAAACCCCCCTTACCTGAGTTAATCCGGCGAATCCTGCAGCTTCAAGTTCTTCCTCTCTTCAACCCTTGTTCTCTGGCTCTCTTTGCCCTTTTCCACTTTTCTGTTCCTTTTCCCTTTTCACGTGAAAATAACTCTTTTTACCAAATGGAACCTTTTTACTGATTTCTACTTTTATTCCAATAATAACAATAAAAATAATCCAATAATTTAAATTATTTAATTAAATTAATAAATATAATATTAACTTAAATTAAATAATTATCTTATTATTATCGGGGTGTTACAACTCTCCCCCACTAAAAGAGTTTTCGTCCTCGAAAACATACCTCAAGTGAATATCTCAGGATAAGACTCCTTCATCTGACTTTCAAGTTCCCAAGTCACATTGCCACCTGCTGGTCCTCCCCAAACTACCTTTACCAAAGCAATCTCTTTACCCCGCAACTGCTTCAACTCTCTATCCTCGATCCTCATAGGTGATGTTTCAACAGTCAGGTTATCTCTCACCTGTACATCATCTACTTGGACCACATGCGACGGATCAGGAATGTACCTCCTCAACTGAGACACATGAAAAACCTCATGCAAATTCGCAAGTGACGGCGGTAAAGCGATACGATAGGCTACTTCCCCTATCCTCTCTAAAATCTGATAAGGACCAATAAATCGAGGTGTCAACTTCTTCGACTTCAAAGCTCGACCAACCCCAGTTATCGGAGTAACACGAAGAAACACATGTTCTCCCTCTTGAAACTCAAGTGACTTCCTCCTCTTGTCGTGATAACTCTTCTGACGACTCTGAGCAATCCTCATCTTCTCCTGAATCATCTTAATCTTTTCCGTAGTCTGTTGAACAATCTCCGGTCCAACCACAGCACTCTCACCGGACTCATACCAACATAAAGGTGTCCGACATCTCCTACCATACAAAGCTTTAAACGGTGCCATACCAATGCTCGAATGAAAACTATTGTTGTAGGTAAACTCAATCAAAGGTAAATAACAATCCCAAGCACCTCCCTTTTCCAAAACACAAGCTCTCAAAAGATCCTCTAATGACTGAATCGTCCTCTCAGTCTGACCATCAGTCTGCGGATGATATGCAGAACTCAATCTCAGCTTAGTTCCCAAAGCCCTCTGCAAACCTTCCCAGAACTTCGATGTAAATCTAGGATCTCTATCCGAAACAATACTCGACGGAATACCATGCAAACTTACGATCTTCTCAATATACAGCTCAGCTAATCTCTCTAACGGATAATCCATTCTGATCGGAATGAAATGAGCCGACTTCGTCAATCTATCCACAATCACCCAAATAGCTTCAAAATTCTTATTTGTCCTCGGCAAACCAGAAACAAAATCCATACTGATACTATCCCACTTCCACTCTGGAATAGCCAACGGTTGCATTAGCCCAGACGGCTTCTGATGCTCAATCTTTGACTTCTGACAAGTCAAACAAGAATAAACAAAACTCGTAATTTCTCTTTTCATTCCCGGCCACCAAAATAACTTTTTTAAATCATGATACATCTTCGTAGCTCCAGGATGAATACTCAGGCCACTACGATGTCCTTCCTCCAGAATACTCTTCTTAAGTTCGGTAACATCCGGAATACACACCCAATTACCAAATTTCAAAACACCATTCTCATCAACTCTGAATTCACCACCTTGACCTTGATTCACTAAAGTCAACTTATCAACCAAAAGCATATCGGATTTCTGACCCTCTCTAATCTCATCCAGAATACCACTCGTTAATTTCAACATTCCCAATTTAACACTATTGTGAGTACTCTCACACACCAAACTCAAGTCTCTAAACTGCTCAATTAAATCCAATTCCTTAACCATTAACATAGACATATGCAATGATTCCCGACTCAATGCATCAGCTACTACGTTTGCTTTACCCGGATGGTAATTCAAACCAAAGTCATAATCCTTCAGAAACTCTAACCATCTCCTTTGTCTCATATTCATCTCTTTTTGATCGAACAAATACTTTAAACTCTTATGGTCACTGAAAACCTCAAATCTTGACCCGTACAAGTAATGCCTCCATAACTTCAGAACAAATACCACAGCTGCCAACTCTAAATCGTGTGTCGGATAATTCCTTTCATGAACCCTCAGCTGTCTCGAAGCATAAGCTATAACCTGCTTATTCTGCATCAACACACCACCCAAACCCAACAATGAAGCATCACAGTAAACTTCAAATAGTTCCGACGAACTCGGTAATATCAGAATAGGAGCAGTAGTCAACCTTCTCTTTAACTCTTGGAAACCTTCTTCACATTTTGAATCCCAAACAAACGCTTGCCCCTTTCTAGTCAACATCGTCAACGGTAACGCCAACTTAGAAAATCCCTCAATGAACTTCCTATAATAACCAGCCAAACCAAGAAAACTTCGAATCTCAGCAACAGATTTCGGAGCTTCCCACTTAGACACCGCTTCTATCTTAGAAGGATCAACAGCAACACCACCTCTTGAAATCACATGACCAAGAAAACTAACCTCCTCTAACCAAAATTCACACTTAGACAGTTTAGCAAATAACTTCTTTTCTCGGAGAACTTCTAAAACCACTCTCAAATGCTCAGCATGCTCTTCTTCAGATTTCGAATACACCAAAATGTCATCAATAAACACCACAACAAACTTATCTAGGTACGGATGGAAAATCCTATTCATATACTCCATAAATACTCCAGGCGCATTAGTCACACCAAAAGGCATTACAGAATACTCATAATGTCCATACCTTGTTCTGAAAGCAGTCTTCTGAATATCCTCAGTTTTCACACGTATCTGATGATACCCAGATCTCAAATCTATCTTGCTGAACACACTCGCACCAACCAATTGATCCATCAAATCATCAATCCTCGGCAAAGGATACCGATTCTTGATCGTCACTTTATTCAATTGCCTGTAGTCTACACACAACCTCATAGTACCTTCTTTCTTCTTAACCAATAACACTGGTGCACCCCACGGTGACACACTCGGACGAATAAATTTCTTATCCAACAGATCTTCCAACTGACTCTTTAATTCAGTTAACTCAACAGCAGACATACGGTACGGAGCCATCGATACCGGCCTAGTACCAGGTACCAAATCAATCGAGAACTCAACTTCACGCTCTGGCGGCAATTCATTCACTTCTTCCGGAAACACATCAGGAAAATCACACACCACAGCTAGATCGCAAATCATCAGTTTATCTTTAGCCTCCAAAGTCGCTAACAGCATAAACAACTCTGCCCCATCTGCTACTGCCTCATTCACCTGCCTCGCTGATAGAAACAAACTCTTTCCTTCCTCAATCTCAGGAAAGATCACAGTCTTATCAAAACAGTTGATATAAACTCGGTTACACACCAACCAGTTCATACCCAAAATAACATCAATCTGCACTAGTGGAAGACACACTAGGTCCATCCCAAAGTCTCTACCAAAAATACTCAAAGAACAATTTAAACAAACTGAAGTAGTAGTCACCGAACCCTTCGCAGGAGTATCAATCACCATACTTCCATGCATCTCAGATATCTCTAACTTAAGTTTCACAGCACAATCCAAAGATATAAAGGAGTGAGTAGCACATGTGTCGATAATAGCTACAAGAGGAAAGCCATTAATATAACACGTACCTCGGATCAAACGATCATCTGTAGAAGTCTCAGAACCCGATAAAGCAAAGACCTTGCCTCCCAACTGATTCTCCTTCTTCGGCTTAGGACACTGTGGACTGATGTGACCCACCTCTCCACAGTTGAAACAAGTCATAGTCTTCAACCGGCACTCTGCAGCCAAGTGACCACCTTTGCCACACTTGAAACACTTCTTCTCAGCACTGGTACACTCATGGAAACGATGTCCAGCCTGACCACATCTGTAACACTTAGCAGGGGCACTGGAGTCTCCCCCACTAGGCCTCTTCATCCCACTCTGTCTCTGGAAACCCTTGCCAGCTGCATACGGTTTTCCACGATCATTCTGATTCTTGCCTTTCCTATCAACCCTTTGCTGATAGCTCTCTGCTCTAGCCTTGGAATCCTGTTCAAAAATCCTGCAACAGTCAACCAAGTCAGAAAACACTCTGATCCGCTGATACCCAATAGCCTGCTTAATCTCGGGACGCAACCCGTTCTCAAACTTCACACATTTTGAAAATTCTCCAGCAGCCTCATTATAGGGAGTATAATACTTTGACAGCTCTGTGAACTTAGCAGCATATTCAGTAACAGTCCGATTACCCTGCTTCAATTCCAAGAACTCTATCTCTTTCTTTCCTCTAACATCCTCTGGAAAGTACTTCCTCAGAAATCTCTCTCTGAACACAGCCCAAGTGATCTCAGCATTCCCAGCAGCTTCCAACTCAGTGCGGGTAGCAACCCACCAATCATCTGCTTCCTCAGACAGCATATGCGTACCGAACCTGACCCTTTGGCTATCGGCACACTCAGTTACTCGGAAGATCCTCTCGATTTCCTTCAACCACTTCTGAGCGCCATCTGGATCGTATGCTCCCTTGAACATTGGAGGATTGTTCTTCTGGAACTCACTCAGTTGACGAGCAGCTCCCATTCCCACAACATTCGGATTCCCTCCAAGTACTCCAGCTAGCATACCCAGAGCCTCAGCAATCGCAGCATCATCTCTACCTCTTCCAGCCATCTCTATTCTGAAAACCCAACAAGCTAAACAATAAGTACTGATAGGGTTACACAACACCTATCCCGTACAGGGGAACAGAATAATTACGACTCGACTCGACCGACTATGCTCTGATACCACTAATGTAACACCCTTCTAAAATACCCCAAATATTTAATTAAAATAATAAAAATATCAATCAGAGTAATTATGCCCCGAAGGGTGTCACACAATCATTTCACACCAATCATCAAATATCCTGTCATGCTCATTTATTTAATCAAAATAAGACACTTTTGCATAATTCGCAGCGGATACAAAATAACAACATTCAAATCATGTACTACATTACATGTAAAGTTGTTCAACAACCAAAAGAAAACATAGTAAAACATCCCATCCCGATGTTACATCTATCAGAGCATGACCCACTAAGGACTACACTAGACTCCCAGGATTAGCTTCTATTCAATCACTGCTCGTTACCTGAAAACATAGTTGTAAGGGTGAGTCCTTCAATCGATATGATAAGCATTATAAAATATCATGTAATGCTAAGTAATATAACACATATCATCACCCTAATCAGATTACACATATTCCGCAACGGCAATATCAATTCATAATCATCACCATCATCATACTCAACTCAAAAACAACCATAAAACACACGTATAATATTGGAATACATCCATTCATATTATACGCCATACATACATATATTATGCAATGAGACTCCATGCATGCGGTACCGACTACTCGTGAACATATAGTTCAACCTCACCGACCAAATCCAGGTACGGCTACCAAGCTCACTAGTCCCACTCATATGAGACATAGTGACTCACATCACTAATTCCTCACCATGGGAATTAGCTACCACCCCCAAAGGGCCATGCTATGCACGCTAAATCACCTAGCATGCAAACATCAACAACAGTCCAAAATGACTAACATCACTAATTCCTCACCATGGGAATTAGCTACCACCATAAAGGCCACATATGCATGCTAATCACCTAGCAATGCAACATCAACAACAATTCAAGAATAGACATATGCTCACACTCTAAGCCATAAAACAGTCTATTCACAATGCATACATTCACAACATCATGTATACCATCACATATCATCAACACATTCATTACACATGCATACCATATCATGCCACATAATCAATCATAGTATCAGCACACTCTACTAATACCTATACTACTTAAAACCACGGGAAATGATCCCTACAACATCATACCTCAGCTAAGTACATCACTCAGCCTAAACAACCAAAAACTGCACAACAACAGTTCAGGAAAATCACAAATCTGCCCATACGCGTATTGCCTATGCCCATACGCGTATTGCCCACGTCTGACCAAGTCCATACGCGTATTGCCCATGCCCATACGCGTATGCTACGCGTACCACATCCTCATACGCGTACCAACAGAGAAAATTTTCACGTTCAAAACATCATCTTCCTCATCCATACGCGTATTGCCTAGTGCCATACGCGTATCATGCCATCTCATACGCGTATTGCCTAGTGCCATACGCGTATGACCAGAAACCAGACTTCCAGATCTGCTATGGCTTTCTCTGCTACGAGATCTATCCAATTCAACCTTCCACAGTCCAATTTTTCACAATAATTGTTCATATCATCTAACACGAATCATACTCTATTCGATTTCACAAAAATCTAACATTTTTACATCTAATTCCTACGAATTCCTCTCAATCATAACCCAATTTCGTTCATCCAATATTTCACAATTTCATCATAATCATCCAATTCAGAGATCAATCAATGGTTTATCACTACCCATGACATATTATCCCATAATACCCATTAAACGATGATAAACCCCCCTTACCTGAGTTAATCCGGCGAATCCTGCAGCTTCAAGTTCTTCCTCTCTTCAACCCTTGTTCTCTGGCTCTCTTTGCCCTTTTCCACTTTTCTGTTCCTTTTCCCTTTTCACGTGAAAATAACTCTTTTTACCAAATGGAACCTTTTTACTGATTTCTACTTTTATTCCAATAATAACAATAAAAATAATCCAATAATTTAAATTATTTAATTAAATTAATAAATATAATATTAACTTAAATTAAATAATTATCTTATTATTATCGGGGTGTTACACTTAGCATGCTTCGTGGAGTACCCATCAACTATATTTATGGTCATCCAATTATAGACAATGTTTGATCAGCAATAAGGCACTCTGTAAGACCCTAATTTTGACCGTAAGATCCCTCATGGCATCATATTATTTGCCCAGTGCATTGCCTCAAGGATCATAGCATGTTTGGCTCCTTAACCCTAGGGTTGGGACTTCTGTGAGTGGTTTGAGACCACCAAGCATGCTTGTATTGTATATTATTGCTTTTCTTATTTGATTACTATACCAAAAGCACAAAATTATGTCACTAACTCTCTTTGTTTTGAAGCTCAAGTGATCATGTGCTCCCATGCTCCTAGGAGGCTCCTAAGCTCAAAGAAATGGCTAGATGAAGATGAGAAAAAGCACGAAAATGGTCCACAAATATCCTAATCATCATATATGTCTCCCAAGTATCTCAATTTGCCAATTTGGTCAAGATAACCCAAAGGGCTTGAAGATTGTTTCCCAAGGAAACCCTAATTCAATTGTGCTTTGACTGTGCCTTGCCCATGAAGCAATCTCAATATATGATCAAATTCAATTAAGGTAAGTTCTTTCATTCATAATTTTATGCATATATGAGCCTATGTGAGGCCCCTAAATAATTTATTCATCAAGATTGGAAGTTTGGCCTTGAAAAGTTGACCAATCAAGTCATCTAACTATACTGAAGATGACTGAGATACAACTTTTAATGTGTTTGTCAAATGAAGATGACCCCAAGATAAAATATGTTCTTAAGAGCCATATGAACAACTTTCATGTTCATAAAAAATCCATTTGAAACTTGGAAGGTCATAATTCATTTCAAAACATTATAGGTCATTTTGACTGAAACCCTAATTTTGGGTCAACTTCCCAAGGACCTAACTTCCTTAATTTTTATTATTTTGAGGTGAGACAAAATGAATTGGAAATATTAAGATGTTTACTTTAAATGTTATGTTGGACAAAATTTCATAATCCTAAAATAAATACATGTGATAATACAAAACATTATAGGTCACTTTGGACCTAAGTCATTGAATTTGAAAAATGCCCAACTTCAAATGCCCATAACTTTCTCATGAAAAATCCAAATGATGCAAAAGTTGAGTCTAAATTTGTCACCTTGAATAGATATACAACTTTTATGTTGGAGGTTTTTTCGTTTGAGGCTTGCATCATTTAAATAGAGGGGCTTGAAGATGCTTGCTTTTGGTGAAAATTTTCAAAGGGTGACTTAGACATGTTTTGTGCCCAAACTTTCACAGCCAGTTTTCACTAATTTCCAATTTCCAAATGAATTTTTACCCAACATGACTTTTGTTCCTTATTTCAAGGGCTTTCCAACCATTACTCACATTACTTTTTTGGATTTTTCATGTGTAAGTTTCGAAGAGTTCATTCTTTATGCCCATTTTTGCATTTCATGTTATAACTTGATATGCAAGCTTGTGTGATTCATTATGCATGACCAAATCCATTCTATGAGGTATCAGTAAGGAGTTCCACCCATCATTGGGCCTTACATGTGCCTGTACAATCCCATGCAAGGAGAATTCAAATTCCATGCACACGAGGGAAGCATGATCTCAGCCACATTTCAGCTATAAATAGAGTTGCATTCTCATTCATTTAACAACCAAGTGGAGACCTGAAGTGCTGCGGAATTGAAATCCTAACCCTCACTAAAGGAATTTTTTGTTTTCTTTCTCTTTTTCAAGCTTGAAATTCAACATCATTAGTTGATTTTCAAAGCTCAATTCCTTAACCTATCATCTCCATCACACTTCCAGAGCAAAAGCAGATCAAGATCTTGGAGAATTTGTGGCATTTGAAGCTTCATTTCAGAGGTAGAACCTCAAACTTTTTTGATCTAGATCTTGCAATTCAATGTGATTTTCTTTGGTTTGTGTGGTTTTCTGAAGTCCTCTCACTTGAGGCAGGCCAGTGGTGGTCTTAATTGTTCAAATCGTACCATTTCAGTTGACATACCATGATCTTCCATCTCACATTTCCCTCTAAATAGGAAGAGTGAGGATGATCCATGGTTATAGTGGTGATGTACATCACCTGAGCTTCATTTTGACGTCCTTTCATTTCATTTTCATTACAAAAAAATTTCCTGCGCGTGGTGGTCGGATTCTGGTACTTCACCGGAGAAGAAGGTGTTTTCCACCGCCTGCACCACGTGTGCATCTTCAGAACCATTGGATTGTGCTTCCACGTTATAATCATGGCCATTCTTTGTGTTTACTTGATTTAATGCAACATGTCACGCGTTTGACTCCAGCGTACCATGCATCCGCGCCTCTGAGCCTTTGATCCCTTGCCACGTCAATTAATGAAATGATCCTGTGGCGCTGGTTTTTTTATTTTTCTTATTTTCTTTTAATTTCAGTTAATTCCTTTTATTTTCAAAAATTCATAAATATTTTATTTGAAGTCACAAAAATATGAGACCAATGCCAAAAAATTTCTTGAAAAATCTAGTTTCATATTTTGATTTTTAATTATTTTTGTGACTTCATTTAATATTTTTTGTGAATTATTTGATTTTTAATAGTTTTAATTCATTTTTAATTACTTTCTGATATTTGAAAAATTCAAAAATATTTTCCTAACACCTATGGATCATGATAAGTCAATGAAAAACAGTCTCATCAATTTCTTATTTGATTTGAGATTTATTTGAGATTTTAATCCATATTGTGTTATTTTTTATTGCTTTTAATTGTTTTAAAATAGTTTCTGATTTCAAAAATTGTTGAGAAAATTTGTCAAAGTTTGTTTGACCATGTTAGACCTATGAGAATTTAATTGGACTTGTTGAAGTTAATTTGAATTAAATTTGAGGTTTGACCATATTTTGTTTATTTTATTTTGCATTTATTTTTAATTCAAAAATTACCAAAAAATTATGGTTGACTTGTTGACTTGTAATCTTCATTTCTCTTCTGTTTGGCATTGATTGATGATGACTTGGTTCACATTTGATCAATCGAATTTGATACTTGAATTCTCTTTCCATTCATTTCATCTTCATCCCTTTCTTTTTATTTTGGCCAATGAGTTAATGTCTTATGGTTGGTCTTGACAAATGAGAGGTTTAACCTTCTTTGATCCAAACCAAACTCAACTTGATCCAAGATCAAGTGAGTTGTTTTGTGTCCAAGATAGGTTGCTTCTTGGTCAAGCAAAAAGCCTAAAGTTCATACAAGGTCCTTCTCCTTTTATTTTGGCATGGCAAACTTGTGGAGCTTGGCTTACTAGTCATCAAAAAAATCTTCCAAACTTTGACATTGTTTCAAATTAGAAACCTAAGCCTTATGCCTTTGATCTTTCAAAACTCTTTTCATTAATACTCACTGTGAATGAATCCTAATCCAACTTTGACTTCATTTTTGTAAATACTTCTAACTTGTAAATATAACTCACTTCAAGTTGTTTTTGTGGTTCCAATGGCCACATTTGTTAAAACTTTTTCATAAACATTAGTTATAGGTTTGAGTTATCATAGTGGTTGATGTAAATCTCACCTCATCCTTAGTGATTGGATTATAAGTTTTCCATACTTATTATAGGGTTAACCCCTCACTAGTATGTTGAAGCCTTCCTCACATGGTGGATTGTTGGTTTAGGTTGAGTTTTCTCCCTTTGATAACAAAAGACCTTAAGGCTTTTGGTCAAATCAATTCACCAATCTTTGTGATTTTTACCCCGAACTACGAGGTTTTGATCCTACCTTTGTGATGGTACGTAGGCAATGGGTTCATCCATTCAAACAACAAACTTGTAAATATAATCTATTCTTTTCTCATCCCTCCAATCTTTTGCACAAATCTTTTCACAAATACCAACCTACAACACATATTTGTAAAAAGGGTTCCCTTAGAGTACTAAGGATGTTTTGGGTGCGTAAAACCTTCCCATTTCATAACCAACCCCCTTACCTAGATCTCTGACTTTTTTATTAGTTTTTGATTTGATTAAACTTCTTGGATTTTGTTCGCTTTTTAGCCTTTCCTTTGGACAAATAAAAGTGAGGTGCCGACTCGAATTGTATGTTTACTTTTTGTTTAGTCAATAAACCTAAAGGTAACGAAAACCCCGCTACACACTCGACTCTACATCTAGGGTCCATAGTGGTTTCAGGTCGAAGGGTGGTATACACCATTATCACCATGAGAATAACTTATCACACTTTGCATAACATTCTATATAGTATTATCATAACGGGTCAATCCAGTATAAATATTACTCTTAATATTCATACCTATGTTTAAGACTTGATAACTCCTTATCCATGATCCCTGAGATGTGATCATCAGTCTATATACATAATAGTCTTAATGCTTTAATATTATCTAACTTCACAATAAATCTCGACTACGGATACTTTAAGAATATTGTCCTTATGTTTAATGTGATCTCATGATTAAGTCACACTTGATACATTAAATGGACTAGCTATTCTAGGGACTTTATTAAACAAACATAATAAAGAAAAAGCCTTTTATTATTAATAAATATCTCGATACAAGTACCAAAAGTATTGGCCTCTAGGGCTTACACCAACAATCTCCCACTAGCACTAGAGCCAATCAGGCATACCCCTAATGCCCATAGATCTAGTATGGCCATCATGCTTCTGCTGTGCAAGAGGCTTTGTCAGTGGGTCAGCAATATTGTCAAGTGTAGGTACTCTGCTTATTTTCACATCTCCTCTCTCTATTATCTCTCGAATGAGGTGATAACGCCTAAGTATGTGTTTGAATCGTTGGTGATATCTAGGCTCCTTAGCTTGTGTGATAGCACCATCGTTATCACAATAGAGACCAATGGGATCCACAATGCTAGGAACTATGCCAAGTTCACTAATGAACTTTTCGATCTAAACAACTTCCTTTGTTGCACTTAAAGCAACAATATACTCGACCTCGGTTGTAGAATCAGCAACTGTATCTTGCTTTGAACTTTTCCAGCTCACATCGTCACCATTTAAGCAAAACACATAACCAGATTGTGATCTAAAGTCATCCTTATATGTCTGGAAGCTAGCATCGGTGTATCCAATTACATCAAGCTCTTCCCGACCTCCATATATCAAGAATGAGTCCTTAGTCCTTCTCAAATACTTAAGGATATTCTTGACAGCTACCCAATGAGCATCACCGGGATCAGATTGGTACCTACTTGTTGCACTTAAAGCATACGAGACATCTGGCCGAGTACATAACATGGCATACATGATAGGTCCTATTGCAGATGCATATGGAATCTTATTCATGTGATCCCTTTATTCCTTAGTTGAAGGGGATTGTGTTTTTGATAGACATAAGCCATGTTGCATAGGTATGAATCCTTTCTTGGAATCATGCATATTAAAGCGTCTCAGCACTTTGTCTATGTATGTACTCTGACTTAGGCCAAGCAGTTTTTGTGATCTATCTCTATAGATCCTGATTCCTAATATATAGGCTGCTTCACCTAGGTCCTTCATAGAAAAGCATTTCCCCAACCAAGAGTTTACTTGTTGTAGGGTAGGGACATCGTTTCCAATGAGTAATATGTCATCTATATATAATACCAGGAAAACGATCATGCTCCTACTAACCTTCTTGTAGACACAAGGCTCATCTTCGTTCTTGATGAATCCATATTGTTTTACTGTTTCATCAAAACAAAGATTCCTGCTTCTGGAAGCTTGCTTCAATCCATAGATTGATCTTTGTAACTTACATATCTTTTGGGCTTCTTTTGGTATGTCAAATCCTTCAGGCTGTGTCATGTACACATCCTCAAGAAGATTCCCATTAAGGAAAGCAGTTTTGACATCCATCTGCCATATTTCATAATCATGATATGTAGCAATAGCAAGTAAAATCTGAACAGATTTAAGCATTAAAACAAGTGAAAAGGTTTCATCATAGTCAACCCCATGAATTTGTTTATATCCTTTTGCAACCAGTCTTGCCTTATAGGTATGTACTTTACCATCCATGTCGGTCTTCTTTTTGAAGACCCACTTGCATCCTATAGGGTTAACTCCTACAGGAGGCTCTACCAAGGTCCAAACTTGGTTTATGTACATGGAATCCATTTCAGATTACATGCTCATCTTGATCCATGAGTAATACATCACCTTGATCAGTTATGAGATATCCATATCTCTCAGGTAGGTGACGTATCCTGCTTGACCTACGCTGGTCTTGTTCTACTTGAGCAGGTTGCTCTTCCACAACTACTTGTGTTTCCTGCTCTAATTCCTCCATAGGTGTATCAATGCTTTGTGATTCTTAAATTTCTTCAAGCTCCACTTTCCTCCCACTGATTCCTTTGGAAATAAAATCCTTTTCTAGGAAAACTCCAGTTCGAGCGATAAACATTTTGCCTTCCGAAGGATTGTAGAAGTAATACCCTCTTGTTTCTTTAGGATACCCCATAAATAAGCATTTGTCAGATTTGGGCTCAAGCTTAGTTGAAATTTTTTGTTTCACATAAACTTCGCAACCCCAAATCTTCATGTAAGACATATATGGTTTCTTACCACTCCATATCTCATATGGTGTCTTCTCAACCTTTTTGGATGGAACATGGTTAAGTGTGTAAGTTGTTGTAAATAGTCCATGTCCCCAAAAGGAGTTTGGAAGATCGGCGTAACTCATCATAGATCGGACCATGTCTAACAAGGTTCGACTTCTTCTCTTAGATACACCGTTCCATTGGGGTGTTCCAGGACGAGTAAGTTGGGATAGGATCCCACACTCTTTCAGATGGTCATCAAACTCTAGGCTTAAATACTCACCACCTCGATCTGATCGAAGAGTTTTAATATTCTTACCTAGTTGGTTTTGTACTTCATTCTTGAATTCCTTGAACTTTTCAAAGGACTTTGATTTGTGTTTCATTAAATACACATAACCATATCTACTGAAATCATCAGTAAATATGATGAAGTACTGAAAACCTCCTCTGACTGGTATGTTCAGTGGTCCACATACATCAATATGTATGAGGGCCAAAAGATTATTAGCTCTTTCACCTTTTCTTGTGAATGGAGACTTTATCATCTTTCCAATTAAACAAGATCTGCATGTCTCATATGATTCATAATCAAAAGAGTCCAAGAGTCCATCTTTATGGAGTTTGGAAATGTGTTTCTCATTTATGTGGCCTAATCGACAATGCCAAAGGTAAGTTGGATTTAACTCATTAGGTTTCATCCTTTTAGTATTAATGTTATAAATAGGCATTTCAAGATCAAGGACATATAGTCCATTGTTCATTTGTGCAGTAGCATAGAATATATCATTCAAATAAATGGAGCAACAATTGTTCTTTATTATAAATGAAAAACCAAACTTATCTAAATAAGAAACGGAAATAATATTCCTGCTAATTGCAGGTACATAATAACAGTTCTCTAACTGAATTATTAAACCACTAGGTAAAGTCAATACACAAGTTCCTACGGCTAAAGCAATAACCTTTGCTCCATTTCCAACTCGTAGGTCAACTTCACCTTTTTCCAAATCTCTACTCCTTTTTAGCCCCTGCACATTGGTACAAATGTGAGAACCGCATCCAGTATCTAATACCCATGATGCAGAAGTAGATAAATTAATTTCAATAACAAAAATACCTGAAGTTGAAGTCTCTACTCCATTCTTCTTCTCTTCCAGGTACTTTGGGCAGTTTCTCTTCCAGTGTCCGGTCTTACCGCAATGGAAGCAGGTGCCTTCCTTTGCTATGCCTCCATAAGGCTTCAAAGCAGGAGCAGTGGGTTTAGGTTTGACAACTTCCTTTCCTTTCCCTTTATCACCCTGCTTGGTGGGTCTTTTTTCTGTCTCTTTCCATTTTCGATCATCAGAATGGACTTCCCTTTTGACTTCATATTCTTCTCAGTAGTTCTTAAGATGGCTAGCAGTTCAGAAGGAGATTTGTCCATATCATTCATATTGAAATTAAGGACAAATTGACCGAATCTATTTGGAAACGATTGCAAGATCAAATCCGTCGCAAGTTCCTTTCCGAGGGGAAAACCCAACCTCTCAAGGTTCTCCACATACCTAATCATCTTGAGCACATGGGGATCTACAGAGGCTCCCTCAGCTAACTTGCCTTGAAAAAGGGATTTTGAAACTTCAAACCTTTCATGCCTTGCCTGATCTTGATAGAGAATCTTCAGGTGTTCGATCATATCGAACGCTGCCATGTTGTCATGTTGCTTTTGCAACTCTGAGTTCATAGTAGCTAGCATGAGGCAAGCAGTTTCATTGGCATCATCGATATTCTTCTTATAAGCATCTCTTTCTGCCTTAGGTGCATAACTAGGAGGTTCCTGTTCAGGAACAGGTTTCTCCAAGACGTACAACTTTCTATCATGTTTGAGGACAATCCTTAAATTTCGGTGCCAATCCAGAAAACTTGTCCCAGACAATTTTTCCTTATCAAGGATTGATTGTAAAATGTTGTTAGAGGTATTTGTTGTCATGGTAATCTACATGAAAATAATGAAAATATAAGTATCAATAACATATTTAATTAGGCATTTAATTAAATATGCTCCCACTATTTTACTCAAAACAAATGACCCTCACCATTTGATTCGCAAAATCCCATTGGAAGATTTTCTAGTGGGTCGAGATCCGCATTTCACTTTGTTTTAAGTCCGCGTAGGCGGATTACACAAAACTAGGTTATTTAGGTAGGAACTCCTTCCAACTGTATCTAATACAACTCTCGAATATTTTAGTTGGATGAATAACTCCTTATTCCAATCCATCACATGGATCATTTCCAACTCTTGCTTCTAAACATATATAATCTTATTATAATTTCTTTAGTTAAGTTTGACCCATTGTTTTAGCAATTAGATATTACAATTATCCCATCGCACCTTACTAATATAGAATATGCACCTCGCGTAGGCGAAACCTACATTATTCGATACTAGTCGTGATGAGTGCTAAAACATGGAAAGCATAAACTTAATATTTAATTTGAGGGAATTTGCAATTATTCTGATCTCACCGGCTTATTTATCATATAAATCGTCTCTCACATGCATCAACATACATTCACATGCATCAACATACATAATGAAACAGTTATGACCCCTAGTGCAATTGTTCTCCCAAGCCAATGAGAGAACCTAAGCTAACCTAATAACGATTTAAGCTTCTCCAAGCAAGACCTTCAAGGTTGTCCTCCTTTGATATTGAATTATTCTCTTTCTTCATAACATTACATTACATAAAAGAAACTCGTTTTACATACGAGGGAGTGAGATGAGAAAAGAAGTTACATTAAGAGATTAAAAGAGAGGCACGACACGCAGGTCGTATTTTAAAATCCCAAAACAAAATAAAAGAAAAGTAAGGCCATAACCGATCACCACAAGACAATAATAATAAACACATTATTATTATTAATTTAAATAATGTTAATTAATTAAAACCAAATTAAATTTTGGCGACCGATCAACACTTGATACTTTAAAGCACAACTCTTGCGCAGTCATAACCCTAATTGCATAACTCTTTGACAACACAACCCTTGTGCCGTCATTAACCCTAATGTACAAATTTTAGACCGTCAAACACACCTCGATTGTTAATTCAGTATGCTTGATCAACACGTCATTGCTTCACCATACTAATGTCGGATCAAGAAGCAAATGACCATTGATCGCTCAAAGGAAAACAACCATTAAGTGTTTGAATGAATGAAACATAAACAATATATCATATATACCGTATTTTGCATCAGGATTACTTATATCATATATATAACTTGATCGATGTCAATTACGTAACCTATGGAGGATCGATGTATCGCTGCTTCACCATACTAACGTTGGATTCCGAAGCATAGTCAACATCAATCATCCAAATCGTACACACATGATGCCAAATTTAATTACTCATTTATTCTTTGATTCATTCTGTCGTTTAATCATATTAATACAGAAAATACATAAAATAAACAGCTATCAGATGCATGGTTTCGTAACCAGGCTCTGATACCACTGAAGGAGAAGAGCGATCCAAAACGCAATGGAATTAAAAAAAATTCTCCTTTAGTGATCCTTACGATTGGGCATGGTCAGTGATAGAATCGTTACCTCTTATGGTGATTGAAACCTTTGATGCAGATATACGGAACGATCATGAACGTTGAATGATGACAACGCCTCTACTCAGTCCACATGAACAAATTCCTTCAATCTCAGTGCTAGCTGCTAGGAATGAAGACTTTGAGAGAGAGAGAGAGAGAGAGAGAGAGAGAGAGAGAGAGAAACGAAATTGCAACTGCACAAATGCTTCTGCACAAGGGTTCTATTTATAGAACCACTTGTGTGGGCTGCAAGCTAAAAAGCCCACTTAAGTGTATGTGGCCCATATATTATAATATGCCAAAATAACTTAAGCGCATGGTACCTTACCATATTCCGTATTCTACTTAAGTACACCGAACCTTACGATGTTCTACAATTCACTTAAGTGCACCGTACCTTACGGTGTTCCTTAGTTACTCTATCTCTCATCAATCTGTCCTTTTGTGTGTGACCCTGTAGGTTTTCACGGCATTGGCAATTATATTAAATCATGTATTTAACATAATAAACAGTAAGCGGTATCTAGCAACACATCACTGCTACCCAAGACACGAAAATGTCATGTGATATGACAAATCCTTTTGTGATAATACTTATGTGTACAATTACCCTTTTGCCCTTATGTCTATATTGAACACAAGACATAGACTGTGTCATCCTTGTCCAGTTCAATATTAGGCCCATAAACATTTATCCTGTTACGCAGGATGGGCAAATTCCACCTAGGTCATTCATGTCCCTCAACATGCTTCGTGGAGTACCCATCAACTATCTTTATGGTCATCTAGTTACGGACAATGTTTGATCAGCAATAAGGCACTCGAATCTACATCTAGGGTCCATAGTGGTTTCAGGGCGAAGGGTGGTATACACTATTATCACCATGAGAATAATTTATGACACTTTGCATAACATTCTATGTAGTATTCTCATAGCGGGTCAATCACGTATAAATATTACTCTTAATATTCATACCTATGTTTAAGACTTGATAACTCCTTATCCATGATCCATGAGATGTGATCATCAGTCTATATACATAATAGTCTTAATGCTTTAATGTTATCCCACTTCACAATAAAGCTCGACTACGGATGCTTTAAGAATAGTGTCCTTATGTTTAATGTGATCTCATTATTAAGTCACACTTGATACATTAAACGGACTAGCTATTCTAGAGACTTTATTAAACAAACATAATAAATAAAAAGCCTTTTATTATTAATAAATAATTCGATACAAGTACCAAAAGTATTGGCCTCTAGGGCTTACACCAACAAAGCCTTCCCAGAAGGCAGTAAAGGCAGCGCTGGCAGGTTCAGCTTTAGCCCTTTGTGAAGGCAGTAATGTATGCACTTCTGATCCGTGTTGATGTAGTCAGAAGAGTTTGAGTCTGGGCGATGATGGATGGTACCCAAAATGATGTTCAGCTAGACTCGGAGGTTCTGGTGAAGTTCCTTGTTCTCGGAGGAGTTGCCTTCAGTGTTCTGTTGAAAAATAGTTAGGTCAATTTCCTAGGACAAGTACTTTTCCCTAGGGTTGATATTGTAGATTCTTCTTCCTCCTGTCTTCTCCATATTCATAAGGGAGGCGATGGACTCCTCTGTGATGACAAACTTTACCCCCAGAATATGTGACACTATGTGATGATCATCTGAGTCTGCGAAGTGCTAGAACTCTTTTACTAGATAGGTATAGATAGGACCATAGAGCCTTTGAAAATAGTTTTCCCACCCTTGCATTTTGAGTTCCTCAGTGAGATCTATTCCATTACGCTTCATGTTGTCAAAGTCCACCAAAAATTCACACAGGACTTCAAGCTTGTCAAATGGAGTGGCAAGATGGATATGAGGTTCACGGTCCAGAATATGTGGTTCTTTGTAAATTGGGGTAGAGACAACACCGATTATAGCAGTTGTTTGTTGAGAAGAGATTGGAGTTTGTTCCATTGTTTCCATTTGCTGAGAGTAGTTGTAGATGGATTGTTACTGGGAATCCATGAGGAAGTAGATGAACTTGATAAAGATGATGAACTTGATGAACTTGAGAGAGAAGGGGGTTTGTGTAGGCTGTGAGTGTAAAGTGTGAAATTGTGAATTGTGAAACATATAAATACACATAGAGGGCATGCAAAATGACAGCGTTAGGAGCAGTTGAGAAGTTAGAAAATAAATGATGGCACATTAAACGAGTTGACACACTAGGAGAGACATGATTACAGCTCATGATAGAAGTCTAATCCCCAAATCAGCACACTGCTCAAGAAGATCTCAAGGGTTTGTCTCTTGATTTCTGCTAGATAGCTGTCTAGAACATCCAAGGTTAGACGCAAGATACCCCATGTGTTGATCTATCTGATCTTTAGGAATACCAAGGGATTTGATCTTGAGGATTTCTGATTTAGATGACTCTTAACTATAGAAGTATCAGAGTCAGATCCATATGCTAGATGTTATTTCAGAGCCTTATTTTGTTATTTCAGAGAAGCACATTAGGTTTATTCTGGGCAGATTACAATTTTTAAATGTTTCAGAATAAATGAGAATATATCTTCAGCGAGGGGTTTTGTGAAAATATCAACCCATTGATGGTCTTTATGTATAAAATTTAAAGATATTACCCCTTTCTGAACATAGTATCTGATAAAGTGATGTTTTATTTCTACGTGCTTAGCTCTGGAGTGCAAGATAGGGTTCGTACTTAAACATGTGGCAGCAGTATTATCACAGAAGATAGGAACGTTACTCTCAAATATATGAAGGTCTTCTAGTTGATTTTTTATCCAGAGCATCTGAGTAGTGCATAGTGAAGCTGATATATATTCTACTTCTGCAGTAGACAGAGCGATGGTTGACTGTCTTTTACTAGCCCAAGATATGAGATTATTTCCCAAGAACTGACAGTTCCCAGATGTTCTTTTGCGTTCCATTCTGTCCCTTGCATAATCTACATCACCATATCGATAAAGCCTATACTCTGATGTTTTCTCATACATCAGGCCAAGGTTAGGAGCTCCTTTCAGATACCTTAGAATTCTTTTAACTGTTGTTAAATGAGATTCCCTTGGATCTGATTGGAATCTTGCACAAAGACATACACTAAAGAGAATATCAGGACGGGTAGCCGTCAGATAGAGGAGAGAGCCTATCATACCACGATAGAGCTTCTGACAAACCTTTTGACTAACTTCTTCTTTCTCCAGAATGCAGGTTGGATGCATGGGTGTCTTTGTTGGTTTGCATTCTAACATATCAAATTTCTTCAGAATGTCCTTTATGTATTTACTTTGATATACATGTGTAGCTTCTGTTGATTGATTTGAATTTCCAGGAAGAATTTTAGTTCTTGCATCAAACTCATTTCAAATTTTGTCTGCATTAGCTCAGAAAATTCTTGACATACAGAGGGGTTAGATGAACCAAAAATTATATCATCAACTTATATCTGACATATCATGAGATCATTTCTAATGTTTTTACAGAAGAGTGTAGAGTCAACCTTTCCCCTAATAAAGTCATGTTCCAGAAGAAAGTTGCTTAGTCTTTCATACCAAGCTCTAGAAGTTTGCTTTAGACCATATAGTGATTTTTTCAGTTTAAAAACATGTTATTGACATTTAGAGTTTTCAAAACCAGGGGGTTGATGAACATACACTTCTTCTGATATATAACCATTAAGAAATGTGCTCTTGACACCCATCTGATATAATTTAATAGAGTGATTTACATTGAATGAAATAAGTAAAAAATGGATTCTAACCTGACAACTGGAGCAAAGGTTTCGTTGTAGTCAATGCCTTCTTGTTGACTGTAACCTTGTGCCACCAGTCGTGCTTTGTTTCTGGCTACTTCTCCATTTTCGTTCAATTTGTTTCTAAATACCCATCTTGCTCCAATAATATGAGTTCCTTTAGGCTTTGGGACAAGATCCCAGACGTCATTCTTTGAGAATTGATCCAGTTCTTCTTTCATTGCCAGAACCCAATCATTGTCTTGAAGTGCCTTATCATAGGAAGTAGGCTCAATAAGAGATACTAATCCCAAAGGAGTTTCTTCAGATACTTTGAATGTTGACCTTGCTCTGACAGGTTCATCCTTGTTTCCCATAATCAATTCTTCAGAGATGTTCGGGAGATTTCTTTATCTTTTCTGGATGGTTGAGATTTCAATTGCTTCTGGACTTTGCTTCTCAGCTTCTTCTGATGCTTTAGTCTTTTCGTCAGAACCTGCAAGAGTTATCTTCAAATCTGCAAGTTTTTCAACTAGCTTTGACTTTTCAGGGTCAAGCTTATCATCAAATCTAACATGTATTGATTCTTCCACAATTTTGGTTTTTGTGTTGTATACTCTGTAGCCTTTAGAGCATTTTGAGCATCCTAACATAATACCTTTTTGTGCTTTTGAATCAAACTTGTTTAGATGTTCTATAGTATTAAGAATAAAGCATGAGCATCCAAAAGGATGAAAGTAAGAAATGTTGGGTTTTCTTCCCTTGCACAATTGATAGGGAGTCTTCTCCATAATAGGTCTTATAGAGATTCTACTCTGAATATAACACGCTGTATTTACTACTTTATCCCAAAAGTGCTTAGCCACATTTGTTTCATTGATCATGGTTCTGGCCATTTCTTGAAGTGTCCTATTCTTCTTCTCTACAACTCCATTTTGTTGTGGAGTTCTAGGGCAAGAGAAATCATAGGATATTCCATTTGAATCAAACAGTTCTTCAAAGAATTTATTTTCGAATTCGCCACCATGATCACTTTTGACTCTGATGATTTTAGAGTCAAATTCATTTTGCACTTTAGAACAGAACATAGTGAATACAAAGTGAGACTCACTCTTGTGCTTAGAAATTTTACCCATGTCCAGCGACTAAAATCATCAATAATGACCAGTCTATACTTCTTTCCATTGACTGACGCTGTCTTAATAGGTCCAAAAAGGTCAATGTGAAGAAGTTCCAGAGGCTTAGAGGTGGAAACAACATTTTTCTTTTTAAAAGATGTTTTCGAAAATTTTCCTTTCTTACATGCCTCACACAGAGCATCTGAAGAAAACTTCAGCTTAGGTAGACCTATGACTAACTCGAGTTTATTTAGCTGAGAGAGTCTTATCATGCTAATGTGGCCCAAGCATCTATGTCATACCCATTTCTCTTCGTGTACAGACATCAAACCTTTTACATTTTGATCTTTTAGATCTGAAAGATTTATTTTGTAAATGTTGGTTTTCCTCTTGCCAGCGAATAGAATTGTTCCATAACCGTTATCACTTGATTGACTTATTGATAACAAGTTATGCATTAATGCTTCTACATAGAGAACATCAGATATAAAGGGAAGAGATCCATTACCAATAGCTCCGGAGCCTCTGATTCTTCCTTTCTGATTTCCTCTGAAACCTACGAAGCCAACATCTTTAAGTTCAAGGCTTTGGAATATATGTCTTCTTCCCGTCATGTTTCGCGAGCATCCAGAGTCTAGGTACCAAGATTGGTGTCTTAACTCTACTGCATAGGATATCTGCAACATAAACAATCTTATCCTTTGGTACCTAGAATCTTTTGGGTCCTTTGTGATTAGTTCTCCCAGAGTTTCTTAAGACTTTGGGTTTTCTAGCATTAGTAAAACATTATGTTTGTGCATGTGTGTAATGATAAGAAAATGGGGATTTAGGTTTGTCATCTGTAGAAGATTTGTGTTCACTAGAATCATATCATATTCCTCTTTTCTTATTCTGACTGACTCCATAAATCATAGACGTCATTTTGCTTCTTTCTATCCCATTATTCAGAAACTTTTGGAAAGCTTTTTCATATTTATATATAATTATGTTGGAAGTTTGTGGGGATTGAGATAGAGCTTCTTCAAATTTTAGACATTGTTTATTTGTAGAGTCTCTTTCTTTTTTCAGAGTCAGGATATCATCCTTTAAATCTGAAACAATTATCTCAAGCTTATCACATTCTTCAATGGTTCCTTCAAGGACCCTATTTAGTGCTTTATATTTTTGTTTAAGTTTCTGATATGAGTTTAAAGATTCAGAAAGGCATGATTCAAGGTCAGAGCGAGAAAGATCAGAAAATACCTCTTCAGGATCAGATTCTCCATCTGATGAGTTTCCAGAAGTGAGAGCCATGAATGCTACATTTGGCTGTTCTTCAGAGTCTGATTCAGAGGAATCAAATTCAGTATCGTCCCAGGTGGCCATGAGTCCCTTCTTAGTTTTAAAGGAGTTTTTCTTGAAACTTTCTCTTTTGGAGCTTTCTTTCTTAAGCTTTGGGCATTCATTTCTGTAATGACCTGTTTCCTTACATTCATAGCATGTTACCTCTTTGTTTGATTTGCTTCTGGAAGTTGATTATGAGCGATCTCCCTTGGGTCTTGGTCTTATGAAGTTGTTATTCCTTTTTCTCCAGAGTTGTTTTACTCTTCTGATCAAAATGGATAACTCTTCTTCATCGTCAGGGTCTTCCTTTTCAGAGTCGTCATTGTCTTCTTCTTCAACTTGGAGGGCTTTATTACTTTCTGGTTTATGTCTCTCAGATCTGGATTTCA